>NW_017616755.1:530788-908288 GCF_001879475.1 Ipomoea nil | reverse complement strand
TGTATGTATATATGTGTATGTATGTATATATGTGTATGTATATATATATATATATATACATATATACATATATACATACATACATACATATATATATATATATATATAGGTAAAAGTTCAGGTGTGAACTTTTGTTAATGTGTGCACTTGTGCACTCAGACCATGGGATTGTGATGATCTATGGGTGCAAATTAGAGTGCATAGACACTGGTTGCACCTCGCCACACCCACCATTTATTAGGTGCGCATTGTGGGGGAGTCAATTTGTAATTTGTCTGGGCGGGGTAGTCGGGGGGTTGTGTGTTGGTGTTCATCCAGTTGGCGGCACACTCCTAGCAGCTTTGTGGAGGCGGCGTTCTCGCGTGTAGGGTGGTGCGATAAGCGGATGGCTCGGTCTGGTGGATACCGGCGATCTAGGAGGGGTAGGCAACACTCCTCGTTCTCGCCCACGACTCCTCCGTCGGCGACGTTGCACAGGGTCCACGACGCGTCCCGTCCGTTCAGACGCCTGGTTGAGCGTCAGGTTCCGACGGCGGCCGATCGCGGTAGGGTCGAACGGGCTGCCCCGGGGATTGCGGCTAGGGTTTCTGCACGGCGTCGGACGGCGTATCGACAGGACACGCGAGGTTTGTGCATTGCCTTATGCTTTCTGTGTTGTTCCATCACTATTTACCGAATTTGGGGTGTTTGGAGGGTTTAAATTGTTAATCGTTCTGCTCTGGGGGCCAGACACTTGAATATATATAGCTCCAATTCTATATAAAGGCTTTCACTTTGGGCACAGGTTTGCATGGCGGCTTAAAATGCAAGAAGGATGTTTAAGTCTAACATAATGAATAATGGTGTAATATTTATAGGTCGTAGAACACACATGCCTAAATTTATAGATGCAGAATTTTTGCCATTCTGGGGGAGGTGGTGTTGCGCTGGAAAAGGTGAAACACTAGTAATGGATGTTTGTGCAACATTATATTTAGTGATGATGAGTTCTGCCATTCTTTAATTTGAATACATTTTGTTAGAGGCTTAGAGCCAATGAGTTGGGGCATTGGGTAAAATGTCTCTTTTGCTATGTATAAAGAGTTGGCATGTGAGAGGGGGGAAGATTACCGCTTAATCAAACTTACAATTACAGACTTTAATGTAAGTGATTCAAGCTGCAACTTTTATTGATCTCTCTCTCGTTATCTGTCTCTCTTTTTGAACTGTGTTTGCCACCATTTGTTTCCTGTTGATTTATGTTTAGTCAATTGTCAACTAATTCTGCCTTATTATATTGCTCAATAGCTTATTCAAACTGTCATTTTCACAATTAATTGGCTAATCTGAACTGATCTTTAGCATGAAGTGAACAAGTTAGAGACTATTGCACATGTTGGTCCAATTCTTAGTCCCATACACAAATCATTGTTGGTCCAAATAGCAGTATCCATGGAAACACTGGCACCTACTGTTGGTTATCCGGTATCCATTTTTTTCGTGCCATGTGGGTAGGGCAGTTGCATTGTGTAAGAGAACTATTGCAATTGACTATGGCCAAAAAAAATACTGCATATATTTTGTAATGCACTGTGTTGATGAACATGTAGAAGTGTTTTCTATTCTCTGCTGCATTTAGCTATGGGTGGAAAGTCAATTTCTGCAAATGAGTTCTGCCATTCTTTAATTTGAATACATTTTGTTAGAGGCTTAGAGCCAATGAGTTGGGGCATTGGGTAAAATGTCTCTTTTGCTATGTATAAAGAGTTGGCATGTGAGAGGGGGGAAGATTACCGCTTAATCAAACTTACAATTACAGACTTTAATGTAAGTGATTCGAGCTGCAATTTTTATTGATCTCTCTCTCGTTATCTGTCTCTCTTTTTGAACTGTGTTTGCCACCATTTGTTTCCTGTTGATTTATGTTTAGTCAATTGTCAGCTATGATTTGCATAATTATCAATCCCACCCCCCTGCCCTAGTCTGGTTTTTATTTTTTTTCTCCAAATATTATTAAGACTATTTTATTTTTAAATTCGTTTTCACTTTCAAAATCAAACAATACTGCTATATCAGTATATTTGTAATTCTTTACTATTTTATTTACATTTCTACCATTCGAATTCACCTTCAAAATATAATGTAATAATAATATTTTAATTTAGTATTAAAACATAAAAAGTACCTAAAAGTTTAAAAATAAAATTGCTAAGAATAGTGTTTGTAATGATTTCAAAAATTAAAAATTTGCAAATACCATGCACAATTAAAAAAAAATAATCTTGGGGTGTTTAGTATGATGGAATTGCATCCCTAAAATTTAGTCAGACCCTTGCTTCATCAAAGTACTGTTTTTTTTATTGCCAGATTTGGTTGTATAAACTGTTTTGTCATGGGACAGTAATCTGCTCTGCTTTACTAGTAGCATGAAAATGAAGGGGAATTTAGAGTACAAATCATTAAAAGTGTTATCTAGCAGTAAAATTAAATTACAGTGGCCTTAACACACTTTTGGGGAAAATGGATTTTGATGTGTTTATGAACTAAACCCAACACAAGAATAACAAACTAGAATTGTCAGTGCACACTTCCAATTAAACCATTTATTTACTTGTGCATTCTTCGCACTTATTCTACCTTTTTTCATTTCAATTACAAATACTGGAATTCTATTACTACGGATTCTATTCCTTTAAGATTTAAATAAAAAAATTTGGCTCTTTTTGTTTTGTGTAGTGGCAAGCTATGCATTACGTTGGGTATTGTTGTGCACTTGGTGTAATAAGTGGTGTGCATTTCACATGACTAGTGGTGCATTTCACATGACTAGCAGTGCATTATCGGAGACAGTGTAATGTTGGTAAGGCAGTTTTGTTCTGTTTATTGCAGAACATCTTAGTAGGTAAACAACTCATGTTTAGGTGCAGCAATGATGATCTAAAAGGACTCGGAACAAAAGTGCATTCTTGCTGGAAAATCTAACACCCCATTTTTTAAAAAGATTCGTTAGCTCAGGCACAATATCAAATAAGCCAGTCCATTCACCACTTATTCGCACATGCACTTATCCCACACCACTAATCTCATAATATTTCAAGAATATACCAATTGTTACCTCATTCCAGGGGCACTACTGCCACAAATTAAACTCCACCATTTTTAAAAATTCCATCATTTTTATCTCTTTCTTGTGTTTTTTTTTTTTTTTTTTTTTTTTCTGTAAGGATAACATCTTAACCGGTTAGGTATGTTTTGTGGTGTTCCAGGTCGGGATGTTGACCATCCAGTGGATTGTAGTGACGACGAAAGTGATATGGACGAGGGGTTTCAAACGCCACTTGAGGATTCTAAAGAACTCGAGGATGCAGAACCGGTGCATGGTGCAGCGGCCCGTGAAAGCCTGTTGTTTCCCAAGATCAAGACACGGGGCAGTCCGAGGGAGCTTGTTCGCCTTGTTTCCTCGCTCACGGTACGGCAACGGCAAGATGTCAATGCGATGGGCATGGGCGGGTTGCTGGGGTTAAGGATCAAGGAACTACCTCTGCAACTCAGGCGTTGGTTGGTGTCTAATTTCGACCCGGTGGATATGAAGCTGAACCTAAGCCACGGGAGGTCTATTAAAGTTACAAAGGAGGATGTGGCGGCGATGTTGGGACTCCCGAATGATTCGATCCCCATAACAGAGCGTGATAGCCAGGTGGAGTGCCCCGACCTACTAGCGTGGAGGAGTAAAGTTCAAAAACCGGATGGTAATATCACCATGAAGGCGCTTACAACGCTGTTGTTGGAACTGAAGGGGGGGCGGCGTGTGGTTTAAAAGACATTTCTCCGTGGTCGTGGTTAGCTCCCTGATCTCAAGCACGCTCAATGGGTATGCAAACCAACGGATTGTGCACATGTTCCGGGATGTTGCCAGGATTAGGGAGCTGGATTGGTGTGGATACCTCCTGCGGACGTTGGTCAGTACACATGCGAGTTGGATGGAGCGTTCTTCAAGGAAATTCCCGGGGCCACTGCTATTCCTCACCGTAAGTGGGGTGTAGGGGTGGGGGGTATGATGGGGGTATTGGTTTTTGCATCCATTCTAATATGTTTTATTTTCGTGCAGCTGCTGTATGTGGACAGGATGGTTGTCGGTGCCCGGGATGTACCTAGGACTATACCAGCATGGTGTGGGTGGACGCCAGCGTGGTTAAAAGCACGGCAAAGACGGGAAGTTCATGCTGGGGGATTCGGGAATGGCCAGCTGGATGCACCGCTCCGCGCATCGCCTGGAACTCGTGGCGACACAGGGCTACGTCCGGCTCAGCGTGGACTTGATCTTGGTCCCATTACGGTAAGGCGGTGGGGTGTTACGCATTGGTCCGCATGCCATTGCTATATATGTATATCTAATAATTTCAGGTTTGTCAGGGTGTGCAGGGGGATGCACAGATTTGGTTTTTTTTTTTTTTTTTTTTTTTTTTTACTATTCAGTTCACTGATACATACCTCAATGCCTCCACTTCCTTTTATATGCATTTACACCTTCCTTTTATATGCATACCGCATGGCATTGCTATATATGTATGTCTAATTCAGGTCTAACACGAGGATGTGCCGGGACCTGATAGTCCACGGGGTGCACTGCAGGACACCCGAGATGTCCGAAGGCCACGACCGGCTCACCACGCACCCACCCCCAGTGCTGATACGGTACTAGTTTTGATTTTTTATTAAGTTGGCACTACAGTATGCCAACTTAACAGGTGCACTAGTGTATATTTATGTGTACGAGTGGCTATGTATGTCTAATTTGGTTCAAATTGCAGGTGGATGCACTGGTCCGTGCATCGGCGGCACGTCCTGGGGTACCCACTGCCCGGGAAGGTCCTGAGACTGCACGCACGGAGCTCAACATCCCCCCACCAATTTCTACCGGGGTATGTATAACCAACTTCAAGACATTAGGTTTGAACGGGTGATGTGCTAAATTGTGGGTGACGTGTAGGGATTCCAACATGAATAGGTTCAAAATATTTGAGGGTCTAATATTTGGGTGTATGGCAGTTTATAAAAAACAAGTGCACAAACCACGAAGGAGGAAAAGTTTATTTGTGCATTGTAATACTGTTTCTTATCCTTTTGCTAATTCAGCATTGAAGTTCATTTTTGTGTTCTCGTGTTCGTAGGGGGATGCACGGCAAGTACCGCAAGACAACCAGGCGCACCAACGCTCGCGCGCTGGACATCGTGCACCCGGTCCTACCGCCATTACAGTATGCCAACTTAACAGGTGCACTAGGTAATAATTGTGTGTACGATTTGTCTGTGATGAAGTTGGTGTAATTGCAGGTGGATGCACTGGTTCGTGCATCGGCGGCACGGACTAGGAAACCCCCTGCCCGAGAAGGTCCCGGGGCTGCACGCACGGAACACAACGTCCCCACTGCATCTTCGGCCGAGGTATGTATGACCACCGAGTGATGTGCTAAATTTTGGATGACTTTATTATATTGTTACTTTACTAACCAACCGTCTGCCTGTAGGGGTTCCACCAAGAATTTGCAGCCATGACTAGGGACTTGCTCGCGATAGCCACACGGGTTGCAGAAACAATAAGGAAAAACCAAACACTAGCCTTCGAGGACCGAAATTTCCAGAGGGTTGGCAACGTGGCAAATCTGTTATCAAGGTGGGCCCGTACGGGAACACCACAAACCAACCTCCAACCAGGTCAGCCCCAAACTGTGACGCCCGTCCATCCAGACGACAATCTTTGGCAAGACTCTCAATTTTTAAGGGAACTAGACCAGGTGGAGGAGGAAGCAAGGCGGGAAATGCCACCAGGGCAGTCACGACAGGTGACATCGGAGGACATAGGGGGGGTTGAGCCACCGTCATTTAGTCTGGGATTGACTCAGGAGATGGCAACCACGGGGCCAGACGGGAACACGCCAGGACTGTCATCTGTACACACGCCAACTGAGCAGGTGCGAAGGGTTAACAGGTTAAGCCTATGCATTTACGCACAATTTGTGTGGTTTTTTCTAACTTCCAGGTGCAGGTACCCGTGCAGGCGCAGCGGGGAGGGCCCAAGTTAGGGGCAACACCCCAAGCCATACCCCCAAGGGTGAGAGCGCATCCGGATCGCCAGCCAACGACCACCACTGGGGCGGGAGACCAGCATGGTGGCATGTTTTTCAACACCGGCAATGGGTACCCTAACATGCCATTACCACCGGTCTATGTCGTTTGGATGTGGTTGTTCAACTCCCCTCACGGTGACCGGTAAGTTGCATGAATCTCGCATACGGGCGTATAAAAGCAACCGCATTGTGGCTAACAAAAAAACAATATACATGGGTGAAGTTCTATTCTGCCATGGCACACGCATAGTGAATTGGACGCAATTTTTAACGTTAAAGGCAAGGACGAACGTCTGTAAACCAGTGGTAGATGCATGGTGCTCGGTGCTAAATGCAAGGGAGCACCGAGGAGGTCGGGATGTGCCTTCTCGGCTGTTTGTCTCAGCATCCGCTACGGTATTGTGATCCATGCAGTTAAATTTATACTCTTTTCAAGACAGGGTGCACATGAATGCTATTGGTTATATATATCTACTAACTGTTATTGGTCACAGATTGGGACGGTGGTGAACGTCGCAGCCGGTCGAGATCAAAGGGTAACGTGGTTTCAACGGCGTCTTGATGCTGAGTTCCAAACAACTCGCCACGTGGGGACAGCTACGTTGGATATGGTAAGATGAGAGTCATGTTTTAAGTAGGTAGTTTAATCCGCAACGCACACCGAACAGCGTGGGCTAACCCCTATAATTTGTGTTGTGCAGTATTTCTTCCCCATATTCCACAAACCACGGTTCTATGTAATGTGTATAAGTTTTAAGCACAACGGGTTTGTCATCATCGACAGCTCACCAACGACCAGCATGGATATGGAGGTGTACGGTACAGCACCAGATGAATTGGTAAACACCACGCACTCTTGACACTGAATGCTATTGGTTATGTATACTCGCACACCCTCTTATCTTATGTCTGATTGTAGAGGGACCTCCTCGCCGCGTACCTAGATACTAAGCAGCACACTGTTCGAGCTCTACGATTGAGAAACATGCAGCCCGAGAGGATGAAGTTGGCATAGTCTGACAACCCTATCAACGGTGACTCTGGGGTATACACAATGAGGCACATGGAAGATTTTGTTGGTCAAGATCCCAGATATTGGCAGTGTGGGCTGGGGACGGGAGATCCCGCGGTCATTGAAAATATGCGGACGAGATTTCTGCACAACATCTTGCTATGTACGGTCAATGAAAACATCGACAATATCCGCACACGAGCAGGGGAATATGATCGCGATAGGACCGAACAACTATTAAAAGGGGCACCACAGTGTAGGACGGGTATGAGGTAGTGGGGGGTTGGATGACAGTGGTGGAAGGCAATCTAATTTTGGCTGTTTAGTTTTGTTTGATTTTGTGCACAGCTTCTGCCAAAGTGCAATAGGTCCCGAACAAGGCTGTTTAGTTGGGTAACATATTAATAAATTATATGCATAAATGGGTTAATGCCAACAGTAATATGGTATGTATAGTATGTCACGCAAAATCGGCATCGTATTGCCAAATGCACCACCATACCACAACTTAGATGCACCAAAACTCCACACCATGTTGTGTTGGGTAGCACACTAAAAAATTATATATGCATAAATGGGATAATGCCAGCAGTAGTGGCATATAGTTAATCGACCTCGATGGGGGAATATAAAACACAAACACACTGCGGTGCACAACATGTACCACAACTCCAGACCATGGTGTGTCTCTTACGTGGAACGACAATGTCATATAGTTAAGAGCTCTTTCTCGGTTGAAATGCAGCACAAACCTGCGCGTATAACGTGCCATAAAAACACTAACCAACAGCCAGAACTATATGCATAAAATTAATGGTGGGTCATTATAAAACACGCACCCGTTGCAATGCACAACATATGCAACAACTCAAATTAAATACATGTACCCATGAACTGCGATGTCTATATTAATATCCAGAAATGAGTGATAAATACATGTAGTCAATAAAAAAATACCATATTAATATCCAGGAATGAGTGATAAATACATGCAGTCAATAAAAAAATACCATCCAGCGCATGGGCAATTATCGCCACCAAAATGAGCTAATGGAATGGACAAACACTCCAGCGTTCTTATTAATAACCAAATACGAAGGATTGAAACGTACGATAAATAAAGTTAACTACAACTCCGATGTCTTTAATAATAACTAAGGACGTAAAAAATATAAAACTAATATAATGGACCATCCGAGTGCACTAATCACTTCAACGGACAGCTGTGAGCGTTATGATGCGCATACTCGCCACACACCCCGCACTTTCTGCAGGCCTTGCCACTCCTCTCAATGGCTAACTCCCGTTGGCTTTTAATTCACTTGCCCCTTCCCTTTGTTTATTGCTTGAGCTGGAGGTTTAATGGTAATGGACGTCGGCGGCTCCACACCACAAAGTGTCGCGATGGCTACACCGTTGCCCTTTGGGGGGTTAACGCTCATACCGTCGCTCAAAAACTCGTCTCTCAGTTCCTCTATTACCTGAAGCATCCGCGTTTGGCGCACTGTATTGCTTCCAACCATCGCAGTGCACCTGTGTATTTCAGTCCACAACCGGTTAGGCCCAGATTCTAGAGGGGGCAGTCAGAACATTGAGAACACCAATTAGCTAGTCCTTCCTGCTTACACCAGCGTGCTGCAATGTACCGCGCCGGCAAGCTCGCCATTTCAGCATCTTTGAACACATGAAACATATGCCAGCAAACTAACCCCAACAGTGTGGACAACGTTGTACTCCCCTTTAATGTCGTAACGGATGCACTCACCATCTGCACGGATCCCCACAACCTTACAATAAAAACATGCAGCCTCAATCTCTAGCTGGAGCTCATAAAACACTGTTAGGGTGAATTCCTGCGCGATGTGTCGCTCCAATGCTAAAGGAGTTCTGAACTCAGGCAATGACCCCTCACTCTCAGCATTTAGTTTGCTTTGTCTATGCCGTTGCGTTTCCAGGACGCTCTCGTATTGCACATAAAACTCGACCAGGCTACAATGTGGGCGTGTGCTTTTACCGTACGCGCTATTCTCTGATTCTGAATGCGATGTGGTACGTAGCACACCGCTCATGGGTAAATCTAAAAAATAAGATGGAATCCAAAACGCCCGTTCTGTGTATAACTTGGTGAACCATCGATGCCCCGTTAAGTTGTACTTTTCCATTAACGACTGCCATTGCGTTTCAAAATCACTAATGCCAATGGTCTCATTCCACACAACGTTGTTAAGCTGGGTTCGGAAAGTCTGATCTTTTGATAATTCAACCCCTGATTTCTCGCTCACTTTGGTCATGATATGCCACATGCAGTAACGCTGCCAGCACTTCAGCAATATCTGTGCAATAGCACTCTTCATAGCCGGGTCTTGATCAGTTACAACACACAACGGGCTCTTTCCCATTGCAGCTTTAAATCTCTCGAGAACCCATACGTATGACTCAGTGTCTTCTCGAGTTAGCAACCCGCAAGCGAACGTAATGCAGCGTTTATGGTGGTCTACCCCGGTAAAAGGTACGAACACTGTACCTGCAGCACGAAGAGTCCACGAGGTAGTTAGCATGAATACTATTAAATTACCACAAAATAACACTAGTGGGGTATTCGAACACCATACTATTAATATTAAATAACCAATAAAATTCAACATGACTACAATGCACTTAACACCAATGGTAATGAGTTAGCACTACAATTAAGTATGATTAGCATGCTCTTTACTGAACATAAACATAGGAAAAACAGGTGCACTGGGGAATGGGAATAATAATAATAATACAAAAAATAATAATAATAATAATAATAATAATAATAATAATAATAATAATAATAATGGTAATAATAATAATAGAACAACAACAACAACAACAATTACTACTGCAATGAACGTGTTTGCATCGGTATGTTTAGTGTACAATGCACTACGCAGAATCAACACAATGAACGTGTTAACATTTACATACCTGTTCGTACCATACATTGCATCGAAGGATATCACATCACCAAAACTCATAAAACTTTGACGCCCGGTGTGGTCAGCCCAAAAAAGACGCTGTAACACCCCAGATTTTCAAGACTTTTAAAACTTATATAATAAAGATGGAATCTCATTAATTCCCAAAACACAATACAAAGAGTACGAGGTGCTATGCCACACCTGAGCTGGAGAACTCAGATGCACAGGCTAACTAACTACTATCCTCAATAATGCAAATACATAATCATGGCACGCAGGCCGAAAGGGAAACTAACTACTTCTACGCTTCAAGGTTCTAGCGCGCTCCAGTGTCTACTCTTTTGTGCCTGAAAGCTAAATATATCTGTTCAGCGAGAGATGCTGGTAACCCACTCCAACGCGTTGAAATACAATACATATAGACATATATATAGATATACGAAAACCATTTTGAAGCATGAAGATATATCCTACGAGACTCTAGCTTTTAAAACAGGGATCGACTCAACAGTTAGGGCTAAGCACAGACAGCAGTTATACCAAGCATATACAGTTTACAACAAGCAAGACAGGTAAGATAAGCACAATTAATAATCATAATCCAACATATACGATTCTCAGTATAAATCCCATAGTCACATCCCCAAGATACTCATAACAACAACTCATCCATATCTCATCACATAGCAAACTTTGTTGGCGCCACAGGACCAATCGCATGCCATACATGAGGGTCAGCGCATATAGCTCTGACACGGCCCCGCAGCACCCTGCCCCGTATCGCAACACGGAGGGGTCGATCGCAACCGACCGATGAACCGCAGCTCATCATAGTTTGATCGCAACCAAACAGTAGACCGCAGCCCAAGAGTATGTCATCTGACCGCAGCCAGGAAAGTATGAACCGCAGCTCATGTAGAAACGTTTGATCGCAACCAAACGGTGGACCGCAGCCCGGGAGTGTAAATCTGACCGCAGCCAGCTTCTGAATCTCAGCTCAGGAATAACCAATCCGATCGCAACCGAATTGGGGTATCATGCACATATAACACATAGCAGGCACATGCAACCCACATTAACATATTGGGAAGGGGGAGAACACGTATAACAAAATCTATGCGTGATCCTTCACATACTAAGAATAATCCTAAGGTGTTCATACTTCTTTCACCTAGGTCAACGGGATACCAATTCAACTAGCATGCAATATACAAGACTCATACAACCTACGAACGGTACCCGAAATATCAAACTAGACATAGGCACGATAGACGGAGTCCGTTGGGACACCACGGGGGTCAGGGAAACATCAAACGGGGAAGCCAAAATCCCAAAGTGGGGTTCAAACCAGCGGGTAGCCGGTGGCAGCAAATCCGGGCAGCAGGTGCCCGGCGGGCAGCTGCCCGCCCGCCGGCTGCCCGCTGTCGGCGTTGCCCAAGAAGGCCGCGGGTAGGTGGCGGATCCCCTACCCCCCACTGACTCTTTCATCACAAAAACGCCCCGGGAACCTTTGTGGAACCCAGAACCATGCTTAGACACTTTC
Source organism: Ipomoea nil (assembly GCF_001879475.1). Taxonomy (NCBI): domain Eukaryota; kingdom Viridiplantae; phylum Streptophyta; class Magnoliopsida; order Solanales; family Convolvulaceae; genus Ipomoea; species Ipomoea nil. The sequence continues at coordinate 896,675 of NW_017616755.1, read as the reverse complement.
AAACGCAATTGATAACACACGTAGACAATTAACGGATCAAAATCAAGAAACATACGGCACATAACCTATCATGCTTTTCTAAACATAATCAACACCCAATCATGCGAATTCCCACCCCATATACCAAGAATGATATCATACGATACAACCTAGGGTTCTAATCACTTTTAAATCAACAAGGACACAATTCATCTTCTAATATCAAGATTCGGTAAGAATATCATATAAACATCAAGAACATCTTACAATTATCAAGAACATCATATAATCATCAAGAACATCATATAATTATCAAGAACACCATAATTATCAAGAACCTCTCATCATCAAGATCACCCATGGAATCATCCCACCAATCATCAATAATAATATCACAATCATCAATACACAATAATATGGGGAAATCCTAAGAGGGGAATCATAGCTATGAAAATAGGTTTTGTTGAGACATGGGTTACCTCTTAGCTTTAATTAATTCCTTGGCTATGAAGGGTCTTTCTTTAAGCTTTCTTCTTTCTTGATTTCTCCTAAGGGGATTTTTTGAACTTCTTGTGTGGTGAGAGATTATGGTGGTGAAAGATCTAGGTGCCTCCTATATCCCTATTTATATATTTAAGACTCCTAATTAGGGTCTGAATGGTATGGGTTTACTAATTCTATTCCTTATAGGACTAAGGGCTTATTTTAGGGATAAGGGTCCATGGTCCATAGTGGACCATATTAATTAATTAAAGGGAATCCTAATCGTAGTCTGAATAGTAAAAGGCCTACTTCCTTTATTCCTAATAGATAACTAGGTCTAGGATTCCTAATTAGAATCTGAATAGTAAAGGGTTTACTTTCTTTATTCCTAATAGGCTTAAGACTCTAATTTAGGCAAGGGTCCACGGTTCATGGTGGACCTTATTAATTAATTAAAGGAAACCTAACCGAATTAAATCATATTAAATTATTATTAACGGGATTAATTAAATAATTAATCCGGGATTGAAGGCCGTAACACGGGGTGTTACACTCTCCCCCCCTTACGAGAAGCTTCGTCCCCGAAGCTTGGAAATCATTGCGGGGGTAACGAGCCCAAAGTAGTACGGTGGTCCTATAGCGAAAGCATTCTACGGGGAACTGTATAATTGTATGTTTATGTGTGCTGAGTTTTTGGGAACAATTAGGTTTAAAGGGCTAAGAGAGTGGGTTTCAAACCTGAGGACAAAGTGAATCTAAAACCACTATCCCAAAACATCAGTCTAAAAACAATCTAAAACCATTGGCGCGTAGGCCACAAAAACACAGTTTAAAGATACAGGTGCTAAGCTACCAGGCTCTAGACATCGCGCTCGACTACTCAACACCTGAAAGAACACAAAGATAAACATCGGGGCGACGCCCGGTCAGCGAAAGATGCTGGTAACCCACCAATACCGTTAAGTATCATAAATAGGTAGATATAAGATATAAAAACCATTTTCGAAACGGAATACATATATATAAGTCAAAAGCCAAGATCAAAAGACAACACAAGACTCACCACTCACAAGGATAACACAGGGAACACATCCCAACCACAAAGGTTAACCACACACAAGGATAAAGACTCACCCAACGGCAACACATGCCAAAACACCACAAGCCTCCGTGACTACACACGTCACGAGAGAAGATCACACAACAACGGCTACACAAGCCCTCATGACATCACCCATCACGAGTTGATATGCCTTCCTTATGCCCTGTTCCAACCTTATGGCTACCCCCAACCTTGTACCTTCAAAGCCAACCATTACCTCCAGAAAACCCCTGTACAGCCAAGTCCAACCTTATTCCACCGAGACCGTCGTCCCCCACCTATAACCACCAACGAAAACCCACCAATCACGGCAACACATGCTCGGATAACACAATGTTAGCCCCCAATCATGTGGACTCAGCCACAGCTCCATAATCACGTCACGGCCACCACGAGGACCGCTGCAATACCTTGGCGACTAGTGTCCCATACCACTAATCGTGCAATCCAAGTAGAGCCACACACGCACCACCACTCACACGAGAGTCAATCAACGGATTGCAAAGAAGGTATGAAACTTACTCAATCAAGGAACGGGTCACCACCTAACAACAACAACGATGAATAACGCAAGTTATCATCAACCAAACGGAAGGTACGAACAACACACACGCTAGCATTAAGACAACAAACTAGCATGCTTATCAATGGGGAAACTCAAGATAGTTCCGAGGAACACACAAGACACCTCTTGGTTCAACGAAACATAATGTTGAACACTTAGCATGATTCAGGACACCAAAGATCCTACATGGATACCTCCCCATAAAGCTCTAGACCTACGAAACATCAAGAAGACGCTCAAATATTTCCACAAAAGAACAACGGGAAGCCAAAAGATCAAACACCGAGACAAACAAATCACGGGGAACAAATCGCGAACCAAACACCACCGTGTACACCGCGGGTGGACCCACGGGTAGTGCCCCACCCGTGTTCCCGCCCGCGGGTACACTACCCACAAGGCAACATGTCCCCCGTGGGTAGGCCGACGGGTGGTGCCCCGCCCGCCGTTCCGCCCGCGGGTACATCCCTGTACCACAACAAATCCCTTCGGGGATTTTCTTCTCCAAACACAACTTCAAGTCCAAAACATGCCAAATCTCACCAAACACAACAAAATGACTTGAACCATGGAAAATGCCAAGCAATGGCACAAAGGAATCCTAAACACAAGCTCTAGATATGCAATATCACAAGATAAATGCATAAACTCTCACATTTCATAGCAAAACACAAATAGAAGCCAAGAAATCATATATAGGTAAGCAAAATAGGTTTTGTAGAGCATGGGTTACCTCTTGAAGACCAAAAGACTCCTCTTACACCACAACAAGCTCTCCACTAAGCTCACTAGCCAAACCCACTTCAAGATCAAACCAAAAGATCATAAAGATCCTACCTTTAAGAAAAAGACAACTAAGATGGAACCAAAAAGACTAGACAAGCTTAGATCTTACCCTTCTAGATGCCCAAATAGATGAAAGATTGAATCTTGGAAGCAAAGCTTGGAATCTTGACAAAGGTCTCACTTGGCTTGAAGAACAAGCTACTCTTCTTTTCTAGAGAGAAGGTAGATATATTTTCTAGGAATTATAAGGGATGAAAATGAAGAAGTCTTATAGGTTTAGGTTACAAAACTAACTCTTGGTGAAAAGACAAGGATACCCTTACTAACTCTTAGAAAGTGTAAGGAACAAGGGAACTCCTCTCAAAGCACAAGGTACAACACAACTTAAAGATTGACTAGTCAAATACTAGTCCTTGAGTATCAAAAATCAGGATTTTAGGAATCAATTCCTCAAGAAATAGAATTAATTACTCAATTAATTCATGGATTGGAGTGTGGATTTTTGGGGTGTCACACTAACGATGAACCCCACGCATTTGTCCTTTATGATGCAGATCCGAACATTGCAGTTAACCCTGTTAAATACATGTTTCCTGCGTTGAGTGATCGAACCACCACTGCCACCCACCACGGGTTTTGGCGGATTTCGACCACCACCTTTAACGCCTTCCCGGCTGCATAACAAATAACGCGAGGTTAGTTGGCCGTCACGACCTCTTTTTAGGGTGCCATACCGCACAGAGAAGCCACATGTCCTAGCGTAGTTGATATAGAAATACACCCCTTCTGCTAGAGTTTTGAAACGGTAACCGATAGCCGGGGTAATTGCACTGTCCACAGCGGGCCACCAATATTTGACGAGTATGCTGGTATACCCACCCGTGCTTGCACTCTCTTACCCCCCGACATCTGCAAAAAAGGAAAATATGATACAACTAATTAATGCATGTTAACTATCTACTCACTTAACTTTTTTAACACATTCTTACTGCACTTAACTGTTTACACTTAAACTGTAAATAATTTCTGGCAGAACGTGGGGTGTATTCCCTGAATCACAAGAAATCAGTATAACTCCTACATCTGAGGATGAAGGTTTCAAGCTAGGATCACAAGGTTGTGATACAAAATATGTGAGAATCTTGAAATCCTCTTCTTCCTGCACTTTCTGGGTTCCTAGACTGCATTGTTTTTGTCCTTTTCATTTATGACATCCTTTATATTTGCACTGTCGTTCCTAATAGAATGCATCTTACTTGTATGCAACTTATTACATCTTATTCCAAATAGGATTTCCCTAATTAAAATATTCATTATAACAGAATTTTAATTTAACTATTCATTATCATTCTTAATCATAACAATCAATCATAGAGGCGAACTAAACATTGAACTTTGTGTAGCTAATTACCACATACAACAGTACACTTGGCAAGTGGATTCATAATATAATTGAGGAAACATTCACTAACCAAAGTGGAAAAAGACAAAAAAAATGTATATAAAGGCTTTGACTTTGGGCACAGTTTTGCATGACGGCTTACAATGCAAACAAATTAGCCATGGGCACAAACCTCTCTATTATCATATTCTCACATGTGGTAAACAGAATCTTCCAATATATACACTAGCTAAGGCATAATATAAGCTAGCTTTTTACCTATCTCATCATCATCATCACTAAATATAATGGTGCACAAACATCCAAAACACTGGCACGTACTCTTGGTTTTCCGATATCCATTTTTTCATGCCATGTGGGTAGGGCAGTTGCATTGTGTAAGAGAATAATTGACTATGGCCGTGCAACAAACTACAAACAACGGAAAACAAAACAAAAAAAAACAAAAAAAAAAACGGGCGGCGGCATACGGGATAAATGAAGAACGGACCTTCTGGAACACCGCAGTGGGGGTGCATGCCGAACATAACGCCGTGGTCAAGGGACGTCGCCGGTTCAGGACTACCCATCCGCACACTCAATTTGCCGGTTCTTCGTCGCCGCAAAGGGGGGAGGGGGGAAACGGAAACAGATGCCAAACTCACGTTTAGTAACCGGGAAACACGCTCAGGTTTTACAATTAGGTGAGAAATGCACACCTACATGGTGGAGCACGGGAACAACAACGCACCAAGAATCCCAACGTTTGATCTCTCAGATCAGTGCACCACAATAGTCCACTAGTTCACATTTAAGTAAGAGTGTGCACCAGAAAACCTCCCTATATATATATATATATATATATATATATATATATATATATATATATATATATATATATATATATATATATATATATATATATATATATATGTATATACATACGTATATGTATATGTATATGTATATGTATATATACGTATATGTATATGTATGTATACGTATATGTATATGTATATGTGTGTGTATATATATATATATATATATATATATATATATATATATATATATATATATATATATATATATATATATATATATATATATATATATGTATATGTATGTACATATGTATATGTATATGTATATGTATATATATGTACATATACATATACATATGTACGTATATACATATACATATACATATACATATACATACATACATACATATATATATATATATATATATATATATATATATATATTAAAGAGTTTTTGATCTTGAATGAATCATTAATTCAAAATTTTAATTGAATATTGTTATCGTTTATGATTTGTGTTATCATGTAATAAATTTAGTCTTTTCAATAATTGTTTCACACATTTATGTCTTACAGTGCACATCTATGCTTTCCAGTGCATATTGTTGTGCCTTCTAGTGAACATTGTTAAAGATCGTAAGTGGCGTTGATCTTGAATGAACCAATATAATGACTGAGATCATACACATTTCTCACTTGGGACCTCTTTTTGCACCAGATCCTAAGCATATATATATATATATATATATATATATATATATATATATATATATATATATATATATATATATATATATATATTGAAAAAATATAAGGAGCAACACATACAGTAATGTTGAAACGTACGTTTGTAACACCAGGAAATTTGTAACGCAGTTTGGGCGAAATACCCTAATCTGCGAGGCACTTCTCGTATTGGGAATTAGCCTAAATTCACTATGAGCAACTTCAAAAATTCAGAGTATAGGAAGAAGGAAACTTTACACAATAGATCTCACAATCTCTCATAATCTATTGAAACCTAACTCTCGTATTACTCCAAAGTGATAGACTCTCTCTTTCAATATATCTATATGCACTCGATCATATTACAAAGGTAAGTTCGCTGCATCTATTCTTCTAAGAGTCTTATTAAATAGGTGACACTTGATCATAATCCTAGTTGAAGTATGAATCCTAATTAGACTAGGATTTGAATGATACTTGTAGTTTGACTACAAGATAATTGAATTTTATCTTCAATTATCTTTTTGCCAATAATATTCTTGACAAGTCTTTATTCAACAATATCCCCCCTTGTCAATATTTTTGGCAAAAACCTTGATTTATGATTTTCTTGAAATTTCTCCCCCTTAGTTCTTGCTGTCTAGTTGTCTGCTTTTCACAATCTTTAGGTGGCAATTTTGACTTGATGTAACTGATGATAGAGTCAAGGCTCTAAGCTAGACAGTCCAAAGATTAGTAACCTAGGCAGAACTTCAAATAATGCACATAGTCATTTTCTATCGTAGTCACATCAGCATGCTGCTTAATAGCTAGACAGAAATAAGAGAAACATATTCGGCTTGAATTCTAAAAGGATCATGTCATGTTTAGCAGCTTGGACAGAATTCAAAAGAGATCATCTCAGTGGTATTAGTGTCAAAAATAGCTAGACAGTTTTCTCAAAAAATCTTAGTAGCATCAAAACAGATAATTCCAGCAGCAACATATCAGCAGTTAGATAATTCCAGCAGTATATCAGCAGTCATCTCCCCCTATTTTTGACAAAAACATATGACAAATTCAGTCAGAGTCAGAGGATGTTGCTTCTGGGGTTCCAACACCCTGTTCTTCTCCTTGGCTCTCTTCTTCTTGATCTTCTGCAGCAGTATCTTCTTCTTGGAATTTTTCAATCTCCCCTTCAGATTCTTCTTCATCAGCATCTACTCCTTGAGATTTTTCAGCCTCCCCATCAGACTCTTCTTCATTATTTCCTCCTAAAGCTGTCATCCATTTGAGTACCTCAACTTTCTCTTCCTGGATTTCCAATTGTCTCTGTTTTATGTTCTTTTCAGATGTAATCAGTTCATTGAGTCTCTTCTGGAAGTATTTTCGAAGGATATCATTGTTCATAGGGTCATCTTCTGGATTTGTGGTTCTCAGGTCATTTTGATGAGATCCCTTTCTCAGTTTAACAGACACATTTAGAGTTTTGATCTGTTGGAGCTTTTTCTTGGTAGACTTTAGGCCTTGTTTGGTGAGGATGGTTTGAATTAGGTTTGGAAAGATTAGAGAGGCCTTAGGAGATTTGTTTTCAGCTAGGTTTATGACTTGTTGATGGACCAGTTCTCCATAGCTGATTTTGATCTTTTTTCCTACTTTGTATAACAATTCAGCCAAGCTCCATTTCACAGTGTTTTCATGTAAGGAGGGCATCCAGTTTTCCAGAGCTATTTTTTGTTGAATGGCGTATTTGCTTGTCAGGCAGGCAGCTTTGATCTTCTTCTTTTCAAGAACTACATTTCCAGCTGTGATCTCCTGGGCTATGATGTCCCCATTGTGGTTGTACTGATCATCTTGTTCAAAGGTGTTGTAACTGGCATTTATAACATCTGGGGAAAAATCATAGTATTTTCCTCTTAGGTAAACTTTTCCATACAAAGGACTTGATGGGACTGATGATTCTCCTTTGAGATTGCAGTAGAATTCATGAATCATCTTTTCTTCAAAGGGTTCAATTTTTGTGACTGTGTCTAGTAATCTTCCTTGAATTAGGAGTTCTATGATGTTTTCTCCATCTTTGAGATTCTCCATACTGACCAATTTTTGAGGGATGATTTTTTGTTGTGAGATCTTGTGCCACAGATTGCTCGAGGCTTTATCCTGGAATTGGTTGTTGGGAGGTTGTAGTAAATTGGATGTTAGAAGTGTGGTTTCAAAATCTATCTCTGCTGTTTGTTTTCCCTTTTCCTTTGATGTGTATTTCCTTCGTGACTTGCCCCAGTCTTTTGAGGCATTTTTCTAGGGCTTTTTAGACCTTTCATTCTGGCATTCTTTACTGTTTTCCCAGTCATCATCAGTTTCTTTTTGTTTTCTTTTGGCAGTTCTTGTCATTCTTGGCGGTGGGATGTTAGGAGTCCTTCTTGGGGGTCCTACAGAGATTGGAAAATCACATGGCCTTTTAGCCCTGGGGTCAGCTCCTTCATATGGATCTACTCTTCTTCGTTTTCTTAGAATTTCATCAGGATTGTTCTCATTTGGGGCTGTTTCGTGATCATCTATTCTCACTTCGGTAGGGATTTCATCTAGCTCATTCTCAAAGCTGTCAATTGTGTCAGAATCCGTAACCCTAATTTCTGGGTTAGACTCTGATTCTATAATTTCTTTCTCACTGGCAGGGGGTTTTTCATGTGAGAATAAATCTTTACCTTGTTGGTGTGTGATTTTGTCTAGGTCGAGTACTAATTCCCCAAAGATACCCTCTGAACCAGTAGGTTCTTCTTCTGCATTTGGGTCCGAGGGAGATTGTGGGTTTTCATTTAAGGGTGTTTCGAGGGGCAGAGATGAGTTACCTGGTGGTGGGTAGATGCCCTCGAATGGTATTTGCGTGATTGGCACTGGATCCATGATTATATCTTCGGAGTGTTGTGGTTGATCGAGTGGGGGATTCTTGTTGATGGCAGGGGTTCCTCGTCGTGGAGGCCGACGGGATGATTTCTTCACTTTCGGCATTTTGGGGGCTCTTGATTTCTTCATGGTTCTGTTTTTGGCGAGTGATGAAGAAGGTAATCGACAATGGTGGTGGTCGTGGATGGCGATAGTGGAGGTGATCATGGATGGTGGTGTGCAAAGTAGAGGAGCGACGTGAGGGATTTCAATCGGAGCCGGGTATATTAATTTGGACTTTGAAGCGGGTTCATGACTTCGGTTTTCGGGCTGAGATACGAATTCAGGCTATGGCTACCATGGGTTGACGGGTTGACCCTCTTTAAGTAAGCATTCATTCCCCTTTTGTTTTTTTATAATAAATATAAAATAAAACTAATATATATATATATATATATATATATATATATATATATATATATATATATATATATATATATATATATATATATATATATATGGAAATAGAGAGAAATCAATTTAATCTACACAGCCCAATTTCTGACCTTAGTCTAGTAAATTTATTTCCGTCCAATCCTTTTGTCATTATGTCTGCAAGTTGGTTTTCTGTGTTGATGTGCCTCATGATGATGATTTCTTCCTCCACTAGTTCTCTGATGAAATGATGTCGTATGTCAATGTGTTTGGTACATGAGTGTTGGACTGGATTTTTTGAAATGTCTATGGCACTTTTATTGTCACAATATACTGTCATTTTTGCTTGACTGATACCATAGTCTTCCAGCATTTGTTTCATCCATAATAATTGAGTGCAACAGCTCCCAGCAGCTATATATTCGGCTTCTGCAGTTGATAGTGATGTTGATTTTTTTTTTTTTACTTATCCAGGAGACTAGATTTGTTCCAAGTAGAAAGCATCCTCCAGTAGTGCTTTTTCTATCATCCATGTTGCCTGCCCAGTCTGCATCACAGTATGCTGATAGGTATTTGTTTGTGTCAAAGGAATACCATATTCCTAGATCAGTAGTTCCTTTAACGTATTTGATAATTCTCTTCACAGTTTTCATGTGTGATTCCTTAGGGGATGATTGATATCTGGCACATATGCCTACTGAGTAGTAAATGTCTGGTCTGCTGGCAGTTAAGTATAGTAGGCAACCAATTATGCTACGATATAGTTTTTGTTCTACATCTTTTCCTTCTGTATCTCTGGCAATTTTCTCTGTTGTTGCAACAGGTGTTCTAACAGCTTTGCTTTCTTTTAGACCAAATCTGTTGACAAGATTGTTCGCATATTTACTTTGTGAGATGAAGATTCCGTCTTCCAGTTGTTTTATTTGTAGACCTAGAAAGTAACTGAGCTCTCCAACCATGCTCATTTCAAATTCGCTTTTCATGTGACGAATGAACTCATCTTTGTAGGTTTCTCTGGTTGATCCAAACACTATATCATCAACATAGATTTGTGCTATGATGATGTCACTTTTGTAGTGTTTGACAAACAGTGTTTTGTCAACACTTCCTCTATTGTATCCTTTTGAGAGTAGAAATTGTGTTAACCTTTCATACCAGGCTCGTGGGGCTTGTTTTAATCCATATAAGGCTCTCTTGAGTCTATAGACATGGTTAGGATGGAATGGATCCTCAAACCCTTTTGGTTGGGATACGTATACTTCTTCTTTTATATATCCATTCAAGAATGCTATTTTTACGTCCATTTGATAAAGTTTAATTTTTAGAATGCATGATACGGCAAGAAGAAGACGTATGGATTCTATCCTGGCAACTGGGACAAAGGTTTCTTCAAAGTCAATTCCTTTCTCTTGAGTGTATCCTTATGCTACAAGTCGGGCTTTATTTCTCACTATATTTTCTTTCTCATCAGTTTTGTTTTTGTAGATCCATTTTGTTCCTATAATGTTAGAGTTTTCTGGGGTAGGAACAAGTTCCCATACTTCATTTCTTTCGAATTGTTGTAGCTCTTCTTGCATGGCTTCGATCCAATATTTGTCAAGGAGGGCCTGCTCAATGGTTTTTGGTTCTATCTTTGAAGTGTAGCACAAATCTCCTTCAGACATTTTGAGGTAATCTCTTTTCTTTCCTCTTGTCTGTATTCCCTAATTTAGGTCTCCAATGATGTTTTCTGTAGGGTGATTTTTCTGGGTTTTAGTGATCTGTTTGATGGGTGCTTCATCACAATTTGTTGGTTTTCCAGTGTCATCGTTCTGTTCTGTTTCTATAGGTGGTGTTGAAACTTCTGTTTCAACACTTATGGTTTGTTCATCATCATCTTTGATTTCCGTTGAATCTATGTCAGTGAATGAGACATTTATAGATTCCATTACACTTTGAGTTCTGAGATTGTAAACTCGAAATGCCCTGCTGTTAGTGGAGTATCCCAAAAAGAATCCTTGATCACCTTTGATGTCGAATTTTCCCAAATGTTCTCGGTCTCTTAGAATGTAACATGTGCTGCCAAATATGTGTATGTGTTTAAGATTAGGAGTTTTTCCTTTCCATATTTGGTATGGCGTCATGTTTATCTCTTTCCGTATGTATACTCGGTTGATTAGATAACAGGCTGTACTTACAACTTCGGCCTAAAACTTTTGAGGAATTCTTTTGTGATTTAGTAGTACCCTTGCCATTTCTTGTATAGTTCTATTTTTTCGTTCCACTATTCCATTTTGCTACAGTGTTTTAGGAGCTGAGAATTCGTGGTGTATTCCTTTTTCTTGGCAAAAATCTTTGAAGTACGAATTTTCGAATTCTCTTCCATGATCACTTCTTAATCGCAAGATTTTTCCTATTTTTCCTTCTTTTTCAGTTTCAATCTTATTGATGAGAGTTTTGAAACTTTTGAAGGTATCTGATTTTTCTCTCAGGAACATGACCCATGTGAAGCGAGAGTAATCATCTACTGTTACATGAACATACCGTTTTCCTCCTATGTTTTCAACTTGAGTTGGACAAAAAAGATCCATGTGTAGGAGTTCCATAATTCTTGTGGTGTGGATTCCTGATATCTTCTTGTGGGTTTTTCTTGTTAGTTTGTTCTCGAGACATGTTCCACAAGTTTTGTTCTCGTTTATTTCGAGTTGTCGTGGTAAGCCTCGATATGCTCCTAGTTTTATCCCTTTCTTCATGTCATGGAAGTTTATGTGTCACATTCGTTGATGCCAAATTTGTACTTTAGTTTCTTTGGAAAGATTACAGGAGAATTGATTTGTCCAGACGTAGCACTTGTCTGATGATCTATTTCCTAGCATCACACATTGTTCATTTTGATCATAGACTTGGCAACTGTCTTTGGAGAATTTTACTTGTAGATTGTCATCACATAGTTGACTAATGCTGATTAGGTTTGCTTTAAGTCCTTTCACCAAGAAGACTTGAGTAAGTCTTGGTAATCCGGTCACATTTAGTGTCCCGCTTCCAATAATTTGGCCTTTTTCCTCCATCTCCAAACGTAACATGTCCTCCTTCTTTTGGTAGTATGTTAACCAGATGTTCTGGTTTCCCAGTCATGTGGCGTGAACATCCACTATCGAAGTACCATATTTCTGTATTCTTCTCTATTTTGGAGGTGAGAGCAACTGTTTGTGTTTGATTTTTTCTGACCCATACCTTTCTGGTTTGTGATTGTTTCCTCATAAGACGATTTTGTCTAATCCAGCAGTGTACTTTAATATGACCTGGTTTGTGGCAATAATAGCATCTGATCCTTCGATGTTGGAAATGTCGTTGCAACATCTCTGGATTTTCTGATTGTCTTTCATCAGTGTGTTCGATTCCCTGAGAGTTTTCCTTCAGGATTTTTTCTTCAAGATCTTTTTCCTTTTCTTGGAGTTTCTTTAGTTCTTCTTTTGTTTCCTGATGATCTCGAATTTCTCTTTCCTTTTCAATTTGTAAATCACGGTTCTGTTGCATGAGTTCTGTATTGACTCTAATAAGCTCCTGCCATTTTGATTGCAGCAATGTGTATGCTTTGAATAATCCTTGAATGTCCTCTTGGGAAGTGTCTTCCTCTTCTTGTGTAATGGTGAATGCAACGAAATTTTCATTTTCATTTTCACTGTTGGAGTCATCACTAAGTGTGGTGACATAGGTTCTATTTTTCCTTTTCAGGTATGTCGCACATTCCGATTGGATGTGTCCGTATCCTTTACATTCGTAGCACTGTATCCCATCGATGTTTTGAGAGGATTTTCCCTTCTTCTGATTTTCAGATGAGCGTGGTTGTGAGTTTGAGTTGTTTCCATTGTTGTTTGGGAAGTTCTTGTTTTTATTTCTAAACTTGTTGAACTTTTTAACCACTTTATTGAAATTCTTGGTGAGTAGAGCAATAGTTTCTTCCATGGTCTGTGTGACATCATCTGAATCAGTAGCTTGTGTAGTTTGTAGTGCGATTCCTTTGTTTGACACATTAGGTTTTCTTTGAAGCATCTCAAGTTTGTATGTTTGCAGGTTTCCCATCACATCACTGAGTTTGTAGGTGTCCAGGTTTGTACTTTCTTATATGGCTGTGACTTTCATGAGGAATCTTTCAGGTAAAGATCTGAGTACCTTTTTGACCAATTTTGGTTCGGGAAAGTGTTCTCCTAGATTATATGCTGCTCCAGCTATGTCAAGAATCTTTGCATTGAACTGTGTGATATTTTCGTCTTCTTCCATTTTCAAGGTTTCGAATTGAGTCTGAATCATCTGTAGTTTTGATTGTTTGACAATGGTGTTGCCTTCGTGATGATTGCATAAGATTGTCCAGGCCTCTTTGGCTATTTCAGTGTTTGATATCAGTTTGAATGTTTCTTCACTGACTGCTCCGTAAATAGAGTTCATGGCTTTCGAATTGTAGTCAGCTTCTTTGATTTCTTCTTCAGACCATTCTCTTTTAAGTTTCTTTTCTCCTCGTTCATTGGTAGGTGACACCCAACCTTCTTCTACTGATCTTCATACTCTCTCACCTTGGGACATGATATAGACTCTCATTCTAGCCTTCCAATAGGAATAATTTGCACTGTTTAAAGCTGGGGGTCTGCTACTTGACAAACCTTCTCTGGGAAAATCCATTGTGTTGTTCCTTTGGGTGGTGTAGGATCCTGCTAGTAGTTTTAGCAGCCTACTCTGATACCAATTGAAAAAAATATAAGGAGCAACACACACAGTAATGTTGAAACGTACGTTTGTAACACCAGGAAATTTGTAACGCAGTTTGGGCGAAATATCCTAATCTGCGAGGCACTTCTCGTATTGAGAATTAGCCTAAATTCACTATGAGCAACTTCAAAAATACAGAGTATAGGAAGAGGGAAACTTTACACAATAGATCTCACAATCTCTCATAATCTATTGAAACCTAACTCTCGTATTACTCCAAAGTGATAGACTCTCTCTCTCAATATATCTATATGCACCCGATCAGATTACAAAGGTAAGATCGCTGCATCTATTCTTCTAAGAGTCTTATTAAAAAGGTGACACTTGATCATAATCCTAATTGAAGTATGAATCCTAATTAGACTAGGATTTGAATGATACTTGTAGTTTGACTAGGAGATAATTGAATTTTATCTTCAATTATCTTTTTGCCAATAATATTCTTGACAAGTCTTTATTCAACATATATATATATATATATATATATATATATATATATATATGTGTGTGTGTGTGTGTGTGTGTGTGTGTGTGTGTGTGTGTGTGTGTGTGTGTGTGTGTGTGTGTGTGTGTGTGTGTGTGTGTGAGTTAATACCAGCTAAGGTCCCTCGAGTATAGTGGTTCTGCCACCTATGATCCTAAACTTTCAAATCGACCCTTTGTGATCCTCCGAGTTTCAAAATCGACCTACGATAGTCCTTCCGTTAATTTTCTCTGTCTCAACCGTGAAAAGTGAGGACATAATAGTCATTTCACATTTTTCCAAATCCTTTTGCTTTTCTCATCTTCCCCAACTTCATTTTCTCGCTCAACCAAGAAGTTCTTACTTCTTTTTCAGAGAGACATTTTCAATTCATGTTTCTTTTTCCCTTTTCTGTTTCATACCCATTATAATACCTATTTCGAAAGAGCACGGGAGTTACAACCTTAGAAGACATTTTCATGAGACATGAAGAAAAAATATTGAAAGAGCATTGCTGGCAGGCTTTAATTTTTTTTCAACTGGGATTTGATTAGACAATCATAAACAGGGGCAAAAGCATATCATATTAATTAGACAACACTAACATCAAATCCAAGCACATCTACTGTATTTTTCTTTCTCCTTTTATTCAATCAAAGTTATCCCCATCCATCACATCCCTACAGTGAAGGAGAGGAAACAAATTGCTTGGGTAAACTAAAAAGATCTTTCTCTTCAAAAGGAGAAGTTCATTCGCGCGACCCACCAGCAGATGTTTCCACGGGAGCTATTTCATCCTGCAACCTAGGAATTGAAATGCCATCCACTCGAAAAAGCAGGTTTCATAGCAACTATGGCCCCAAGTCCATTTGTAAATGAATTGAATGCATGGTGGTTGCACGAGAAAATGTTGGAGGCCGCGTCCGACAAGTTCATGGTGGTCGTCGACCAACGAACCTCGTCTCGGGGCTTGCTGGGTCGGGTCTCGCAATGCCCGTCGAGGTCGTCCAATTCTGCTGGAAATACAATCTGCTCCGCCTCCAGGAGATGTTCAGAGAATTGGATTGAGAAGCCAAGTTGAGATTGGACGGCGGTAAGCCTTATGTGACGGATAATTCCAATTACATTTGACTCCTATTAAAGATTCACGTGCTGCCTGGAAGGAGATTTCGGCTTTGGAAGGTGGATTGTTCTTGGATATGGCCGCCACTATGATCATTGCTGGAAACGAAGGAGTGTATGTGAAGAATATATGGTGGTTTACTGGTTGTTTTGCATAAGTGAGTTCATCGTTGTTGGCCATAGCCCTCCTGATATGGGACGAAATGAATTAGGGTTAGGGAAGGATGAATTATTTTATTTTCTGATGGAATTAATGTATATTGGGTGGGAAATAAATGAAATGACTATTATGCCCTTACATTTCACGGCTGAGACGGAAAGAATTAACGGAAGGACTACCGTAGGTCGATTTTGAAATTCGGAGGATCACAAATAGTCGATTTGAAAGTTTAGGACAATAGATGGCGGAACCACTATATTCGAAGGACCTTGGCTGGTATTAACTCATATATATAGGTCAGCCTCAGACTACTTGATTGATTCTTTTATATTTGATTAATGCATTTTTTTTTAAATTCGTGGTGAACATTATACTATGAAGTGAATTCAGACAACATTATTCTTTAATTTACAGTAAATATTGACATCAGAACTTTTCTAAAAAGGAAATATGCTTTTTCAATCTCATTTGAACGATGGGTCGTTGGTGGAAAGTGATAATGTTGAATTTGGCAGTGACATTGCGAAGAGAATATATTAAATTTCTTGTTTTTATCCTTTCAGCCAGTGAGGATTGAGGCCTACCAACGAAACCCTCCAAAAGTACGATTCTCTGTTCTGGTCTCAATCTTAGAAAAGAAAGAAATTTACAAAATGAGAAAAGACTGATTTAAACCCAGGAATTGAAGTAAAAATTTAATACAACAGCATATTCAGTTACTATAAAGAGACATAGGGATGAATATAATGTTCTTCAATATCATTATCTTTATCGATTTTTAGGTTCTTTTTTTTCTGGTGATAATGTTGCAGACTGAGGATGATGAGATTGGTCGTGTATATAAGAATCTGGAAGGACCACACTTTATGAATTTATTCATCCCACACTGTTAAGTCGTAGCCATCAACTGAAAAATGACTTTCAGATTTGAAATCTAAAATAATTGATGCCCCTAGCTTAGCTTTGTGTGTTTTTGGTTATTATGTATTTGGCCTCATTGGTTATTCTTTAAGCTATAAAATAATTGGTAATTGTTTAAACTTTGTATCTGATGAGGATATATATACGGATGCATGTATGTATGGATAGGCTAGATGCAACTAGTTTTGCAGCTTTCTAGAGTTCATTATTTGTGTTCAAAAAAGTATAATATCAGTCCTCACGATCCTAATGCTCATATTAGTGCTCGATACATGTTGTGACCAACTTGAGCTACCCATAGTCATATGCCACATTAACCTTGGAATCAACAGGTTTCCAGCATTAGTCATATGTCACATTAACCTTGTCGACAGGCCGATTTTCAGCATGTGTTCAGTGCTCTAACACTAAATAGAAAGCTTTCGCCTACTTGTAGAGTGATCTCATTTTTAAGACCTCTAGTACATTTCGTGACCTAGTTAGAGCGTAGCCTCCCAAACTCACTTGTAATCAAAACTGTGATTTAATTTTAGTCTCTATAATGTTTTGATCGAGTTAGTTGTATTGATTTGTAATTGTCATATAGGTAAATCGATATATGTCACTTTTTATTGTTCCAAATTAAATTATTGTGATTTTGCCTTTTGACCTCCCTGACTCCTTCCACTAAAAATGACAATAGGTAGTTAAAATTTTATCAATTATTAAAAACATCCCTTTCAGTCGTAATATTAAATTTAGCGACGAATCAATACGCTAAATTCCGGTAATAATAAGTATTTTTGGACAAATGAATGCATTACACCACACGTCTAAAAGAAAACTTTACCTAATGAATGTGTTAATCAATTATTGACTAAAAAGGGGGGGTTTTTTTTTTTCTCGTGCAGTCAATCATGACATAGCAAGTCAAGCAAAATAAAAAATAAATAAATAAATAAAAATTGTCTAGCTACTATACGCACCAAAAATAATTTTCTTAGATAACAAATCTGCATTATATGTAAATCACACTGTCGCTGGTGAGACTCGATCTCTCTTTCAAAGTTTCACCTCTATGACCAATTGAGATGCTCATGTGGGTATATATATAGCGGATCACGTGCAAATATAACTTCTCGTGTGATTGTGCGGTTAACATAAAAAGACGCACCTTAAGCACATAAACAGAGCACCTTAAGAACACAAACCACGCACCTTAAGTTTCAACAATTGACCCATCTGGCCTTAAGCATACAAGTCATGCACCTTAAGAAGGAAAACAATGTAACGCACCTTAAGAAGGAAAACCACGCACCTAAAGCTTTACGCCGATGCACCTTAAGTTTCAACAACTGACGCACCTTAAGCCCAAAAACCACACACCTTAAGAAAAAAAATCATGCACATAAAAATTTAGATCGACATACTTAAGCTTTCAACACCGGCCCTGCCGCACCTTAAGCCACATAGTACAAAAACCACTCATCTTAAGCACAAAAACCACGCACATTAAGAAGGAAAATCACGCACCTTAAATTTGACCTAGATGCAAAAAGACCAAATTGCCACCGCGTGATTTTCTAATCACTGTTAATCCTGGACGTTGATTTAGGCAAGATCAATGGTTCAAATTTAACTGCACAACTGCACGGGACACACTCAACCGCATGGGATCTAAATTATATATATATATATATATATATATATATATATATATATATATATATATGTATATATATATATATATATGTATATATATATATATATATGTATATATATATATATATATATGTATATATATATATATATATATATATACATATATATACATATATATATATGTATATATATATATATGTATATATGTATATATACATATATATGTATATACATATATATACATATATATATATATACATATATATGTATATATACATATATACATATATATATATATACATATATATACATATATATATATATATATATATACTAGTTTTTTACGCACATTGCGCGATTGGGATAATGCCCAATATTTTTTTTAAAATAAGTACTTTAAAGTATATCAATGCAAGATTATATTGGAATTGTTCATGCATAGATAATTGAATGTGAAATTTGCGTATTTGAATAGGTAATTCTAAGTTTACAAATGCAATATAATATACTTAATTGAATGTTACTCATGCACCGCGTTCGCACACATTTAATTCGCGTTCGCACCCACTTAATCTAATCTAGACAATTAAAAAATATTAAATGAATGCATACGATTTTTTCTCACGTTGTTCTCATATGATCCGATATATATATATATATATATATATATATATATATATATATATATATATATATATATATATATATATATATATATATATATATATATATATATTGAAAGGTTCCCGTACGGTTGAATGCTTCCCGTGCGGATGTGCGGTGGATTAATGTGCGTGTAATTTGTACTCAATGTGCGTGAGTGTTGTGCTTAATATATATGCCTAAGATTTGTACTTAATGTGCGTGAATGTGTAAAATGCAACAAAAAATATTGATGTCAGCTTCTTCCCCGTCCTCAGTAGCCATTTCCCCCTCCCTGATGATGATGATGCGGAGGCGAGCTATGGTGGTTAAAAATTATGGGAATAATACAATAGAAATCCACACTTAGCTGCTGTGCAAATTTTACTGTGCGTGCGTCATTTATATAAACATTCAACTACACTAAAGGTAGCTGATAATCCAGAATCCATGGCCAAATTGAAGGAAGAAGTAACAAGAAACTTGGGCGTTAATGTGCGTGAGTTTCTGTTCTGCTTCCTTCTGAGCTCGTAATTCTGAAATACGCACGCACATTAAGCACAAATCTCACGCACATTAAACACAATACTCAGGCACATTAAGTACAAAACTCACGCATATTAACATGACGCACATTAAATACAAATCTCAGACACATTGAGTACAAATCTCACGCACATTAAGTATAAACCTCACGCACATTAATCCACCGCACATCCGCACGGGAAGCAACAAATGCACTTGATCTCTTCCCTATATATATATATATATATATATATATATATATATATATATATATATATTTGCGATATGATTAAAAACGTGAAAAGAAAGAATACAAAAAAAATTCTGCACATACATTTGTACTATATATTCAGCTAGGGACAGGTCCATCCTCAAACAAAACAAAACAAAAATGGACACCTTGAAATTCAGCATAGCATTAATTAACAACCCAAATGCCGTTGAAGCAACCTCAGCTACTTTTCACTTCCTCACTCCAAACAAAATATACTAAACTATTGTCATGCTCTTCCTCCTATACGGATTCCATGTATATCAGATATGATTCATAATAGGAAGACCCTTGAAATTTTAGGGAAAAAAAAATAATCTTAGTTGAAGACAATAATTTAACTATTTGTTGGTTGGAGGTCTGAAAACCTAGTATCTTGATGCCGATGAACATTGGAAATACAATAGTAGCCACCGACTGACATTCGAAACATGATGCTAACTGTTATGCAATTATAAAGAAATAAAATTAGTGACAAGAGAAATCCGCAGTCACTATCCGAGGGTTTGTACCGGGTAAATCCCGTCTTGTGATTCTAACTAGCCGGCAAAGGACCACAAGGAAGTAAACTAGTTTAGGTTGACCTGCTCAAACCAAGAAAGTTAGGATTCCCCCACCCCACCCCAGGCCGACATAACATTATTTGAGAGAATGTAAATCACGGTGACTCAATGATTCATCAAACAGGCCAGGGCCAATGTTTGTGTGCACAAGGGGATTTGTTCACTTTGAACATAATCTCCATATTGCTGCTCCCGAGGTTCGAACCTTGGTCTCTTCTCCTAAATGCTGAACCAATGAACTAAGCCTGTGCGGGCTACAAATTTGTATCTTTAGCAATATTGGCTTGGCTAGGCTAGGTAGGGTTACATGCATTTAGTGTAGTGATCTGATAAGATGCTTATTCTAACAAGCTTAAAATTTTAAAATATCACTCACTAAGCAGAGTAGATATGGTGTATTATATGCCATTGATTTTCACACAGGTAGTGTAATATATTAATCATTGAAATGAAACCTAGCTAGAGCCAAGCAAGAGTAAAGATATAGTTATTATTTTCAAAAATGTTCATCATGTACCATAAATAAGGCTAAAAGTACACGCATGCATACAGTGAGTAATTAAGAAGCCAGTGGAAATGTCTACCACATACAAATTAAATTAATATAATGCAACCCATCCAGGCCAGCCAGTATAATACAAACTATTATACTTTTTTTTTCTTTTTTTTGGAATTAATTCAAGAAAAATGTGGAGACGAAGATGAAGATGAAGATGAAGATGCATTGTCTATGGGATTCTCAGTCTCATCCTCAGCTTCCTCTAGCAAAGACAAAGAAGAACAAAAAGATAAAGGAGAGGTGAAGGAATGGGTAGTAGAAGAAGAAGAAGAAGAAGAGGAAGATAGTTGACAATGGCTATAAGTATTGATTGAAGATGTTAATGAAGAAGAAGAAGAAGAAGAAGAAGCCATGGATGAAGAGGAAGAAGCGACATTAATGGTGTCAGATTCTTCATTGGCTAAACTCTGATTCATGAAAAGCTCAACCAGCAAGTCCACAAAAGCTCCAACTATGTATCCATGGCTGCTTTTCCCATTGATTCTCAGATAGCAAGCCAGGAGATCTTCCAGAAACTTCCAATCTTGAGGAAACCCGCCGCCGTGGGCTTCCACCATCTCCGCCATTGATCTCCTGAAATCAGCAAAAGGGTTTCTAGAAGCGATTTCCATCTCCACACTCTCCTTGAACACAAAACTCTCCCCGCCACCGCCGCCGCCACCGGCGGCCACCCTCGGCGGCCGATCTTCCTCTTCCAACAGCTTCGAGGATCTCGCTCCCCCGGGCTCGAAGAACAGCCTCTCCGACGACCTCAACCGGCGAATCACATTCTCTACACACTCGCCGCCATCACCAAAACTTTCCGGTGCCGACGAGAAGCTCTCCGCCGCCGCCGCCGCCGCCGGAGACTCACCCCAACTCACGGAGGAACATCCATCAACCACATACGCCGAGTTCAGAGTCTTTAACATGCTGTGACTGTCGCCATCGGCTCGGAAGGAAAGCGTTTTGGGATTGCCAATAAAGCCGCAGCTCGGCCATGGCGGCCATGCTTCTGAGCTTCTGAACAGAAATGGAAGCTTCATTTTCTTCCCCATTTTTTTTTCTGCTTTTTTACCTTGGATCGATGATGAAGAAGAAGAAGAGAAATGAATATATTTTCTTGGCTTGTTGGGCGATGGGAGAGATGCCCTTTTTCTGCACTGTTAAATGTTGCAGTTAATGTTGTAGACAGGGTCGTTGTTCAATTCAATAACCAGATTTAATTTTAAATAAATGGATTTATTGCCACTTCTATAACAATAAATAAATATTCAATTTTGTATTTATATTCATTATATTTCTCCCTTTTTTTAATATGCAATTTTTTTAAAAAAAATATGAAATATTCAAAAATGTAAAATAAGATGTACCATACTAGAAAAATTGGTGCTTTAATGGTACCCGAGTGTGGGGTATTGACTCTTTGTGTTTCAGTAAGTTGAGAAAGTATATATGAGAAGATACTACATTGTAATAGAGTCAATAACATTCAAAAAAATGTATGCAACTCCATAATTAATAGTATTACACATTTTTTGAGTACTATTGGCTCTATTACTATGTATTATTTGTCTATACATACTTTCTAAACCTATTGAAGCACAAACAGTTAATGTCCCTGCTAGAGTTTGAACATGTGATCTCCCATTTGAAACAATAATCATCATTTAGTATCGTTACTATGTTTGTTTGTTAAAATAAAGGGAAAATTGTCAAATTGATCATCTAAGTCAAACGGATAGTGCAATTGAGATCATAAATGCAAAAAGCTAGATCTGAGCAAACATGTGGTGCGATCTGAGCTGTTGATCAAAATAGATCAACGGCTCAAATCTAATAAAAATTTTTAGAAAAAAAATGCACATCCTAGAAGTAGAAGCAGAGTCTAAAAATGGCGCACCTTAAGTGTTACAAAGACGCACCTTAAATGTTAAAATGATGGCACCTCTATCACTCTATGGCTCCCTTGAGGGAAGGTCATAGGATCGAGCCCTGGTGATGAGGTATTGACTCTTTGTGCTGCAGTAGTTAGAGAAGTATAGAATAGATACTACATTGTAATAGAGTTAATAGTATTCAAAAAAAAAATGTTAAAATGGCGCACCTTAAGTGTATAATGTTAGATCTAAATATAATCTAACGATACTGAATAATAATATACGAGAAACCTAACCTCGTAGTCTCGTAGTAGCGGAAGCAGAAGCAGTGCTGACCTCCAACCACAGTTGATGTCTTGTTGTGTTACCTCTTGAACGGTAGACCGTCAGCCATTTGTCCCATACTTGACTCAAAACCACAAATGGTGTATTGGTGTCTATTGAGCAATATAAGTACCGTAACTGAATGTGCTATATAATGAATATGGCTTGTACCCCATCAATCTAACTACTTAGTAAGCTTAGTCAACTTGCACCATTTAATTAAAGCATCTAATATATAATATATATTATACGGGGAAAACTTACATATAACTGATGCACCTTAAATGTTAAAATGATGCACCTTAAATGTTAAAATAGCGCACCCTAAACTTTGAAACGACACACCTTAAGCTTTAGAATGACGCACCTTAAGTTCTCAACTGAAGAACTGATGCACCTTAAGCACAAAAATCATGCACCTTAAGAAATGAACACGATGCACCTTAAACACAAAAACTACGCACCTTAAGTTTGACCAATACGCAAAAAGACCAAATTGCCACCGGTTAGTATAACATATTCAGTTTTATTTTATATACATTGTAGTTTCATTCCAGCACAACTAAAGTTTCATTTTATTTCAACTACAGTTTCATTTGACATTGTACATACAATAGTCTTATTATAACGAGACATGTTATTGAATTTCGTTTTATACTCATTGTAGTCTTATTACAACACCGTATCACTAAATTATAATTATAATTCAATTACAGTTTCATTGGACAATATACACTCAAATATAATATATGAAACTGTTATTTAGTTTCATTTTGTATTACACTGTAGTTTCATTACAACACAACTAAAGTATCATTTTGATATAACTAGAATTTCATTTGACAATATACACTCAATATGTGAGACATGTTATTCAATTTTTTTTATACATACTGTAGTTTCATTTCAGTAAAACTAAAGTATCGTTTCAATTCAACTACAGTTCTATTTGACAATATACACTCAATATGTGAGACATGTTATTCAATTTCATTTCAACACAACTAAAGTATCATTTCAATTTAATTACAATTTCATTTGATAATATATGCGAGACAAATTATTCAATTTCAATTTAGATGCACTGTAGTTTCATTTTGTTATAAAAATATAAAAAATACGAGATTTGTTAAAATTTAACAACAGCCGTTTCTTTACATAAAAAAACAGCGTCGTTTTCGAACCATGATCCACAGTATAACAACCATTTAAATTTTCGTAACAGATTCAGACCTAATTTTTTAAAGCTCGACTTCGCTCGACCTATTTGCCTCTCTATATATACACACACGACAATAATTAAGAGAGTAAACTTTACCTAGAGTATAATTCAACGACCATATATACTATTTTCCCTATAATTAATTTCCTAATGTACGCATGCAGTGAGCTTGTTGGTTGGTGTAAAATTAAATAATAAACAGTATACAGTACTTCTGATCTAATAAAAACTTTAATTGCTACTTCAATTTTTTATTAAAAATTTTTTAATAAATTATATAAAATTAATTAATGATTGTCAGTTCTATTTTTTTTTTTTTTTTTTGAATTTGGTTGGGCATCTATCCCAGAGGTGTCAGATTCTTGGCCACTTCTTCTGCTCTGCAAGACAGCAAGAGTGTTTTCTTTTTTAAAATTTATTTGAAGGGGAGTTCTATTTTGTTGTTTTCTTATATTATATAGTTGTACAATATTTAATACTTCTACTAAGGATTTTATATCATTTGAATAATTGAATTAGATCAAACTTTAGTAGTTATATATCAAAGGACTTTGTGATCATGCAGCATAATTATGGCTCTCTTAAATGAGATGTCATACGTTTGAACTCAAATGGGATATTGACTTTTTGTGTTTCAATATGTTTAGAAAGTAGGTATGGACAAATACTACTATACATTGTAAAAGAGTCAATAGTACTCAAAAAATTATCATTATTATAGATCAAGTCCACTTAGCTTGCAAGGTATATCATGATCTAAAAATTTTACTTTCTTAATTTATTGTATACAAAATAAAATTAAGGAAAAATACATTTTTAGTCCATCAATTGTTTCTTGCTAGTCGTTTTAGTCTCTAATTTTTTACCGTTGCAATATACACTCCTAACCCTTCAAAAAAGTTATAGTTTTAACCCTTAGATCAACAAAACTATTAAACTCTATTAAATATTACGGAATACTTAGTACACGTTTATTTTAAAATTTTATTGTCCTTATTCTTTATAACTTTTTCATTTTTGGTATTTGATCGGCAATATAGAGAATTGACAATATTCTTTCTTAAATTTTTCTCCTTTAATTATGGTACATCGTCTCTATTTTTTCTACACGAACCTATTAAAATCAAATTTTTTATTTTACAAATGAAAATTTGAGACTAAAGAATATTATAATTAAATAAGAAATATTATTGTTAAGGACCTTGTGGTCCATTGGCACCAAATTGCTCCCCTATGTAGGAGGTTGTGGGTTTGAGCCTTAGTGGATGTGGACTATTGACTCTTTGTCTTTTGTTAAAAACAGATACTACATTGTAACAGAGTCAGTAGTACTCAAACAAATAAGAAATATTAAGTATTAAAATACCTATGTACTAGGCAATAATTTAAAAGTTTTGTTGATCTTGAAGTTAAAACTACAACTTTTTAAAAAAGTTAGGAATGTATATCGCAACTCTAATAAGTTTGGGACTAAAACTGCTAGCAAGTAACAATTGAGAGAAAATACATTTTCCTCTAAAATTAATGTATAAAAATATGTCATTAAAAAGTTTAATTGAGATCTACTTATATTATACTATTAAAATGTTTCATTAAAAAGTTTAATTGAGATCTACTTATATTATGCTACTTTTATTAGAAACATTCAATGTCTGGTAGTCATAATGAACTAACTTTGCTTAATTAAAAATTAAATTAGTTGTCAAATCTATTTTAATGCCCTTGAGATTCTACTTGTACAAATAAAATTGATCCCAGGCGCGATTTTAGTTGATTGATGAGGAAAACTTGTGGTTAAATAAAAAAAATCATTTTCAAATTCCATATAAAAAATTCACCTTAGTGTGTATTGTTATAATTCTCCTTTTAAAGTTGTTATGTGATTTTAATTATTTTGAACACAAAAACTTGTGTGATTTTTTTCATATTAGATGTATAATACTTTTTAATGAAGATATAATATCTTTTCTTTATAATTCATTAAAAAAAATTTATATTTTCGTTAAAAAGTATTATATGTTTCACATTCGACAATCTCACACAAGACCAATTAATCTCTAAATGTCTACTTTGTTTAGTGTATATTGTTATTACTTATTCAAATAAGCCTATAAATACAGACATATTTGTACTTTTCTAATATCATCAATACAAAAAACAGAATATTATTTCTATTTTAATATTATTTACTGTTTTATTAATTTTTCTATCATATATTTCTACTTTTCTGATGAGTTGTATTATTATATTAACATGTATTGCTCCGTTTACTATCATAATGTTATATAAGTTATTAGATCATCCTCCACCGTTCTTATTTTTAGGAATTTTTACATGTGTGATTATGAAAGAGAAAATGGGAGGAAAGAAAAAGAAGAAAAAAAATAAAACAAAACAAAATTTGAATTAAAAAAAAATAAAAAAAACTCGCATTAACGCGCCCTACTAGGCATTCCTGCCTTCCTGGTGCGCCTCACACATGGCAATTTATATCGTGCACCAGGGCACGCATTGCATTGTGCGCCCTGGTACAAAACGACGTCATTTCGGATTTTATTTTATTTTTTTTTTGAAATTTCGCTATCCTGTGTTGGTTTTTAATTTTCTTTAAAAAAAAATCTCATGTTCAAAAATGTAAATATTTGTATACTAAAATGTACATAATTGTATACTAAAATGTAAATAATTGTATAACAAAATACACATACTTTTTTTGAAAAGATAATACACATATTCTAACATAATACATAATACACATATAAAAAAATGTATATAATTGTATACTATAATGTACATAATCGCATCAACTCCCTACATAACTTACTAAAACGACATCGTTTTGGGAGGCGCAGAGCGCACAGTACTATGTGCGTCGTGGTATAGGGTATAACGATTGCCTCACACACACTAAGTGAATTTGTTCTAGCTAACTAGTGGGACCCACAATTGAAACCAAAAATTAGTTTTCCAGCAACACACTAAAATTTTCTTTCTCTTTTTTTTTTCTCACTTCCATCTAGAATACATTGCCTCAAAAATCCACCAAAAATTATTGGTGGAGATGCTTTTATGGTCCACACTCATCTTGGTTCAATATTTATAATATAATTGATAAAAGTTTAATTGTAGACATGCAAACTGAAATGTTGGCTAAAAGTAGATAGGTACTATATATGAAAAAGAAGGATTAACCATTGAAACTAGGTTGGACCTACCATCCCATATTTATCGCTTACTTTATTATAATTCTATTATCTATTAATATCTTCTTAGTTACTAATCTCAAACTGCTGCAATTTCTGACAAAAACGTGACGTGTAAGAAAATGATAGAAAGGGATGAATAAGATGGTTGAGAAAAAGTGCCCAAAATGGATTGAACAAAGAAAATGATTGAGAGGGACAAACCCTATACATCAAAATAAATTATCAATTTTACAATTTATTTTTATAATTATTGTATTGGTATATTTTCTATAAAAAAGTTATTAGAATCAAAAGCTTACCGCTACAGTAGTACCTAAGTTCGATATCACTTGTTAGGATAAAAAACGCGCATACCACTATACTAAAAATTATAATTCATAACGAATGCGTAACTTTAATTTTTATTGATCGCCATATTTTCAAAAGGTATGGTGCTAGACTTGGCCAGATGGAGCCTAACCAAATAAAAAGGGACAAACTTCCCCATTATATTACCACTTGCCAATTCTCAATTATATTTCACACCTAACTCAACAAGGTTCTACATACCTTAGGTAATACTTCAATTCCTGCTTTTTTCCATACTGATGAAAAACTGACTAATAAGCTAGTAAGCTACCATCCCTCATATATTTCTTCCTCTAAACCCGCATGGGCAGCTCAATTGGTTATAGAGGTGAAAAGTTAGAAGAATGACCAGGAATCGAGTCTCACTAGCGACAGTGTGGGAGCTACCTCTCAAAGTGATGGGGGCTCCTTGTGCGCCAAAGGTCTAGCCTCTGTGGTTCATGTTCAGTTGAGTTACCATGATTTACATCCTCCCAAATGCTCTGTCGGGTTGGGGTTCAACCTTTTAGAAGAATATTTCTTCCTCTAAACCTGGTATGATTGAATAGATCTTGTTTGAAATCTTCTTAAAAATCGGTAATATTTTGTAATTAAAATGTAATAATGTTTTATAAACTAATAAATAGTAATACACTAATACATTAATTTTAACTAAAAAAAAATATTATATGTCCCACATGAGATAATCCTACACATACAATACTTTAATTTATGGAAAAAATCTGCGGATCAAAAAAAGGCTCTGTGTGAAACCGACTTTGTGACCCAAGCTAGCAAAAGATCAAAAGATAGTAAATCGGCTAAGGTTGTCCATAGTTGACTGGCTCAAATTAAGAATACCAATTGGTAACTTCCATGGGGAGTACGTTGAACATGGAACATTGTGCACACATACAATACTTTTTTCTATGATTGTATTCACAAATTTTCCGAATTCACAATTACTCTCCCTGTCCCATTTTATCTGTCATGTTTAATATTCATTAGTCAAGCCAACTCTTTCTTCTTTGCTTATTTTCTTTATTAGTTTTTAGTGTTATTTAAATTTAAAATTTTGTGATTTATAGTACTTGTTGGTTTTACGGGTTAGGGCAGCCGTATGGCGAGCCAACATTACCGTAAAATTACTAAATAAAAGAGAGTATTTGAGAGAAAAATTGATCAGAATAACGGTGCTTGTATTAAGGCCCTGTTTGGTAAAATGGCTCATAGCTGATAGCTGATAGCTGTTAGTTATTAGCTGATTGTGTTAATTAGAGGTCAGGGTATAAATGTTGATAACATTAGCTGATTGTAGAAAAGTGTTTGGTAAATTAGCTGTTAGCTTATAGCTGTTTGGTATAATTTATTTTCTCAAAAAGCTAATTGAAAAAGTTGCTTGGAGTAGCTTTTTGAATTTTAGCCTTTTGGAGTTGCAAAAAGCTAATTAATCAAACATTTATATTGATATTTTAACTAAATCAAACAATTAATAGTGGTCAAATAAGCCAAAATTGGCCTATAGGCCAATTTTTTACCAAACAGGGCCTAAATTTAGAACCCCTTACAATGTGACCTCAGTATGGTGTTTATGGGCCTTGTAAAAGGCAAGAAAGAAGAAATTAACTAATTTTTTTTTATTACAAAGGAAAGAGGATACTCAAATATACAAACTACGCCTCCACAGACGCTTAAACACAACACCTGTTACATAAGGGAGCAAGGTGATACCAGTGGACCACAAGGTCCTTATAAAAGGCAAGAAAGAAGAAATTAACTAATTTAAATCTTAGGAAAGCTTCAAAAACTCCAATGTTAGCTTCCTAATGAGAAAAAAGGAAAATTCCTTGTTGCCCAAGGAAAGAATCTCCGCAAAATCTTCATCCACCGCCTCTGGACGTGGCACCCAGTCGAGACACCCTCGACTGCCTAGCACGGTCGTTCGGCCGGGCGGACTGATGAGTCGAACAAGGGGCAAACAAGCCCTAAGCCGCTAGGGTCCTTTCTCCTTATACTTCTAAGTGTTTTAGCCGCACCCACCTGACCACCTAGGGGCACTCCTGACTGGGTACCCTACTAGGTAGGGGTGTGCAATCGGTTAACCGTTTGGTTAACTGAACCATTTTAACCGAAGTTTTTAAAGGTTTAACTGTTAATCGAACAGAAGTTTGTATAATAATACCTACAATAATAAATCTATAAGAAAATATACAAACACAATACCATAACAATACTAGAAACATAAAATCACAAATTATATAGTCCAAACATCCATATATATTTAAATATATATA
Organism: Ipomoea nil; assembly: GCF_001879475.1. NCBI lineage: Eukaryota > Viridiplantae > Streptophyta > Magnoliopsida > Solanales > Convolvulaceae > Ipomoea > Ipomoea nil. The sequence continues at coordinate 866,693 of NW_017616755.1, read as the reverse complement.
TATATATATATATATATATATATATATATATATATATATATATATATATATATATATATATTTGTAAAATTTTGGTTAACCGTTCGGTTAATTCGGTTAACCGATAGTTTCGAACAAAATTAACCGTTAACCGAAATTTTACAAATCCTTTAACCATTAGCCGAACTGAAGTTTTTCGGTTAAAGAATGATTAACCGAATTTTTTTGGTTCGGTCAATTAACCGAACTTTCACCGAAGTTTGCAAACCCCTACTACTAGGGGTATCTATCAGTACTTTTCATGTTTACTATTAATTAGTTATTTTTAAATTTAATTTTTTGTATTTTATTGTACTTTTTATGTAATTTCTAAATATATAAATTTTATATACTAATATTAAACTTAATATTATAAAAATTTGAATTCAAAATTACTTCAGTCAAGACTTGTTAACCGAACTAGACACAGAATGGACGGAGGGAGTACATCTTTTTTTTTTTTTTTGTAATAATTCTTTAAGGTTTGAATTTAATTTTAGAAGTATTTTTATTTTGTTGTAATTAAAAGTATTTGTTATTTAAGTGTAAAATATTATCTGGGTAATTAAGTTGTATTGTAATTATTTATGAATAACAACAAAAAGTTGAGATGAAATTTAAACCACTTTGTTGAAAACATGACATTTGATATATATATATATATATATATATATATATATATATATATATATATATATATATATATATATATATATATATATATATATATATATATATATATATATATATATTGGGGTGATCACATGTGGTCATGTTGTTAGGTGTGGTCGTGTGGCGGAATTTCATAATATACCAATAGTTAAGTAAGATATACACCATCAACGTCAAGAAATGCATCACAAAAAACGCATACAAATTAGGTACGCATCACCAACAACACACCATTAGGTGTGAGTAAAAACATCATACAGTGTTCGGAAATACACCATTGGGGTTGGTGAGTTACATGGTGTATTTTTTGGGTCTGTTGTGTATTTTTTGGTATTTTTTTTGCATTTCATTGTGGTGTGTTTCCTTTACACTGTTGGTGCATGTTGTTAACACTGTTAGTGTATTCTGAAATTCCGCCACACGACCACACCTAACAACATGACCAAATTTTCTGCCCTCCCAGGAAAGAAATGAGAACGCATGCCGTTCGTCCACGTGTTCAGATCTAACGGATGAGAAACACTGTTTTTTAAAAAAAGTGATGATATTTTTGTAAATAATTAAACATCGAAGTGCAAGTTAAATGTATTACTAGTGCAAGTAGTAGTTTCATATAGCGCACCCCAGTACAATTAAAATGTATTACTAGTGCAAGTAGTAGTTTCATATAGCGCACCCCAGTACAATTAAAATGTATTACAAGTATGTAAAATGTATTACAGGTGCAAGTAAAATGTATTACAAGTGCATGTAAAATGTATTACAGGTGCAAGTAAAATTTACACTGAGCATCAATACTAAGTGCACCTAACGTTATAACTAGGTGCACCTAACGTTATAAATAGTTCAAGGGCTCGAATGTTAACAAGGTAAATTACTTGCACTTGTAAGTGATTTTACTTGCACTTTTTACTTGCAAAGGTGCACCACTACTTGCATTTATAATACATTTACTTGCACCAAAATTTGATTTATTTACGAAAATGTCACCTCATCGTTTTTTAGAATTTGGATCATATGCGAAGGAACTGTTTAGGTAAAAAATAGGAATAAATCTCAACCATAGATATAGTCCAAATCAATAGTCCAGATTGAAGATTAATTAAAAAACACGCGGTGGCATTATTGTAATTTTGAGTAAATCAGATTATCTTTGTATTCGAGTGCACATTTTTCTTCTTTGAGTGCACATGTTTCCTTCTTCAAGTCCATATTTATATTCTTCGAGTGCATCTGTTTTGTTTCAGTACAAGTTTCTCCTTTGAGTGCACATATTTGTGCCTTTGCGTGCAAAAATTTAACCTTCAAGTGCACGTTTTGTAACCTTAGCTTCAAGTTCATGTTTTTCTTTCTAAGAGTGCACAATTAATTTTCTTCGAATTTTCCCTTTTATTGTCTTTTTTCCCCCTTGCCTTCTAGTGATCCTCTTTTATGCCTTCAAGTGCTCACTTTCATGCCTACAAGTGCATGTGTGTCTTAATACTATTGTGTAAAAAAAAAAAAATTACTTAAGGCCCGTTTACTAACAGAAAACTGTTCTCTGTTTTCTATTTTCTATTTTTTAGTTTTCATTCTTTGCTTTTCATCCTCTGCTTTATGTTTTACTACCACTTATTTTTTCAATTTTCTTTTTTAAGATTAACGTTATAAAATTAACACAAGTTTAATTTCAGTGATTTTTAGATCTTATATTTAAAATATTTTTACATATGTTTGGTTTAAATGGAATATATATATTTTTTTCTTTTTTACTTTTAAGTCTAATATATGTAAGGATTTTACTTTTGATATCCGAAAAAAATTTATATCTATATATAACATAAAAATTAAAAAATATATCCGAACCAATAATCTACTAAGTTCACCTAAAATTTAGTTTAGATAATATTAATATTTTTTGAGCTAATATTTAAAATATTTTTTTTGCTATACTCATTTGGATGGCATGTATATAAATATATAATTTTTACTTTGAATTTTAATATATGTGAGATTTCAATATCCAATATCCGGATCGAACTTGTATTACAATATAACATAACTAATAAAAGTATCTGAACTAATAATCTATTGAGTTCAATCAAAATCTAAAACATTGTATAGAGTTCAATTTTTAATTTTGATAATGTAAATAATGTCTAACTTTAAAGTGTAAACAAATAAGTTATGTTTAAAAGAAGATGATAATAAATGTAATCACAGTAATGTGGTTATAGTGACATAAAACCAAATAGATGATAGATGATTCTGTTTTCCATTTAGAAAACAGTTTTTAAGAATGTTCCAGTTTCCAACTTGAAAATTATTTTTAATTTTCAAAATGGAAAACTGTGCTAGTAAACATGTTTTCTGTTTTCTATTCTCCAATTTTTCAGTTTTCTAGAAAATTGGAGAAAATTTCCAGTTAGTAAACGTGCCCTTAACATTCCATTGAACCATTTTTTTCCTTCTAGTGGATGTTTTTAGCCTTCAAGTGCACGTTTTGTAGCATTCAAGTGCATGTTTTCCTTTTTAAAAGTGCACAATTAATTTCCTTCGAATTTTCCCCTTTAGTGTCTTTTTTTTTTCTCCCTTGCCTCCTAGTGATCCTCTTTATGCCTTCAAGTGCTCAATTTCAGGCCTACAAGTGTATGTGTATCTTACTATTGCGTAAAATATATATATATATACTTAGCATTCCAGTGAACCATTTTTTTCTTTATAGTCCATGTTTTTAGCCTTAAAGTGCACGTTTTGCAGCTTTCGAGTGCATTTTTTTGTTTACCTTCAAGTGCACAATTTTGGGCCAGTATTTGTTATATCTTTTGCATTCTTTTCAATAACATATAACTAAATTTCTAATGAAATTTGTGAGATTTACAAACGATTTGTATGGGTAATTGCTTTAATAACACTTAAGTTGAATAACTATCATTTTTGGTACCATAAATTGCATCAATTGCACATTTATTTACCTTCGAGTGCATAATTTTTGCCTTCAAGTGCACATTTTTGTATCTTCAAGTGCATAATTTTGAACTTTCAAGTGCACAATTTCTATTAATTCGAAAGTATATATATATTTTTTAAAGAGCATCAAATCTGAATGAATTCAATAGATAAGATATTTGCACATTTTTTTTTACCTAGGGAACTATGGTGAGCAGTGGTCGTATGGTGTCTTCATTCACACATAATCCTAGACCTATATATATATATATATATATATATATATATATATATATATATATACACAAGTGTAGAGAGATTTCGTGTCAAGTGGAATGCCATAATGAATGGGACTTACAGCATGTTTGGTTCACGGAATGAATTTTGAGGTAATAGGAATGTTATTCCATAAGGAGTGGAATAGGCAAGGAATAGAATAGGAATTGTATTCTATTGTTTGGTTCGCGGAAGGAATAGACTTTAGGAATTATATTACAGTGTTTGGTTGATTTAAGGAATAGAAATGAAATATGTTTTAAAAGACATAAATACCCTTATAAAAATATGTGGTGGTGGTGGTGGTGGCAGTGGTGGTGGTGGTGGTGGTGGTGGTGGTGGTGGTGGTGGCGATGGTGGTGGCGGTGGTGGTGGTGGTGCTGGGGTGGTGGTGGTGGCGGTGGCAGTGGTGGGGGCGACGGTGGTGGTGGTGACGGTGATGGTTGTGGTAGTGGCGGTGGTGGCGACGACGGTGGTGGTGGTGGTGGTGGTGGTGGCGGTGGTGCTACTGGGTGGTGGTTCTAGTGGCGGTGGCGGCGGCGATGGTGGTGTCGGTGGTGGTGCTGGGGTGGTAGTGGTGGTGGCGGCGGTGGCAGTGGTGGGGGCGGTGACGGTTGTGGCGATGGTGGTGGTGATGGTGGCGGCGGCGGCGGTGATGGTGGTGGTGGCGACGACGGTGGTGAAATAGGATAAATTTATATATAGGATAAAAAAATTAGGTTAAAGAAAGGTGAAAAAAAAAAAGAAAATAGATTCTAAAATCTATTCCTGAGCGTTCAGTAATAGGCTAATACCAAGGGGGCCCTAATAATAGCTATTACCTTATTTGAGGTAATAGGCTATTACCAAGAATATTATTCCTGGTAATAGAAATGGTTACCAAACAAAGGAATAGGCCTATTACTGGAAATGCTATGTCATTCCCGGCCTATTCCGTGAACCAAACGGGCCATTAATGACTTGTCGTTGTTGTCAGTGGGTTATTGTCTTCGCAACCACTTTTAACAAAAATGCTTCAAAATTGCATTTTTATACTTCAGTTATACATGTTTAGTTTTTAACTTATATTTTGTTACGATTATCTTTTAACTCTTAAGTTATTCATGAAGTGATGATTTTAATCCTTCAGAACTATTTTTGTCACCAATATGTCACTTAATAAAGTGGTTGATTTGATCCTTCAGAGATTAAAATTGTCACTTTATGTATAATTTAGGATTAAAATAGTCATGCATATAACCAATAGACTAAGTTTGTAACTCAACAGGGTAGCTCAAGTGGCAAATGAACTCTCTTTGTGGGGGAGAATTTTGGGATAACGCGGGTTTGAATCCCACAAGTGATGAATGATGATTCCCTTTGGGCCAACTTCTGTGTCTCTTGGAGAGAACCGAGTGGACTTGGACCGTTCAACGGACAGAGAAAGACCCAGACCACAAGACAAAAACAAGTTGAACCCCAACTCTTACTGCGCACAAAGAAAGACTCGATCCCTGGTCATTCTTTCCAACTTCACCTCTATATGACCAGTTGGGCAACTCACAAAAATCTAATTTTTTTCAAAATAATTTAATAATTTTTTCCCGCACCTCACTACTACATTTGGGCATGTAACTACCTTACTAAAATGTGAACTTTGCCAGTCAGGAAATTTAATATTTTTTTTTCTTCCTGTCTTGTTTTATCAATTACAAGTAAAGGACAAGGTTGAGCATACCAAACTTTTTCCACAACACTATTTTTATTTTAGTTTTTTTTTTTGGAGCATTATTTTTATTTTAGTTCCTCAACTATAACAACATTTGTTATTCTTAGTTCTCAAGATTCATTTCATTTTTAATCGTTGATTTAATATATATATATATATATATATATATATATATATATATATATATATATATATATATATATATATATATATATATATATATATTTTTAATTCAAAATAGCAAAATGTTCTCGACATGTTTATTATAATGAAAATTTTAAAATGAAACATATCAATACTAAAAATCAATTGCGAATACGACTCTTATTCACTTTATTTATTGAATGACTAAAATATTGTATTTTGATTTAATAAGTTGCACAAATAGAGATTAAAAAAAGGTATGTTAGAAGTTACTTGACCCCTAAACTTTGAGTTTATTTATATACTCCGTATTTGTGAATTTATTTATTATATTTGTAAGACCGAGATGAAATAAATCTCAAATATATACTTTTGTTTAGTTAAATTATACTCCCTCCATCTCTTTCTATGTGTCTCGTTCGGTTTTCATAATATTAAGTTTAGTATTAGTATACAAAATTTATATATTTAGAAAATACACTAAAAGTACTATTAAACACAAAAAATTAAATTTAAAAATAAGTAAAAAATAGTCAAGAAAATAAACAAAGAATAAAGAGTTCTTGACCAATGAATAGTAAGTAAGACAGATAAAATGAGACAGAGGGAGTAATACTTTTTATACGTCAACAAATATGACATTTTTTACTAAAAAAAATATTCTTTGTTCCTTAAAATAAGTGGCAAATTATACCATGGACCAGAGTTTACTTTGCAGTGTGGACCCTAATCCAAAAATTACCTTTAAATTATGTACATTTTATGTGTCTACAAATAACATATATGTACCTACAATTAACAATTTGTATATCATGTTATGTATCTGTAATTATCATGTTATGTGCCTTCAATTTGTTTACAAGTACAAAAATTGTGTGTTAACTGTGAACAATGATATAACAATTGATCTCACGTGAGAGTCTCATACAAGACCAACCATAAAAGCAAAAACAATAACAATAATAAAACCAAAAAAAATAAAAATAAATAAAAAGAAGACAAATCATTACTATTTCACAACTAACACATTTATTGTGAGTGGGTAAATTGAAGAGGGTACCAGCACAAGAAATTCAAACTCAAAAAAATCTTCATTGAATTCTAGATTTTATACATGCACGTGTATACACAAAATTACAAATGGATTGAGTGCTGTTGTAAAGTAGGGCTTTGATGATACATACTAAAATTGTTGTCTACATGGTGTACTCCCATTTTCTACCCACAACTTTTACTCTCACACACAAAATCTTGATGTAAACACTTATATTGGGACCCACATGAAAAAAATAGTTCATCAGAGCCCACCACAACAAGGAATAAAATTGAGGGAGTAAAATTTAAGAGTACATGTCCAACAAAGAACCAAATTAAATAAGTTTTACTACATGTACTCCCAAATCTCTCCCTAAATTTTATTCCCTGATGTGGCAGGCATTGATAAACTACTTTTTTCATGTGTGTCCCAATACAAGTAGATTTTGTGTGTGAGTAAAAGTTGGGAGTAAAAAATTGGAGTAGACAGTATTTTCAAAATTAAATACAGCTGACACGGTGGGGTTGGGGGTGGTCCTTCTGGACAGTGGACATATATATGTATATATATAAACCCCCAGTAGTATGTGGTTCTGCACTTCCTGTGTTCAAATTTCAAATCCTGCATTCATCAAGACAGCTTCAGAACATAAATGACTTGAAACGGTTCGGTTTCACAATTCATTTTGAGTTGCATAGCATAGCCCAGAGAAAACTTACGCTAGATTCTGCGTGACTGTACAAGGCAGATGAGAAAATTTTCGGTATTGAACACTGGCAAGATGAAAGGATACTGTGAAGATATATAGGAATGAAAGCACCATTCTATAAGAATATCAAACATCCTGAAAACGAGCCACATCTGCAGGATAGACAATTCTGACAACACAAATACTGAAACCGTCGTTTAGCTTGAAACCATAATACAAAATGCACAATTGAAACCGTAATACTATTTCTAAGGTGAAATAGTACTATGTGCCACCTGTAACATGTTTTTAATAGTAACCAGCAGATTCAACTAATTTGAATATAACTGATTCAGGTTTTCTCGTCTCCTACCTGGGTTACCTATAGTGCAATTCCCCTTTTAGTACACAACTGATTCAGGTCACTCCAGTTGGGATTTAAACTGGAATTAGTTCACTAGTGTATGCTAAGATCGCAGTTTGACCAAGCTAAAGATTGTAGTTTGACCAAGAAAGATACAGAACTACCTCTGGAAGCTAGACCACCTAGTACTCTGTTAAGAATACTGAACAGACAAAAAATTTCAAATACCCTGCAAGCTCATAAAATTAATACCAACCTATAAAGCTTTTATTTTTATTCTGTTAAATATTTAGAAGATACTGACTACTTCAATATTTGTTTATAGCAAGTCACTGAATATACACAAAACACATTTTGTTTATACCTTTAAATGCCGTACTTCTAGTCATGCAGCAACAAAAGCCTCTCTTTCCTAGAACAAATTATCAGGGGCCTAATGAATCTTCTGCATCAGGCAAATCTTTTATTGATGCATCTCGCAACCATTATGCATAATATGCTCTCAAACCCAAAATCAATTGTTTGGTTGGGGAGTGGAAATCCCATTTTAGATTCACCACCTTGACATGACATCCCTTCTTTTGCAAAAGGAAAATAAGAGTATAATTATACAAAGAGTTAATTCCATTTTTTGTTCTAGATTTATAGGTGACATTCCACTTTTAGTCCTTTATTTTTAGAATATCCCTTGTTGGTCCTAGAGTATTATTGTGGCATGACCATTTTTGGTCCTCCGTCAACAAATCTATTTAAATGGTGTTAAATATGAGGGCATTTCAGTCTATTCAATTCTAAGTGTTAATTTCTTTTTTACCCTTAGATTTACATGTGTCATTCAACTGCTGTGGAGGCGTGGATTGCAATTGAAGAAACAGGGGGCTCTAGCAGTGAATTAGGGATTTTTTTCAAAAATAAAAATAAAAATATAGCAGGTCAACCGAATTGGTATAAAAAGACCGAAATGCCCTTGTATTTAAGGTCATTTAAGCAGGTTTGTTGACGGAGGACCAAAAATAGTCATGCCACAATAATACCAATAGGGATGCTCGAAAAAAAAAAAAAAAAAAACTAAAAGTGGAATGACACCTATAAATCTATGACCAAAAATGGAATTAACTCTTATATAAAGATATCCACAGTTTTGGTTAGGGGAAAAAGGAAGGGAAACTCGATTAAACATTCAATCAAATTCCCCCAAGCATACATGCCCTAAATAACCTCTAGACATCATAAAAATGCAAATATCAAATAAGTTATTCTAGTGTGCCTTTTGTCATCTCCATTATAAGTTATGTTTCCAAGTAAAAGCCAATGACAACTCAAATCAGTGCAGAAAACAGTTGAGAGTGACAAGCAAGGTCAATGAGTGAAGGCATGGGCTACTTTTGGGAGGAAACTGGGAGAAACTTATATGCAGAGAGTTAGATTAAAATGTTAGGGGAAGTCCTGAGTAGAATTTTTGGATGGAAAAGAGTATCTACAATCTGATTAGGACAGAATAGGAGGACAACCAACCAACTTTATCCCTGGCAATTTCAATCCCCAAACCAAAGAAGCCTAAACAGTAAATTTCAACCTCATGATAATTATCATTGAAGAGCAAAATCAAATAAGTTGCTCCCTCTACATTTGATATGAATCATATAATCCAAAGTTATATTTGCAAGTATATATGGAAATGATAACTAATAAAGAGTGCAGAAAACATTTTATAAATTTTAAATAAGCAAGATCTATGAATGTTGATGTTGACTACTTCAATCCACTTATGTGCTAAAGGTCACAAAATAGAACCCCAGCATTCCTCAAGTATCTATCTATCTATTATCTATAATACTAATGAAGAAAATGTTAAATATAAAAAGGAACATGTATGTATATGTGTGTGTGTTAGAGATAAGAACAAAGAGGTATGTTTTATTGACTGAAAACTTAAAAAAAGGAACAGGAAGTCATAAGACCTTCCCCACAAGAGTATTAGGCTCTTGCCCAGCTACTTAGAGCTTCAAAGACTAAGGTAAAGAATCCGATGCCCTACTCTCTTCTAGAGATTCTGATTTATAGTACTAGGAAATAAATAATTATAGAAAGGAGATGATTGCTGAGATGATTGTTGAGATGATTATGCCCCTCTTTATTTGTCAAAACCCTTGAGTTAAGCCTTCCCATGTATATCCTGATTTGCCTGATTTGCATCCTTCCTTTTTCTGCGTGAGTAAACCATCCATCCTTTTGGATGCGTATCATTGCCACCCACCAAAGAAACAACCTTGTCCCCAAGGTTGGAGTGAGGAAACTGACCGTTGAAGTCAGATACGCTACAGTATTCAGCCCAATGGAGGAAGCGTCCCCATTGCTTTGGTTGTTCAGAAGTCATACACCGCAAATACTGCTCCAGGCATCGATTGAGGACTTCTGACTGGCCGTCCGTTTGAGGGCGGTATGCAGTGCTCAAACGCAACGTGGTGCCCCATTTGTCAAAAAATTCTGTCCAGAGGTTGGAGTAAACCTCTGGTGCCATGGTGTCATACTTATTCTTTTGACACACTAGGCATTCAGCTACGAATTGTTGCGTTCGCTTCATCCACCGGAGCCAATGTAGAGCCGGTCCTTGCATATTGATAAAGGTTGTCGGAACCTTCAGATCTTCCCGGGTGTGATGTATGGCGAAATATTGCTCCACTCTGGGCAACCATCCTATCGGGTCGCCACCATCAAATGTAGGAAGTTCCAATCTTCCCGTGGGAAGTGTGGTGTTGTCGGGAGGAGCCAATCGTTCTGACGAGGGGTTGGAATCAATAGTTGGGACTGCTACCGATGACGCACTGGCATCGCCCTGCCCTTTGCTTTGGAGGGAGAGAGCGAGGAGGTCGGACATCCTAGCCACAGAAGCTTCTACGGCTGCAAATCGATCTGTCAATGCAGTCAATTCAGTACGGATTGCATCTTGGTTCTTCTCTAACGTCTCTATGCGGGAATCATGTGTGTTCGCCATTCAACGGCAGGTCGGACCAATTTGTTAGAGATAAGAACAAAGAGGTATGTTTTATTGACTGAAAACTTAAAAAAAGGAACAGGAAGTCATAAGACCTTCCCCACAAGAGTATTAGGCTCTTGCCCAGCTACTTAGAGCTTCAAAGACTAAGGTAAAGAATCCGATGCCCTACTCTCTTCTAGAGATTCTGATTTATAGTACTAGGAAATAAATAATTATAGAAAGGAGATGATTGCTGAGATGATTGTTGAGATGATTATGCCCCTCTTTATTTGTCAAAACCCTTGAGTTAAGCCTTCCCATGTATATCCTGATTTGCCTGATTTGCATCCTTCCTTTTTCTGCGTGAGTAAACCATCCATCCTTTTGGATGCGTATCAGTGTGTATCTCAACTATACAGTACAAATACTAAGGAAGTCTTCATTAGTTGGAAATTTTTCCAGAAAAACGGAAAATAGAAAACATTTTTCCAAGAAAGTTGGAAAACTACTTAAGGTGCTCAGTTTTTGGTGCACAGAATTAGCACACACTGCTAAAACACAATTCAGTAAGTCATTTAGGTTGGAAAAACAAATGGAGGGCAGAAAGAGCGGAAGGAAAATTCATAAGCCCTTTATATCTAAATGCAACAAATAACTGAAATGAATAACGTGGGTGCCTAATTTAACAGTACTGCTTTCTTCCACTCCAATAACGGGGGAAAGAAAGGATGGGATAAACCCAGCTGTCTTTTTTGCTATATTGCCAGCAAACAGTGTCAGAAATGAAAAAGATTGGAAATGTATCTTCTGATATATTTAAGGAACAGTGTGACTGCCACATTATACATACTTGAGAGTTAAATTTGGATTTTTCTCAAAATTTCCATAAGCATGATGCAGGTCCCTAATTTTTTCAGAATGGATTGACAATTTGACAGGTCAACATAGTCTTCAATTCTTAGTGTCCTTCATGAGCTAGATTACAAAACTTCAACAAATAAAGGAAGATTCCATAATTGATTAACCATTAGAAGTTCAGGTACAATAGTACTTGCTCAAAAAGCTAAGGGAAAAGAGTCAAATAAGCCCTCAAACTATACAAGATTATGCAATTGAGCCTATGAACTAAAAAAGGCCTCAAATAAGCACCCAAACTTGCCAAAAGAAAGTGAAATTCGCACTTTTAGTAGGTAACCTATTGACTAAACCAGTAAAAGCTGACATAGAGTCTATGTGAAATTTTATTTTATGACATGGCGTTGAGATGGACAACCCAATGTCCCATGGGATTTAAATCCAAAAGTATTTTAATAAAGATTTAAAACTCATACTTAATTATGAAATTAAATTTATACTCCTGAACAACTAATTCAACTTTTTTTTGGCATGCGCACTGGTATCCGCATCAAGAAACAGATTGTATTAGAATGATAGTCTCTAAGCAACAAATATGTATATCCCTAATCTAAAGGGATCATACACCAATTTTAAACTGTGGCAAAGATAAATAATAGATAAATTAGATATTTCTGTAGCATTTACAAGTGAGGAACTGTATTGCTTGAATAAAGTAGACTCCTTATCATAATGAACAAATAAGCTATTTAACATACCTTTTTAAATATAAACAAGACTTCAGTTTGGTCAATTCCCTGCACCTTGTTGATTTCACTTCCTTTAGCAACCATATCACTTGTGGCTCAGGCTGCATGGAACTCTAACATTGAAGCACAGTAATGGTGAGGGAAACACCTTGCAAAAAAGAACTTTACTGGTTAAGGCTGCATGAAATTTTCCGAAATCTTAACCTAAAGTCCATACTTTAAACCATGTGTATGTCCACTAATAAAAAATAAAATAAATCCAAATTGCACTGCTTAGCAGCCAATATGCATATCAGTTTCTTTAAACTAGATTTAAGGATTGGTGCCATTCATGCATGCACGATGATAAACATAATTATCTACAAGATCAACAAGTTGTCATTTCTTTCATAAAGAGTATACAGTGAGAACTATTATTTCAAAGATGAGAAAAGGAAAAAATATGTCCAAGAGCAAAACTGATCATAGCCAATCTATTTAAAGTCCCTCCATAAAAATAAAGATAAGATATTCCCCACAAGAAGTTCTATTTTCCTTTCTTTTATCTCAGTAATGTTTCAACTTTCAACCCAAAGAAATTCCATCCATACCAGTGACTCACATGCAAACTCCAAATATTATCTAGTGGCTACATTTATTCAAAACCTTCTCAACACTTCAGGTTCCACCACCAAATATATCCACAGGCTTTTAATGCTATTTGTGTACATAACTGAATATAATCACCTAAAAATTCTTTAAAAATAAAATTTGTAAATACAGCTTAAAAATTTACTACAAGAGGCCTTAGTGATCCCAACTCTTTCATCAACTATGTCCAACCCACCCCAATTAACCACTTGAGATTAAAATATACAATAGTGAATCAGTGATCCATCCAAGTCTTATCTTAACAGAAAGATAAAGTTTCAAGTTTCAACTCCAAAGAACTTTCCTAGTGGCCACCTCAATAATACGGAATTCTAAGTCATCCATGACATCTAAACCACCTACTTATTCAATTTACCAGCATCCTCTGAATATATTCCCAACTGCCTCGTAAATAAGATGATTTTAAGCATGTTATTACAAGCCAGGCATACTTATTATCTTATGTTTTGTTAGCCCCTAGAGTCCTTGGAATAAACCACCATTAATCCCACAGAGTTGAGTGCTGCTTTGAGAAATCAACAAACTTCTAAAATAGAAGGCTCACATAGCATCTCTTCTCATTACATAAAGCAAAAAAAAAAAAAAAGTAAAAGCCCCTTCAAAGACATATATTCTTTTAAAGTGTCATAAAGTAGAAACTGTACAATGAACTCATCCCTCTCTTAGAACTCAGCATTAATTTATTCGTTAGATGTCAAAATTGTGGTTTTTAAATTTTAATTGAAGGAACTATTTCAACAGGTTTTAAATGAATAAACTAAATTGAAACTAGGTTCAACAGGTTTTAAAATAAAGAAAATCAAGAAAGACTTAAAATCAGGTTTTAAATCAGGAAATACTTGGAGTTAGAGTTCACATTGCATAAACTAAATTTAGAAGGTACTGAATCCTACTTCTACAAATAAGGGAAATCAAGAAAGATCTAAGTTCGGCAGGATTTGCTACTTCTGAATATATTAAAATAAAGGAAATCTAGAATGAGTATTAGACAAGATGAAATGTGTGTTGAATATGAAATGTATTGGCTGGAAGTTAGTAAACTTAATCATCAAATTTGGTTCTTAGAAATTACCTCGAAAATTTAAGTTGTGGCTTAGAAATTACCTCCAGTATTTAAGTTCTGGCCCAAGATTTTAACAAGTACTATGGCATTGGAGTAATTTTAAACTTGTGCAACTTTGTGTCATAGTTTTGATCACCTTCCTCTAGAGTCCTTGATTTGGTTGGAATTTGCAGGTTTAGTAACCATTACATGTTTGTTCTTTATTCACAAACATGAAAGTCCAATCAAGGGCAAAAGAAGAATAATTAAACTAGTTCCTTTTATCCTTTTTATACAAAGGAAATGGTTTTACAGATTATCATCAGGGAAATTTGAACCGGAGACTCAACATCTACAGAGTCTGCGGAAAGAGGACCTCTAACCCATAGAGTACGCCTGCATACTTCTCAGTAAGCGCCTCATTGTTGTCAAAGTAGAGCTTTCGGATCTTCTGAAAAGAGTGCCAAGTGAGTAAACTATCAGACCCGGCCTGGTGGCACTTCCCGACAGCCCTGTTAACCTCAAGCGAGCTGGCCACTCGGTCCAGTCCACCATAGAGGCTCTTGCAGAACTTCATCAAATGTTTCACGTCATACACCCTCTTCCCAAAGAAGAGCCCTAGCAATCCCAGGAATTGCCGGAGCTCCCCCGGCAGGTTCCGGCCGGTTAAGGCCTTGATCAGGTATCCAAAGTCATAGCCACTGTGGAAGGTGATGTAGGTGACGGCCTCATTGCACACCAGACCGGAAGACATCATCAGCTCCGCAAAGCGGGCGGTATGCGCCCCAAAAGCCCGAGTCCGGTCGAAATCAATGCCCTGGTGGCGGAGGAGCTCTATGGATCCCGGAGCGTGATCATCGCGCACCACATCAAAGTCACAGAAGTTGAACTCCCAAATGAAGCGGAAGTGGGAGCCCAGGTCCGGCAGGTTCCCGGCGGCATCAGTGAGAGTGATCCCCACCTGGATAAGCTTCAGCGCGTCAACATTCGACTTCAGATAGATGTAATGCTCGTCCGGCTTCCAGTCCCGGAGGTCATGGCGGAAAACCACGCCGGGAAACTCCGTGTCCATCGATACGAACGGGTAACGGTCGAGGACGCGGCGAATCAACGCGAATTCCGACTCGAGATTTGACGACCACACTGAGCGGATCCGAATCGGCTTCTTGGAAGCTACGAGCGGAGGAGGAGGTGGAGCAGGCGGTGGAGAATTAGCCATGGAGGATTGGAGTGATCGATGATGATGATGAGAGCTGCTCTGACAGTGATGGGCCGGCCGGGTTCGATTAGGGCTGGAAAGCCGCGTATTTATACATGGAGTTTATTATGCAATCAATTACTATATGCGTATATATAAACTGTGTATCTAATGCCAACTACTAAACGTGCAAGTTTTATATGCAGTTTTCTTTTTAAATTATCCGATAATCACATTAGATTATGATTAAGGGAAAATGGCTCTTTTTATCCCTTAGTTATATACTTATAGCACTTTTCCCCCCTCAATTATTTAGGTAAGCACATTAGTCCCCTTAATTATTCTAAAAGTGGTGTTTTTTCCCATGATATATTAAATTGACATTTATACCCTTAATGTAAATATTTTATTTATTTTACTACTCCAACAAATTATTGCGTACACGTAGGGATGACCACGGTTCGGTTTGAATTGAACCGGATACTAAAGCAATCGAATTAATAGTTTTCGGTTATAATTCAGATCTAGAATACAATATTTAAATGTCAATTTATTAAAATTATGTATCAAAAAAATTGAATCTTGAACCGTGAACCGGCGGTTCCGGATCCGATTCGCGATTTTGAACCGTCTTTATTTTAAAATTTTATTTTTTATTTTAAAATAGTCTAAATTCAACAATAAATGTATTTTATTTTTTCAGTTCGAAACATGAACCGTCCATTCCGGTTCACGATTTTAATAAACTCTAAATATCGAATTTCAATTCTAAATTGTAACTGGAATATTTCGATTTGGTTGCTATAGTGTTTGTTTGGTTTGAACCAAATTATGGTCATAATTTGTTGGAGAAAAAAAATAAATTAAATATTTAGTTTAAGGGTAAATATGTCCATTTAACATTTCAGGGGAAAAAACAGTCACTTCAATAATTTAGGGAGAAAAAATGCTATAGGTATATAACACAGGGGGAAAAAGTGCAATTTTCCCTATGATTAATTATCGGTTCATTATCCAGTTTCATTTTCAGCACATACCGTATCCTTCCTAAACGCGTTGCTTAACTATATAATTTGGAAGAACTATATAATTTTAATCAACAATAATAATGTTTCACCGCATCTAATTTCTGATTATCTAATCTGTAATCTCTAATCTCTAATCTCTAATCTTCCACCTCTCTTTTTGCCAAGGTTGAATCCCCGACTCCAAGGCCTCCACGTTTTGACCCGACAAAACATTTGAAATGATGTAAATCACAGTAACTCAATGACTCAGCAGATAAGGTCAAATGTTGTGCTAAATGAAGGTTATACATTAGTGTTAAATGAATGTTATAATCCTTCATTTATGTTCCGTTTTTTCCATTACTTTGGTTCATACATTATGCTATACAATATTTTGATAAAAAATACACTTACAGCAAGTTTGGTTCACATAATGAATTTTGAGGCAATAGTAATATTATTCCATAAAGAATGGAATAGGCAAGGAATAAAATAGGAATTGTATTCTATTGTTTGGTTCGCGGAAGGAATAGACTTTATGAATTATATTACAGTGTTCGGTAGGTTTAAGGAATAGAAATGATATATGTTTTAAAAGACATAAATAACCTTATAAAAATATGTGGTGGTGGTTGTAGTGGCGGCGGCGGTGGTGGTAGTGGTGCTGGTGGTAGCGATGACGGCGCCGGCGGTGGTGGTGGTGATGATGGTGGTGGCGGTGACGGTAGTGGCGATGACGGTGGTGTTGGTAGTGCTAGTGGCGGTGGCAGCGGGGGTGATATATATATATATATATATATATATATATATATATATATATATAGGGAAAATTGTAAAAAAATGCCCCTCAATAATATGTCAATTATCAATGTCACCCTTGAATTATGAGTGGTGTAAATATTGCCCTTCAATTATTAAAACGGTGCACATATAGCCCCTCCCGTAACGGACATGTGGTTTCCCGTTAGTGTACGACACCGTTAAGTCGGAGTAAATATGTAATTTAGTTGTTTTTTCCCTCCCTCGATCCGAAGTACTAGCGATGGACAGTGGTGGGGAACCACATGTCCGTTACGGGAGGGGCTATATGTGCACCATTTTGATAATTGATGGGCAACATTTACACCACTCATAATTCAGGGGTGACATTGATAATTGGCATATTATAGATGGGCATTTTTACAATTTTCCCATATATATATATATATATATATATATATATATATATATATATATATATATATATATATATATATATATATATATATATATATATATATATATATATATAGGGATGCACTCAGGTGCGAATAAGTGCTCAGGAGGAAAATGCGAACGAATCATCGCGCGACACATGTCCAGATCTAATAACTTACAAAAAATGCGGTGGCATTTTCGTAAATAATTGAACATCGAAGTGCAAGTAAAATCACTTACAAGTGCACCTACTTTCACCTATAAGTGCATGTAATTTTGCCTTGTTAGCATTCACTTTCCGCAAACATTCATGCACCTGGGTGTGCTTATAACTATATGTGCAACTATTTATAACTATAGGTGCAACTACTTATAACTATAGGTGCACCTACTTTCACCTATAAGTGCATGTAATTTTGCCTTGTTAACATTCATTGATCTGAGTTCAGCGGGTAGTAATACCCCTGAAAACCACTCGCAAACATTCATACACCTAGGTGTAACTACTTATAATTATTTGTGCAACTACTTAGAACTATAGGTGCAACTACTTAGAACTATTGGTGCAACTAAGTATTGATGCTCAGTGTAAATTTTTACTTGCACCGATAATACATTTTACATGCACTTATAATACATTTTACTTGCATTTCGATGTTCAATTATTTACGAAAATGTCACCGTGTTTTTTAAAAAAATCAGTGTTTCTCATCCATTAGATCTGGACACGTGGACGGACAGAATCCATTCCTATTTCGCGCCTGGGCGAAGCATTCGCACCTGAGTGCGATTCTATATATATATATATATATATATATATATATATATATATATATATATATATATATATATATATATATATATATATATATATATATATATATATATATATATGGGTGGGGGTTGGATGAGGGGGGGTAGCTGACCCCCTGCCCCCACCCCCTGGCTCCGTCCATGCATGCACAGAGCCAGGCCGGGACCAAAGGGGTTTTACACACGTGTCGTAATATATCTGAGGAGATGTGACCATGCTGCAAATTGTTTATCAGGTCGGCCCAACTTCGAGAGGTCGGATCACACATCGCCCTCCAGGTAATCTGCGGGCGTGCCCACCCTGAACGTCGAGTGAAGGTTCAGGTCCGAAAGTTATAAACGATGATCATATCGGATCGGATCTTAACCGCCAAACATCAAAAGCTTCCAATCAACCATCGTACTTAAAGTCGGAGAATAATCCTATCATCTTCTATGTAATATTCTCACATTTCTATACGTTATAGTATTACACCATAATCTATCATTTTGTCTTTCTCTTCATTTATTTAATGTCTTCTTAGTTATATATATATATATATATATATATATATATATATGTACATATATACATATATATGTATATATATATATGTACATAATATATATATACATAATATATATATATATATATATATGTTATATATATATGTACATATATATATATATATATATATATATATATATATATATATATATATATATATATATATGTACATATATATATTATGTACATATATATTATGTATATATTATGTATATATATATATATTATGTACATAATATATTATGTACATATATATATATATATATATATATATATATATATATATATATATATATATATTATGTACATATATACATATATGTACATAATATATATATATATATATATATATATATATATATATATATATATATATATATATATATATATATATCGGAATCTGACCTTTGATTTTAGCTTGATCTATGGTTCATTTTTTTTGTTTAGTTTTGGATTTATTTATTTCATTTGTGCTGGATATTTGATTTAGGGGCTTTATTGTCTTTGCTTCTTTTTTTCCTTTTTTTTTTTGTTTTTTATTTCGGCTGATTTGCTTGTTTTTAGGTGTATTAAATATGGTAAATAAAGATATTTTGCATTCATGTAGTCCGTCAGTGTACATCTTTATATACACTGTATTTTTCTGTGTTTTTTGTTTGTGTTGTGGCGAAGATTACAGTCGTTTATTTATTTTTTGCTTCATTCTCTATGCGCTTTGGGGCTATGGAGTTACGAGGTATGGCTTTTTGTGTGTTTGTAATATATATTTATTGTGCATAAGGTGTTATTAGTTTTGTGCATAAGTATGTGTTCTTGTTAAGATATGCGTTGTAGTTATGCGCCGTGGGGCTATGGAGTCACCGGGTTTGGATTTTTGTGTGTTTGTAATATATATTTATTGTGCATCAGGTTTTATTGGTTTTGTGCATAAGTATGTGTTTTTGTTAACATATGCGTTATAGTTATTATCTTTTGGTGTTGTGTATGTGTTTTTAATTTATCTATATCAGTTGTTGTTTGTGTTCGTTGGAATAGTGGTTTTCATATAAGTAAACTGTGTGTGTTCTTCTTTTTTTTTTTTTTTGGTAGTGTTGGTTTTTTTTTTTTTTTTTTTGGTAGTTTTTGTCATTTCGATCTTGTGCAGTATCTATTATTTGGTTGTTGCAATTATCAATTTCTTTTTTCCATCATATTCATTGGCTTTTTGTTTTGTTTTTAAACTTATAGCTAATTTACATTTGTTTCTTTTGTTGGTTTAACTTCGCTCATGTTTTGCATGGGTGGCTTGTGTGTTTTTACCCACCTAGGTTATTCTAATTGTAGTCTTTTGCAATACCTATTACATGTTCTTTGCAGTGTACAATTTTTTCCTGTCAATACTATTCACTGGCTGTTTTTTTTTTTTCGTTTTTAATTTTAGTATTATGTGTTTGGTAATTTTTATGCATAAAATATTTTAACGTTCTATTTCGGGGTGTGTTTCTTGTGTGTTGCCTTTGTTTTTATCGTTTTTATTTGTTATTTTGTTGGTGGGGTTTTTTGCTTACTAATGTGCATTTTTTGCCATATTAATTGTGCACTCAGTCTATTTTTTTTGTTTTTTTTTTTTTTTTTTTGCTTGCGATGCATGTTTTTTAAAATTTTTTGTTTTTTGTTTACGTATGTATTTGTGTTTGTTGCGTGTGCAGTTGGGTCGGAATCGCTACAGGCTTTTGTTATGGACGTTTCTCCGGATGGGACTAAGTACTGGACACCTTCGTGTGACTCGGGGGTTAGGCCTTTTGAGGGGCAACTTTTCCTTCTCTTGCTCATGGTATTGCTTTTTATCGTCAGTATGCGTCTCTTGTTGGTGTTGACGTACGTCGTAGTTCGGTGCGTAAGGATAGGGAGGGTGTTGTTGTGAAAAACTTGTTGGTTTGTTCTCGTGAGGGATTCAAGCAGTCTGGCAATGTACCGTTTGTTGGGAATGATGCGTTGGATCAACCACCTGTGGCTCAAAAGTCTGGATGTCGTCAACGTCAATGCCAAACTTGTGAAAAGTATGGCCATAATAGCCGTACCTGCCCAATGCGCAACGGAAACATATGAGGAATGGGTCGCACTTGTCTTTAAATTTTATTTTTGTTTAAACACATTTCTATTGGTTTTACTTCTCCATTCACATGTTCCTTTTCTGCATTTTGTCTTGGTTTTTAAATAATGGATGTGTTTTGTTTTGTTACTTATAATTTTTTCGAATATATGGAACAATGTTATCCCGTTTGGTGTTTTTAAAAATTTCTCGATTGCGGTGTTTGTAGAATTTCTCCACGCGCTGTTTCTAATCTCGTTGCTTCCTTTGTTCTTAAAATAATGATATGAATTTGATATTGTTGTATTTTGTTTTCCTTTTTTTTTTCTTTTTTATTTTTTTTTTTACATTCCCCTATTACACAGTATAGTTTCATGTCTTGCACATTGTATCTGGATTTGTGTGCTGACTTGCACATTAGCATCCTTTGTTGTTGCACATCAATAGACAACCAGTGTTGCATAAAAACATGTCCTATAATAAAACTTAATTGTTACGTTGGTATATTAACTTCGCAACAATGAAACATCGTAGGTTGCACAGAATGTCTCCCAAATTCTTACCGTGATGCATTAACTATTGCTACGTAGGTGCACATCAACATAACGGGTAAAAAACTATTTAGCCAACTTTGGGTTACTTGTAATTACACTTAACATTGCATTACTACATACACCGTCGATGCACATACCGATTTTGTCAATTATATCGTATTTGCACAATGTCGTACACCAATGCTGCATGAATTCGAAATGTAGAATATATATCAATTCCTCGCTAACACAGCTTAAAGACTTGCACATGTGGATTTGTTTTAAGCCTCAAACATTTGGTAGTTGCATGGTTCTTTGCTATCTGTTGCCACTAACAGTATCCCTAATGCTACAAGTTTTTAAGCAAAAATACATTCATGCACATGAAATAGAATAAATATAAACTAGCCTGTGTGCTCATGTCTATGCTCATGTCTTCAATCGCTTTTTTGCTGCCTATCATCAACTCAGTTTTTACCTCCCCTAATAACACATAACATAAACCTGCAAACACAAAACTGCTCATGAAAAACCAAAAAACCATACGATACCACTACCTCCGGTCATTCTTCCCGTAAACCACCCCCGTTCCCACCGTCGATTTTCCTAACTGTACTCCTTTGCCGGCGACATTACATCAAAGTCCGATGAAGTTGCGGCCATCAACACCCAGTTTTCATCAATTTTATTTATTCATTTTAAAAAAACCTCACTCTATGACCAGTGTATTCAAACATGAAATTGCACAGACATGCAATACAGTTGTGCAGATAATCGATCAAAACAAATACCATTCTTAAAAAAATAAAATCCCTTACACATTCTACTCATAGCCTCGATCGACGCACGCCGCTGACTCCTTCTTGTTGTTCTGTCCGCCATAGTTTCCGGTTCTGTACTTGGCCCTACAACTTCACCTAATCGCCGTTCGTTCCTTTTGCTCCCACTATGTTGACTATGCAATACCGACACCTTCCCTTGACTTTCGCCGTTTAAACCCTTTGCGTACAGACCCGGACTCTTCGGCCTTTCCTTCATAGTCTTGCACGATCATTAATCCATTTACCCTTTTACCCCCATTTTAATTACTCCTTCAACAAATTTAGTGGCCTTTTAATTTCTCCCATTGTGCACTTACAGCCGTTAGATGGCATGATCTGATGGTTGGAATTTGACCACAATCCTCACCTAACACAATAGCCTCACTTGAACCTCACCCTATATATATATATATATATATATATATATATATATATATATATATATATATATATATATATATATATATATATATATATATATCCTAAAACATAATAAGCTTCAATGATGGTTATACCCTTGTTTTTTGTCCTTTTTTTAACCGCTTACTTTGTTGTACATTGTGTTCTTAATGTTGTACAATACATTTGTATTGACAAAAATATCCCATATTCTGTTAATTTTAACTTGACTAACAGAACCGTTAAATCTAATAAAAAAAAAAACCAAAATCGATTTTCCTCCATTCATTTTCCTTCTATATTTCCTATAATTTCTCTGCTTATCTTATTTATTTTAGAAGATATTACAGATCTGCAAATCGCAATAATTTTCCACTCAATTTCTACGCAGATTCCTCCCACCATTCATCCGCAAATCGCAATAATCTTCCATTCAATTTTTACATAGATTCCTCTCACCATTCATCCGCTCTTTTTTCATTGCCTCTTCCCCTCAGATTCCTCCCATCATTCATCCGCTCATCTTTCATTACCCATCTATTATACGATACCAACAATCACCGAATCCTCTCATTCCCTTCTCAACAGTTGGAAGAAGAACTGCAATCAATGGTATTCAATGGGTATGAACTTAAATTGCGCCTCAATATTTAAGTGAAAATTTAAGTGAAATTACTACTGCATTCTTTCTTCCAAATTTAATTTAAGGTAAATTATTTAATATTTTTGTTAATTTCATATAATTTGATGGCAGTCCTTGATGGTGATGCACTGCAACGTGTGGCAATTTTGATGGTGAGGCACTATGGCAATTTTGATGGTGAGACACTGCAGCGTGTGGCAATTTTTGGAAAATATATATTAATTAAAAGTGAAAAGTCTTTCACAACAATTAAATCTAATTTTGTCCTGCTTCCATTATATTCGAATTTTCATGTACACAACACAACAATTTGTCAGTTTGTACGAAGGACCAAACAGAGACCTTTCATTCCCTTTTTTCTTAATTGCTATGATGCTATGATTATGTCTATAATTAAGAAATTCTTGATTTATTTCTATTTATTGCTTTATTTAGTTTTGGAATGTTTCTTGATGTTAGGATGTATATATATAGCTATTTAAACTGCTTCATTGGACATGAATGCACCATAGAATAATTCCATCCTTTTATTTGATTCTTTCTCTAAAACTTTAGTCTGTCATTTCACCCTCTGTTCTCTTCTTTGCCACCTTCAGGTTCTTACTCCCCTCTGTTTATTTCGATTGTTGGTTTTAGATGAGTTGCAATTTAATGTGTTTTATATAGTTAATTTGCTGATATTGTTTCTTTCTCTAAAACGAAACGATTTCCAGTGCATATAACTTCCTTAATCTGTCTTGAGCTACAGTGTTTAAAGAATTTACAACTCCTAAAATGCAGGTTTGTTTATCATACTTGCAACTCCTAAAGAATTTACAACTCCTAAACCTAACGTCCCAGACTTGAGTGATATTGTGATTTTCACTTATATAAGTCTTTATGTTACTTTTGTGCTATTTCAATAATTCATGACTCAAGTGTCTATATAGACACGAATAAAAGTTATTCATTTTGAATTATATGTTATATCAAGTAAGAATTTTTATAATGCTTAGTTATGTTGTTACTTGTAATCAATAATAATTCCACCACTTTAAATACGTTACAAGGTGCACGAATAACCCTAAATTCTCATTTTGGTAGAAAAATATGAGAATTTATAATAAAAAGGTGATATCAATTAAATTAAAAAAGTTCATCAAAGTTAATAAATCTTCATAATAAAAGTAAAAATATTAAAAACAAGTTAATAAACCTTCATAGTAAAAGTAAAAATATTTTTTTTTTAAAAAAAAAAAAACTTAAAGTCCCATAGTATATAACTTCACATTCATTAAAGGAAAAATAAAAGGAAAAGAAAATTGGACAATTGAAAAATATTCTGTCAGTATTTTAGTTGTGACACCTAAACTTAATGATGGGATGGTATTGATATTATTTTCTTTTCAACAAAAATAATGATTCTAAATATGTTTGATAGGGTGAAAACGCAATAAACTAATTTTGTAAATGAACTGATATTTTTCATTTGGAAGAATCAGAATGTGATCTTTTAAAATCAGAAGTTAATATGTTTTTTTTTTTTATCAGAAATGTCTTTTTGTCTAAATGGTAAGTGTAATTTAGTATGTGGATCAAATGCATATACCAAAAACAATGGTTAATTGAAGTTTATTTTTTCTTGATGTTTTATGTGCTCCTTACCCATTATAATCATTACTTATAACAAAGTTAATTCATTACTTATACATTTGTTTAACCCGCAATGGTTTTTTCTCCATTGAGGTTTACTATATTGATCCGTTTTTTATTTTTCAAAAAAAAAATAAAAATTTGTGGTATACCTAAATTTTAATGCCAATTTCTAGATTTATGTTATGTTGTTGTTGTTGTTATTATTACAATAGGCGATACTTCTAAGGTAGAATCAACATTTATTGTAATTTTTTTTTAAAAAAATTAGATTGGGCAAAAAGGGCACCATGCATGGCCATGAGAATGTGCATATGCATATTTTTGGTACTTAAATAGTACAAAAAATACTTTCTGAGTCATCTATAAAACACTTTTTGAGTCACGTACAGCGACATCAAGAAAATTTGTGCCACAAGAATCTGCATATGCATATTTTGGGTACTTAAGATAAATACAATTATGAATTCTAATGACAAAATATTACAGATTACACTATTGTATGATGCGTTTAAAGAGCTAACTATAGCCCACGAACAGTAGCATAAACCTTTTTTTTTTTGAATGCCATTCCGCGACGACGTCGCTGCCGCACGAGACCGACGGTAGCATAAACCTACTTGTTTCTAAGTCAACAAATCATAATTCTACACCACATGGTTTAAGCTAGCATTACTCCATTCCTCTTAATTCTCTACTACAACATCAACAAAATACATTTTACGTGAATATTTATGAAATTGCGTCAAAGCAAAAAAATAAAACTTCACAAATGCAATTCATCTACTTGAAAATGATTTACTAATGAGTTAAAACATTGGGCACAAGTTTTCGCGCAAAGCGCGTACAAAAAACTAGTATATATATATATATATATATATATATATATATATATATATATATATATATATATATATATATATATACAAAAAGGATATTTTCAGTATAAGATTACAAAAGCTATTCCCAAATACTTGGGAATAGCTAATATCAGGGGGTCCCCTAGGAATGGCTATTCCCCCTGCAAAGGGAATAGCTCATTCGCGGGAATGCTATTCCTAGCCATGAAAAGACAAACCAAACAATGGGATAAGTCTATTCCCAGGAATGGTATTCCATTTCCGACTTATTCCATGAACCAAACACGCTGTTAATGTTATGACATCCGTTATCTTTTCCAACTATTGTTACCATGCATATGTATCACCATATATTTTCTTATCTTCTTCAATGGTAATAATATATAAACATTATATATTGTAGAACTATATAAGTTATTTCCTAAAATATAAATATAAATTTACAAAAATGGTTTACATTATTATTATTATTATTATTAGTATTATTATTATTATTATTATTATTATTATTATTATTATTATTATTATTATTATTATTATTATTATTATTATTATTATTATTATTATTATTATTATTATTATTATTATTATTATTATTATTATTATTATACAATAATATAAATATCTAAAGTTTAAGTTAATCTAAGATTTTAATATAGAGTATTAATATTGACATCTACTTTTGCACATCGCGCATAGAAAATACTAATTATATAATACGGAGTATATACTAATATTTTGAATTCCTTACAAGGATTAGAAAAGAATCATTAGTGTTCCCCAAAAAAAAATATTAGTATTTATAATTAGTAACGCAATTAAAAGTTATTTATTCAATATTAACTAGTAAATTACTCGTGCGATGCAAAAATAAATTTATTTTTATTATATATTTAGATAATAAAATTATTATGAAATTATAAACATTTCTAATATTTGAAAGTGTACATTTATTTAATTATAAGATTAGTGTAAAAGTATCACTCAATTAATTGAATAATATATGTCTCGTTTGTCTGCAATTATCTTGAAAAAATCATTGATCCAAAACCATTGAGCAAAATCATGTCCAGTGAATAGTTAATTCTTTTCAGCAATGTAGTATTGATAGTATGAACCAAAACCATTGAGCCAAAACCATAGCATATTGACATTGTGCACAGTTTATATGCCAAGACCATTGAGCCAAAACCATAGCATTTGACATTATGCACAGTTTATAAGCCAAGACCATTGAGCCAAAACCATAGTATATTGACATTATGCACAGTTTATAAGCCAAGACCATTATGACAAGACCATACCACTTTGATAGTATGCACAGTTTATAAGCCAAGACCATTGACACAAAATCATACTTGACAGTGTATACTAATATGTAAAGTCTTGTATGCACAATATATAACCAAAACTGCTCCATTCAAAAAACTATAGCTTATCTCTAAACCTCACAAAACAATTTACAGGAGCAACCATGGTCCCCATCTTATATAGAACAGTTTGCAAACTTTAAGTTTATTACAGGAGCAACCCATAGTCCCCTACAATAGTTTACAGAAGAGTTTACGAATCTCTTCCATGGATACTTGAATCAGCTCATTTGGATTTCATATGGGAGATATATGTCAAAAATACTCTCAGCATGTCGCTGCAAGGTGGTGTCCTTGGGGCGTGTCACATTCTTCCTGATTTTTCGATCGTGATTTGTCATGAATCTCTAAAAGCTATCAATCACCTCATTTGGACTACGAATGATAGAGTTATGACTAAAATTCTCCCATCACATCGCATAGTGTTTTGTTTTATCATTCTTGCTTATAATTCCTTGAAAATCAAGTTTTAATAAACTAAGCACAACATTCTATCAAATTAAAGAAGACATAGGAAAAATGGATATGAAATATCTATTAGAAATAAGTTCAATTGAGAACCTATCAATCATCTCCTATAAATACTATGGTGTTGTGCATATGATTTAAAAACGTTGAAAATTTATTTCTCTACTCCAAAAACTGTGTCTTTGTTCTCGTGAAAACTTCTAGCCACACATTCCTTATAATTCTCTTGTATTCTACCTATTATTCTAGTTTGTCGAGAGTAATATAGTTTGAGTGTTCAACTATATTCCTATAAATCCATTTTATACTGGGAGACTGACGCTACATCGCTCTTAGCACCCTCGGGAGCTAGCGAATCAGTTTTAAGGAGAGTGTGTGTGACACCCCAAAAATCCACATTCAATCCATGGATTAATTGAGTAATTAATCCTATTTTTATTTGAGGAATTAATTCCTAAAATCCTGATTTTTAATACTCAAGGACTAGAATTTGACTAGTCAACCTTTAAGTTGTGTTGTACCTTGTGCTTTGAGGGGAGTTCCCTTGTTCCTTACACTTTCTAAGGGTTAGTAAGGGTATTCTTGTCTTTTCACCAAGAGTTAGTATTGTAACCTAACCTAGAAGACTTCTTCATTTCATTCCCTACAATTCTTAGAAAATAGTTCTACCTTCTCTCTAGAAAAGAAGTGTAGCTTATTCTCCAAGCCAAGTTGAGACCCTTGTCAAGATTCCAAGATTTGCTTCCAAGATTCAACCTTTCACCTATTTGGGCATCTAGGAGGGTAAGATCTAAGTTCATCTTGTGTTTTTGGTTCCATCTTAGTTGTCTTTTTCTTAAAGGTAGGATCTTTATGATCTTTTGGTTTGATCTTGAAGTGGGTTTGGAAAGTAAGCCTTGTGGAGAGCTTGTTGTGGTGTAAAGTGAAGTCTTTTGGTCTTCAAGAGGTAACCCATGCTCTACAAAACCTATTTTGCTTACCTATATGTGATTTCTTGGATTCTACATGTGTTTTGCTATGAAATGTGAGGGTTTATGCATTTGTCTTGTGATATTGCATATCTAGAGCTTGTGTTTAGGGTTCCTTTGTGCCATTGCTTGGCATTTTCCATGGTTCAAGTCATTTTGTTGTGTTTTGTGAGATTTGGCATGTTTTGGACTTGAATTTGTGTTTGGAGAAGAAAATCCCCGAAGGGATTATTTTGCACAGGAATATGTACCCGCGGGCGGAACGACGGGTCGAGCTCCACCCGCCGCCCACCCACGGGGAACATAAGTCTCGTGGGTAGTGTACCCGCGGGCGGGACCACGGGTGGGAGCCTACCCGTGGGTCCATCCGCGGGGAACACGATGGCGTTGAGATGGGATTTGTTCCCCGTGATTTGTTTGGCTCGGTATTTGGTCTTTTGGCTTCCCGTTGTTCTTTTGTGGAACTATTTGAGTGTCTTCTTGATGTTTCGTACGTCTAGAACTACATGATAGGTATCCGTGTAGGACTTTGGTGTCTTGAATCGTGCTAAGTGTTCAACATTGTGTTTCGTTGGACCAAGAGGTGTCTTGTGTGTTCCTCGGAACTATCTTGAGTTTCCCCGTTGATAAGCATGCTAGTTTGTTGTCTTAATGCTAGCTTGTGTGTTGTTTGTACCTTCCGTTTGGTTGATG
The DNA here is from genome assembly GCF_001879475.1 of Ipomoea nil. Classification (NCBI taxonomy): domain Eukaryota; kingdom Viridiplantae; phylum Streptophyta; class Magnoliopsida; order Solanales; family Convolvulaceae; genus Ipomoea; species Ipomoea nil. The sequence goes on along the minus strand of NW_017616755.1, from coordinate 837,365 downwards.
ATAACTTGTGTTATTCATCTTTGTTGTTGTTGGGCTGTGACCCATTCATTGATTGAGTATGTTTCATACCTTCGTTGCGATCCGTTGTTTGACTCTTGTTGAGTTGTGGTGCGTGTGTGGCTCTACCTGGATTGCACGATTAGTGGTATGGGACACTAGTCACCAAGGTATTGCAGCGGTCCTCGTGGTGGCCGTGACGTGATTATGGAGTTGTGGCCTGAGTGATGGGTCCACGTTTATGGGGGATAACATGTGTTATCCGGGCATGTGTTGCCGTGATTGGTGGTTTTCGTTGGTGGTTGTTGGTGGGGGACGACGGTCCCGGGGGAATAAGGTTGGACTAAGAAGTACAGGGGTCCTGGAGGTAATGGTTGGAAAGAAGGTACAAGGTTGGGGGTAGCCATAAGGTTGGAACAGGGCATAAGGAAGGTATACCAACTCGTGATGGGTGATGTTGCGAGGGCTTGTAAAGCCGGCGTTGTGTGATCTTCTCTTGTGACGTGTGTAGTCACGGAGGCTTGTGTTGTTTTGGCATGTGTTGCCGTTGGGTGAGTCTTTATCCTTTGCGTGTGGTTAACCTTTGTGGTTTGGGATGTGTTCCCGTGTTATCCTTGAGAGTGATGAGTCTTGTGTTGACAGTTGATCTTGGTTTTGACTTATATATATGTATTCCGTTTCGAAAATGGTTTTTATGACTTATATCTATCTATTTATGATACTTAACGGTATTGGTGGGTTACCAGCATTATTCGCTGACCGGGCGTCGTCCCAATGCTTATCTTTGTATCTTTCAGGTGATGTTTAGACGAGCGCGATGTCTAGAGCCTGGTAGCTTAGCACCTTTATCCTTGCTTTTTTGGCCTGTGCGCCGATGTAGTTAGACTGATGTTTTGGGATAGATATACACACTTGCTGATTGTTTGCCGTAGCGTTTACCGTGTTTGGTAGACGTGGCGTGACACCCCGTTGGATTTCTTTTTATCCAGTTTCGTTTTTATCTTCCGCTGTGCTAGTTTTGTCGCTTAATCTGCATGTGTAAAGGCTTTTATATAGGTCTTGTTTGGGGGGTGTTTCAGTTGGTATCAGAGCCTAGGTTTGAGCCTAGGAAGAGTTAAGTCTAGACTTTCTAAGTGGTTAAGTGTGTTTTGAGACCTCTAAGCGACCTTAAGAAGCTAAGTGTTAGGCTTAGGACTCTAGGTTGCGGGGTGAGATGTGTGTTGCTTTCTGTCTTGCTTGTTTGCTCTTTTTGGTAATCTCGTTGTTGTTGTAGAAGTTTGCGATGCCTCCTCGTCCCCGCGCTCGCACCCCGGAGACCCCGACCAACGAGCAGCTCGCTCAGAATCTCCATCAGCTGACGCAGACGATGCAGACGCTCAGTGAAGCCTTGCTGAACAAGAATCAAGCTGTGCCGCCTCCTCCCCCTGCTGGACATCGCGATGTAGGTCGTTTGGTGTCGGGGCATCGGCCGCCAACCTTCGCTGGCGAGGAAGACCCTGTAGTCCTAGAAGAGTGGCTACGGGTGTTTGATAAGATCTTCATCGTAGTGGGTTGCCCTGAAGAAAGGAGAGTAGAACTGGCAACGTTCTACTTCTGCCAAGAAGCTGATCTGTGGTGGGTCCACGAAGGTCCGACCTTCCTTGAAGAGCCTGGGTTTGATTGGACCGCGCTCAAGGACAGAATGCGCGAAAGGTTCTACCCAGCGCATGTGCGAGCCGCCATGTTTGATGAGTTCCTTCATCTGCAGCAAGGATCCTTATCTGTGGTCGAATACCACAAGAAGTTCTTAGAGCTGGCGCGCTTCGCGAGGATGCTTGTGCCTACAGAGCTTGCCAAGGTTGAGCGTTTCGTTGCCGGTCTGAATTATGAGGCACGAAAAGCGTTGACGGTGAGTAGGCCCAGTTCCCTTAAGGATGCGTATCTGTGTGCCGCAGATCTGTTTCGTGTTCAGCAGCTTCAGAAGGGATCGTATGAGTTAGCTAGGAAGAGAGTTGAGAGCGGAGGTTCTTCTACCTTCAAGAAGCCCCGACCGAGCTTTCAAGTCAAGGCCGTGTCATCTTCTTCTCAAGGACCTATCAGAGTGGAGCATCAGGATCAAGCTAAGTCGGTTGGTTGTCGAAGATGTAAGAAGGTGCACGCGGGCCATGATTGTTATGGCCAGGCGTTTAGGTGCTTCCGATGCGGGGATCGTGGTCACAAAGTCGCGGAGTGTCCCCAGCTTGCCGGTCAGAGAGCGTTGCTGCCACCCCCGAGAGCCGGAGGAGCACCAGGAGGGAGTTCAGGTCGCGGAGCTCTCGGAGCTAGGCCACCCGGAAGAGTTTTTGTGATGGCGCGTTCTCAGGCTGAGTCGGAGGGCTTGATGGAGGATGAAGTGGCAGGTAACCCCTTTCTTCTAGCCTACCCTTGTTTGTTTCTCCAGAATCATCGTGTTCATTGTATCTTGAGTGTTACCTTGTGTTTCATAGTTGTCTCTTGCTTGGCAATCCTTGGTATGCTTTCTTTGGTAGCAATTCTTTTGAGGCTTAGTATAGACTCTTCTTGCTAAGTAATTTCTTTAGTTGGCATATGAGCTTCGTTGTGAAGTTAGCAATCAACCCTTGTACTTGGTTGTTCTTACAACAATTCCTTGTGCACTTCCTAAATTTTCCAAGTATTCTTTGAATTGGAAAATAGCAAAAATTCTTACCAAGAACCCTCCCTTGTGTAGCTTAAAAGCCAAGCCTAATGTTTAATTGGTAGCCTTTGAGTTTCAAACCCGAGCCTAATTTTTGTCAACCCAACCTCTAAACTACTTGAGCCAATTGTCTATCTTGAAACTTAACCAATTTTAATTCCATCTAAACCATAAATTCCCACTTTACCCAAAATCCCCAAATTAAATCATCTTTTCTCCCAATTTCACCCAAATCCCTAAATTCCCAAACTCTCTTTTTCTTTCTTCCTTCCCTACCCGTGAACCACCCAGCACCCACCCCCTCCCCGTACCTCCATCTGCAACCCGCCACCACCAACCTGCCCGTCGCCCCGCCGTCGCCGAGCCACCGCCTCGCCGCCGTTCGCTAGAGCCCGCCTCGTCGTCGCCGTCGCCGAGAGAGAGAGAGAGAGAGAGAGAGCAGCGTGAGAGAGAAGAGAAAGAGGAGAAGCCTTGGGTCCTTTTTGTTGAGCTTTGGATCATCTTCAATCATGCCTAGAAGGTCAAGTTTGGCAAGGAAAGCGGAATGGGTGGATACCCATTACCTCGTTCTTGAAGGTAAAGCTTTTGATCCGGAATCTTTCCCTAGCTCTTTGTTGGATATGCTTAGATATCAAGGTTTGTTGGATGGGTTTCTCGCCATAAGGGCCGAGACTTACCCGAGTTTGGTGAAAGAGTTTTATCTTCACAGGGTTGTGACAAAGGAGGGCGATAAGTTGGAGATCACCTCTAAGGTGAGAGATGTGAAGGTTGTGTTGTCTGAGAAGAGGTTGGCTCAGTTGTTGAGTTTGTCTGCTACCGGAGTGGCTCAGTACAGCGGTCATTCTTGGGTTAGTACGGATACCATGGGGTACCGTGACTATTTGAGCTATTTGTTGGGCCGTACGAGTGGTTTCACTCAAGCATCTAGGCCGGAGAAGAAGTGGTTGTCTGCGGAGCAAAGGATCTTGGTGATGTTGGTGTCAGATTGTTTGTTGCCTAATAACAACAAGAGCAGTTTGTTGGGTAAGTTGGAGTGCACCTTTGCTTTCTGTCTGAAGAACAGGGTTAAGTTCAACATGCCTGCTTTGATGATGCAACACATGGTGTTTTGCCGGGATCACAATCGGAAGAGCTTGCCGTATGGGATGGTGTTGAGTTGGATCTTGGTCAAGAAAGGTGTTAGTGTGGACGCTTGAAGAGTTTGCGAGGAAAGCACCTGATGAGAGGGCGGAGTTAGCTGCTGAGCTTGGGATCCATGCCGGGAAGTTGAGCCTCGCAGTCCAGAGTTTGGGCGGTGATGAAGAAGTTGAGGAGGAAGCTGACCAAGAAGAAGATGTAGGAGCACCAGAGGCCGCCGAAGCTGAAGAAAGTGATTCGGACAGTGAGGAAAGCCGGAGAAGGAAGGAAGCTCGCACAAAGAGGGAGCATGACGTCGTCACCTTGCTTCGTTAGCAGAACAGCATGATCGCCGAGGGCTTTGCGTTTGTGAAGGCGCAGTTCGTCGCAGTGCATCAGAGGCTGGACCAGATTGAAGCCAGTTCTAGCCACAGAGATGAAGACGAAGAGGAGTCCGAAGAGGCCGAGGAGTCGGAGAGCGAGGAGTTTTAGTTTGTGTTGCGGTAACCCCGTTCGCTTTTTCCTTGTTGTTTCTTTCTTAGCCGTTGTTAGCTTGGTGATAGGTTGTTGTGTGCTTTGTGTGCTTGTTTGTTTTGTTTGTTGCCTTGTTGTTTAGCTAGTTTGGTAGTGGTGTTTGGAGTTAGTAGTTTAGTGCTTGGTTGTTGTCTAGAAGTTGGTGGTTGTGTTGAGGCTAGAGTTCTTGATGCTCAATCTATCCATTTGTTGACCTCTTGCCAACCCTTGAATTTGAAATGCCTTCTTCTTTGCCTTGGGAATCCTTGTGAGTTCTTTTGGAGTCTTTGACCAAAAGAGTTGTTCTTGAACTTCTTGTCACAATTTCGTTTCCTTTTTACCGTTCGCTTTTAATTCGTCGTACCCAAGCTTCGGGGACGAAGCTTCTTTGAAGGGGGAGAGGATGTGACACCCCAAAAATCCACATTCAATCCATGGATTAATTGAGTAATTAATCCTATTTTTATTTGAGGAATTAATTCCTAAAATCCTAATTTTTAATACTCAAGGACTAGAATTTGACTAGTCAACCTTTAAGTTGTGTTGTACCTTGTGCTTTGAGGGGAGTTCCCTTGTTCCTTACCCTTTCTAAGGGTTAGTAAGGGTATTCTTGTCTTTTCACCAAGAGTTAGTAATGTAACCTAACCTAGAAGACTTCTTCATTTCATTCCCTACAATTCTTAGAAAATAGTTCTACCTTCTCTCTAGAAAAGAAGTGTAGCTTATTCTCCAAGCCAAGTTGAGACCCTTGTCAAGATTCCAAGATTTGCTTCCAAGATTCAACCTTTCACCTATTTGGGCATCTAGGAGGGTAAGATCTAAGTTCATCTTGTGTTTTTGGTTCCATCTTAGTTGTCTTTTTCTTAAAGGTAGGATCTTTATGATCTTTTGGTTTGATCTTGAAGTGGGTTTGGAAAGTAAGCCTTGTGGAGAACTTGTTGTGGTGTAAAGTGAAGTCTTTTGGTCTTCAAGAGGTAACCCATGCTCTACAAAACCTATTTTGCTTACCTATATGTGATTTCTTGGATTCTACATGTGTTTTGCTATGAAATGTGAGGGTTTATGCATTTGTCTTGTGATATTGCATATCTAGAGCTTGTGTTTAGGGTTCCTTTGTGCCATTGCTTGGCATTTTCCATGGTTCAAGTCATTTTGTTGTGTTTGGTGAGATTTGACATGTTTTGGACTTGAATTTGTGTTTGGAGAAGAAAATCCCCGAAGGGATTATTTTGCACAGGAATATGTACCCGCGGGCGGAACGACGGGTCGAGCTCCACCCGCCGCCCACCCGCGGGGAACATAAGTCTCGTGGGTAGTGTACCCGCGGGCGGGACCACGGGTGGGAGCCTACCCGTGGGTCCACCCGCGGGGAACACGATGGCGTTGAGATGGGATTTGTTCCCCGTGATTTGTTTGGCTCGGTATTTGGTCTTTTGGCTTCCCGTTGTTCTTTTGTGGAACTATTTGAGTGTCTTCTTGATGTTTCGTACGTCTAAAATTATATGGTATGTATCCATGTAGGACTTTGGTGTCTTGAATCGTGCTAAGTGTTCAACATTGTGTTTCGTTGGACCAAGAGGTGTCTTGTGTGTTCTTCGGAACTATCTTGAGTTTCCCCGTTGATAAGCATGCTAGTTTGTTGTCTTAATGCTAGCGTGTGTATTGTTTGTACCTTCCGTTTGGTTGATGATAACTTGTGTTATTCATCTTTGTTGTTGTTGGGCTGTGACCCATTCCTTGATTGAGTATGTTTCATACCTTCGTTGCGATCCGTTGTTTGACTCTTGTTGAGTTGTGGTGCGTGTGTGGCTCTACCTGGATTGCACGATTAGTGGTATGGGACACTAGTCACCAAGGTATTGCAGCGGTCCTCGTGGTGGCCGTGACGTGATTATGGAGTTGTGGCCTGAGTGATGGGTCCACGTTTATGGGGGATAACATGTGTTATCCGGGCATGTGTTGCCGTGATTGGTGGTTTTCGTTGGTGGTTGTTGGTGGGGGACGACGGTCCCGGGGGAATAAGGTTGGACTAAGAAGTACAGGGGTCCTGGAGGTAATGGTTGGAAAGAAGGTACAAGGTTGGGGGTAGCCATAAGGTTGGAACAGGGCATAAGGAAGGTATACCAACTCGTGATGGGTGATGTTGCGAGGGCTTGTAAAGCCGGTGTTGTGTGATCTTCTCTCGTGACCTGTGTAGTCACGGAGGCTTGTGTTGTTTTGGCATGTGTTGCCGTTGGGTGAGTCTTTATCCTTTGCGTGTGGTTAACCTTTGTGGTTTGGGATGTGTTCCCGTGTTATCCTTGAGAGTGATGAGTCTTGTGTTGACAGTTGATCTTGGTTTTGACTTATATATATGTATTCCGTTTCGAAAATGGTTTTTATGACTTATATCTATCTATTTATGATACTTAACGGTATTGGTGGGTTACCAGCATTATTCGCTGACCGGCGTCGTCCCAATGTTTATCTTTGTATCTTTCAGGTGATGTTTAGACGAGCGCGATGTCTAGAGCCTGGTAGCGTAGCACCTTTATCCTTGCATTTGTGGCATGTGCGCCGATGTAGTTAGACTGATGTTTTGGGATAGATGTACACACTTGCAGATTGTTTGCCGTAGCGTTTACCGTGTTTGGTAGACGTGGCGTGACACCCCGTTGGATTTCTTTTTATCCAGTTTCGTTTTTATCTTCCGCGCTGTGCTAGTTTTGTCGCTTAATCTGCATGTGTAAAGGCTTTTATATATGTCTTGTTTGGGGGGTGTTACAGTGTGTGTTACACACGACTTGAATTTTTCTTGCTTTAGTACCGTTGATATTATTGGGATTATTTCTAAAAATTTATATTCAATTATTTTGTTTTATATTTTTGTTTATCAGACGTATTCAAAACTACAAGGATATGTGACTCAAGATGTGACTGATGATTGGTTGGCAAATTTTACATATTGATAGATACCCTACATCAGACACTCAGTGTAAGACCCCAAAATACATTTTTACCAAACTCCTATTATATTCAAAATTTTAGAACCAACATTTATTTTTATTCCTATGACAATTTTCCCTATGAGTCTAAAATTAAATATTTTTAAACCTTTTATTATGAGGTTTTAATATAAAATATTTATGTAGTTATTCATGGTTTTGGAAACCCTACATAAGAGAAATATTTATTTGTCAAAACTTTGACCTAAAAGTTTATTTAAGAGGAACCTGTGAATCGGATAGAATTGTTTTTAACCCAAAAATGATTTTAAAATGAACCTAACATAGTTTTATGATTTTTATGTTATATTTATCCGAACTTGACCCAACTTTTGACCCAAATTATAACCCAAAATTTTTAGAACCAAAATTCCCATTTTACCCTTCTACCTAGCCTTCATTTCAGCTTTGGACCCCTAGGGTTTTGTGCACCATATAAATACTACATTAACATGAATTGCCTCTTCATCCATCAATTCTTTCGTTTGTTTGAAGAGAACATCTAGCTAGCTTAGGAGATTCAAGCTTTGGAAGTAAGCATCCTTTCATTTCTTTTTCTCCCTTCTTCGTTTCACTGCTGTAGTGTATGTATATGCTTGTGTATGATGTGTGTTATCTATGTTCTTGCTTGGGGGTTGATAGGAGGTGAAGGAAGTGGCCATAATTGAAGAAAGGATGAGGGATTCATACTAGGAGGCTAGCAATCTCAAGGTATAACTCATGGATACCCAAAACCTAATTATTTACCCAAAAATCTATGAATAGATGTTTTATGTTTTAGATTTTATTGTGTAATGTTTGTTATTGATGAAATGTGAGATGTTATGATGTTTATTTGATGAGGGAATAATGTGTTGTTGTTGTGTTGATGATGTTGAATCATGTTGAGGTGTTGGTGGTCTGAGAATGGTGTTTTCAGGTGAAGAGAGGAGGATGACAGAGTGAGAGGAGGCAATTGCCTCCCCTCTGTCCGTGAGCACACAGGACTAGCCGCGGGCACGGAGTGCCTGTTGGCTAGCCCTGTGTGTAGTGGCAGGTGACGAGGGGCGGAACCTTGTGTTCCGCCACTTGTTACCGTGGCTGCCGCAGGACTTGGCGACAGGCATCTCGGCCCTGCTGCCTAGTCCTGCAGCCATGGGCGCTGAAGGTGGAATTATATTCTGCTTGATGGGTCCGGTCACGAACCAAACCTGCAGGTCCCGGTGATCTGTGAGGGCCGTGAAACTTGATTTAAGCATCATATAAATGTTTATGTGTCGTATGTGAAAATCCATTTTCAAAACAAAGCATGTATTCCTTATTTTCCTACTTGAGAATGTCTTGTGTTGTATTTAATCTCTAATGAAGCATATTACGTTATAAGCATGATAACCATTTATGAACATGATAATATTATGTCCTAGATATAATCTAAATCATTGCGGTGTACTGTGGTTCCATGCATTATGTTTGAGATACTTGATCCCTAATTGTGAGGGTGATGACATGCATACTCATATTCATACTTATGTCTATACCTATTCTTATCTAAAACCCAACTTATATTTCCCAAAAGTATATTACTATCTATGTACCCATTTTTTTAAATACTTATATGCATATACATAGATATACTCATATAGTGTACTCTTTCCAAAGCATGCATGCATACCTCTATTTACTTAATTAGTTATGAAACCATTTTTATACTCCCTTACCCCTATTCGCATATTTTAAGAAACTATATCTATATTTCATTTATGAATATATATGAGATATGTATGAAAATCATTTTGAGAAAAAGACTTCTAAAAGCTTATGCTACTACCATTATTAAATATAAGGGATCCTATATAGGAAAATGTATATTTTTGAAGGTTCCGTTTGGACTAGGGTCCCTTCGACAGAGTTGATGTTATATCCTGTAGAAATCATCCTAGATGCTTGATATGATAAGTAACCTAGTAGAAAGCATCTTGGGTTAATAGGACTGGTTACTAGTGATGATATAGAGTAATTCACACATGGTGAAGGCTCTCCTCCCACTATGTTTGATCAGGGAGTATGTTCTCCGGGACTGGATCCCCTATGGAGACATCCGATCCGCACATGGTGGATGTTCTCTCCTCCCTTGATATAGGATATGAGATAACCTCCAATATTATTATAGAACATGATTATTTTCAAAGTGATAGTTATCAATGATCCCAAAGCAAGTTTTGAGAACTTATTTATGATATGACTATGAGTGATCCTTCTATATATGTATAGTATAGTTGTATACTATTGGAAATACCTTTACTACTCAGTTTTGCGGATTTAGCTATTTTGGTGGTATAAGAGATTGCATTACATACTCATGATCTTCCTATGTCATTAAGCATTGTTTACTTAAAAGCATTAACTTCTCTATTTTTCTTTCACTTGTACAAATTTACATGTGGCGTGAGTTGTATATATATATATATATATATATATATATATATATATATATATATATATATATATATATATATATATACACACACACACACACACACTCACACACACACACACACTTTATGTATCTATTTGATTTGCATTTATATGCTCCTATATGATATATGTTGCTTGATGGTGGGTAAAAAAACTATTTTCCAAACTTATATATATATACCTATTTTACGGGGTAGAGTGGTTTATACTTAGCATTTATGCTAACGGGTTACTTTTCCTTGTTTTCTTGATAACCCCTTTCAGGTATGGATTGTATGAATGCCGAGAGCGCTTGAGGAGTTAGTTAGATTAGTATTTTTGCTCTAGTTCCTAGTACCTTATTTCCTTCTTTATGCCCCGTTTTGTGATGAAAGAACTTGAGACTCATGTATTAGACTGGTGTAGAGGTGGTTAGCTGATAAGTGCCAAAGATACATGCTTTTATGGGTCATGAAGGGGTTGTGTTGTGCTTACTTAGAGTCCTTTGTGGATGATTTATGATGTAAATGCTATGAATGTGTTAATGTGTTGCAAATTCCCTATAAGTATGTACGCTTTAGTGTTTTGAAGGTTTTGAGCTTAAAGAAGGACATTCCGGCGGCAGTTTGGTATTCGAAGCATATCTTGAGCTAGGAGTATTCAAATGAGGCGATTCAAGTGGCATTGGAACGGCAACGTAAAGGAATACAACTTTGTTGAAGACCAAAAAGGCTGATTCGGACTGTGTCGCATCCACGAAGGGCCACGAACGTGGAGCATTCTTGGATCAGAAATAGAAAGTTCCACTAACCCAATCCACGAAAGTGGGACTTCGTGGATTGGGATCTGGGCGGAAATTTTAGGATTTAAGCAAAGGCTTGTGGCCGATGATCTACTTTTCATTCCATCTTTCCACTTTGTAATTTTGGGAGAGCTTTCTCTCTCTAGATTAGATTAGATTCAACTAGCTACATCCTTTGATCTTCAATTGTTCAAGGATTGATCTTACTTTATGATTCAAGATTGGTAACCTTTAATCTTTGATCTTTTAATTCCATAATCTACTTTGCTATCTTGATTCAATTGCTTTGAGATTTCAATCAATGATGATGAGTGGCTAGTCTTCTAGGAATTGGATTGGATTAACTTGTGATTGTGCATTCTAGATTTGTATTGATTTATTGATGAGATAATGTGTAATGTTTGACCTAGAATACTTTTGTTGTGGATGAGTTGTGTATAGATTCTCTCTTCATTGTAGGATCTCAATAGGAAAGGAGTATGCGAGTGTGGAAGTAGCAAGAGATTGTGCTTTCATTAGTCTTACTCATTGCAATCCCCATCCTTTGATCTGAGAGGGTAAAGCCTGGGAGGAGAAGGTAGACCACCACGTGTTTGATAGAATGCCTTAGCCGACTTAGGACCTAAGAGTCTAAGTCATACTGACTTAGTGATGGTGCCATGGTTCTCCCTTGAGTTAGTCAAGCATTGCACTACCTCTCATCTACCATAGACCATTGAATGCATAAGAACAAGTTCCTTCCATCCAATTCCCTGTTTTACATATTTGTTTATTGTCTTTACATTCTTGTTCTCTACCGTTGTACACATGCTTCCATGCACTTTTCTTGCACCTAGAATACTCTTCTTGTGAGACCCCGTAAATCCAAATTCTATTTAAGGATTAAGTAAGTAATTAATCATAGCTTAATTGATAGTTTATTTCTAAAATCCTGAAAATTCAATAGTCGAAGGACTAGTAATTGACTAGTCAAGCCAAGTCAATGGGTTGTACCCTATGCTTCATGAATTGTTCCCTTGTCTCCTTACACTTTCCTGCTTTAGTAAGGGTAACCCATGCTTTACAAAATCTATTTTCTTACCTATATGATGATTTCTTGACTTCTACTTGTGATTTTTGCTATGAAATGTGAGTTTTGATGCATTGTCTTGTGAGAATGCATATCCAGAGCTTGTTATTAGGGTTATTGTATGCCATTGCTTGGCTAATCCTTTGATTCAAGTCATATTGTTGTATTTTGTGAGATTTTGGGTGTTTTGGACTTGAATTTGGACTTGGTGTTGAAAATCCCCGAAGGGATTAATTGTGGTACAGAGGTGTACCCACGGGTGGAACGGCGGGTAGTGCACCACCCGCGGGGTACAAGTGGGTTGGACAGTGGTACCCGCGGGCGGAACCACGGGTGGAGGTCCACCCGTGGCCCCACCCGCGGGGTACAATGATGTTGGTTGTTGGGGATTTGTTCCCTGTGATTCTTTTGACTCGGTAATTGATGTTTTGACTCCCCGATGTTCTTTTGTTGGGCTATTTGAGTGTCTTCTTGATGTTTCGTATGTCTAGAACGTAATGGTAGGAATCCATGTAGGATTTGGTGTCTTGAATCGTGCTAAGTGTTCAACCTTGTGATTCGTTGAACCATGATGAGTCTTGTATGTTCTTCGGAACTATGTTTTGTTTACCCGTTTGATAAGCATGCTAGTTTGATGTTGAAATGCTAGTGTGTGTGGTTTGTTCTTTCCTATTGTGGATGATAACTTGTGTTGATCATCGTTGATGTCGGATTGTAATCCTTCCTTGATTGAGTATGGTTTCATATCTTCGTTGTGATCCGTTGATTGATTCCTGTGATGAAAGTGCGTGTATTGGCTGTACCTGGATTGCACAATTAATGGTATGGGACATTAATCACCAAGGTACAGATGTGGTCCTCGTGGTGGCCATGATATGATTATGGTGTTGTGATCTGGGCTTCAGGCTCAGCTGGGCTTCAGGCTCATGTAATTGATTTGAACGATACCCTCGTGTTCTATGAATAGGTGGATATGTTGGAGATTGTCAGAGTGGGGACGACGGTACTCGGAGGCATAAGGTTTGACTTTGGAGTACAGGGGTCCTGGAGGTAAAGGTTGGAACTAGTTATAAGGTTGGGGGTAGCCATAAGGTTGGAACAGGGCATAAGGATAGAACATGGAATTTGGAACATGTGACATGTAGTGTCACGGTGGCATGTGTTGCCAATGTGTGATTGTTTATCCTCTTCTATTGAGCATGTCGAGGGGTATTTTACTTTGTGATCAGTAAAATACACCTCGAGTTGTACTTGTTATTGTTGTTGTCTTTGCCGTGATGTTTCTGCTTTGTGATCAGTAGATTACATCTTGAGCGGTGTTGAGTTGTTCTATTGTTGTTCTGTTGTTGTTCTTGTCTTGATATTGTCTTGGGATGTTGATTCCCTTGTTCTTTTGAGAGTGAAATAGAGTCTTTGCAGTTGACTTCTCTATCTACGGTTTTGAACTGATATATACTGTATTCCGTTTCGAAAATGATTTTGTATTAAACTATCTATATATGCTATTGAACGCGTATTGATGGGTTACCAGCAATATTCACTGACCTGGCGTCGTCCCCTTTCTTTATGTGCTTTACAGGTCCTGAGTAGATGGCGAGAGCGTTAGTCGTGGATAGTTTAAATCCCCTGAACAGTATAGTTAGTGTTTTGGCCTGTGTGCCACATATGTTGAACATACTAGACGGATGGTTTTAGACTTGGCCTGTGCGTTCACGTTGGGGTGAACGTGGCATAACACTCCTTGGTTTTCCCTGTTTTATAATAGACTTTCGCTGTGTTTACGTTTAATGATATGTGTTGGTTAGTTTACCTCGCGTATTTAAGTTTTAAATGGCATGAAAATCGGGGGTGTTACAGTTGGTATTAGAGCCTAGGTTTGAGCCTAGGATGCTAGAGTCTAGACTTTTAAGAAGTTAAGTGTGGTTTGAGACCCTAAGACGACCTTAAATATCTAATTGATTAGGACTTAGGACTCTTAGGACGCGTGGTGCGCTGTGTGTTGTTTATAGTTTGTTTGCTTGTTTGTTGTTTTGTTTCGTAACCTTGTTGTTGTTGTAGAAGTATCGCTATGGCGCTACCTCGCCAACGTGCGGTATCGCTTGACGATGCTAGCATTGTGGTTAAGAAACCCAAGGTGGCGGGAGTTCGCAACACTCCCAGTGTCGTTGAGCAATGGATCAAGAGTGGTACGTCTACGCGAGTAAGCCCCAGTGATGCTGCGGTACCGCCGCCTCGTGAGCAAAGATCGATTGGAAGTTTGGGAGTTCGGAACTCATCCGGAAGGCCGTCACGTGAGAAGACTCTTGTCTTAAGCGAAGCTCAGGCTGGGGATGGCGACGTGGTAACAGGAACCTTTATGGTGCAGTCGCTTCCGGCCGTAATCCTGTTCGACTCCGGTGCATCCAACTCGTTCGTGTCGCCAGGGATCGTGAAGAAGCTGGGTTTGTCTAATGGCGTTGAAGTGAAGCTGAATGTGAAAGTGGCTTCCGGGGAAATCAAGTCGTGCGACCGCCTCTTCAAAGATGTTAAGATAGTCATCGGTGGAGAAGAGTTCCCCAGTAATCTGATCCAGTTCGGCCTAGACGGTGTAGATGTAGTCTTAGGCATGGATTGGCTAGGGCAGTTCAAAGCTCAGATTCTTTGTGGTGAGTAGAAAGTGGTACTTAGATGACCAAGCGGGAAGAGGGTGTCTTATCGAGGAACAGCGGTGGAGTCCGAGGTCAAGTTGGTATCGATGTTAAGGATGAAGAAGTACGTTGAGAAAGGTCACGAAGTCTACCTGTGTTCCGTCGAGAATTTGAAGGCAAAGGGAGATGTGGCTCAATCCATACCTGTGGTGTGCGAGTTCCTTGACGTATTTCCCGAGGAAATCCCGGGCATGCCTCCCCCTAGAGAAATTGAGTTCTCGGTAGATCTTGTGCCTGGAATGGCACCTATATCGAAGGCTCCTTACCGTTTAGCGCCCAAAGAGATGCAAGAGTTAAAGGTTCAGTTGCAAGAGTTGTTGGACAAGGGGTATATTCGACCTAGTACATCACCGTGGGGAGCGCCTGTGCTTTTCGTAAAGAAGAAGGATGGAAGCATGAGACTATGCATTGGTTATCGCGAGTTAAACCAAGTAACTATCAAGAAAAAATATCCACTACCGAGGATCGACGACTTGTTTGACCAACTCAGAGGTGCAGGGGTATTTTCCAAGATTGATCTAAAGTCAGGCTATCATCAGTTGAAGGTGGTGGATAAGGACATATCTAAGACTGCGTTCAGAACTCTCGCTACGGACACTACGAGTTCACGGTGATGCCGTTTGGATTGACTAATGCACCAGCAGTGTTCATGGATCTAATGAATCGGGTATTCAAGCCTCACCTTGACAACTTTGTGATCGTGTTTATTGATGACATATTCGTCTACTCTCGGAATAGAGAAGAACACGAAGGGAATCTCCGGACAGTACTTCAGACTTTAAGGGAAAAACAACTGTACGCCAAGCTCTCGAAATGCGAATTTTGGAAATATAGTGTGGCGTTCTTGGGACATGTAATCGACAACAACGGTATCTCGGTCGATCCGGATAAAATTTGGGCGGTGAAAGAGTGGGTCGTGCCGACGACAGTGGCAGAAGTAAGGAGTTTCTTGGGGTTAGCTGGGTACTACCAAAGATTTGTGTTGGATTTTGCCAAAGTGGCCTAGCCTTTAACTAAGTTGCTAAGGAAGGATGTGCCTTTTCAATGGAACTAAGCTTGTGAGTCAGCTTTCCGGGAATTAAAGGAAAGGCTCACTACCACGCCTGTGTTAATTTTACCATCCGGGACAGAGGGGTTTGAAGTATACAGTGATGCATCCAAGAAGGGACTGGGTTGCGTGTTGATGCAGAACGGGAGAGTGATTGCCTATGCTTCTAGACAACTCAAGGTGCACGAAGAGAATTACCCGACTCACGACCTGGAGTTAGCGGCAGTAGTCTTCGCTTTGAAGATCTGGAGGCACTACCTATATGGAGTACGTTGCAAGATCTTCACAGACCACAAAAGTCTCAAGTATATATTCACGCAGAAGGACCTTAACATGCGTCAAAGACGTTGGTTGGAACTTATTAAAGATTATGAGCTGGACATTCAATATCATGAAGGGAAAGCAAATGTGGTGGCTGACGCCCTAAGCAGGAAGTCCAAGCACGCTGTCAGTTCCATTTGGATGGTGGCTGACGAGCTTTGTAAAGAACTTCAAAGGATGAACTTGGAAGTGGTGGAGCAAGGCGAAGTGGAGTCGGAGATTCGTCTTTTCAACCTGAGGATTGTGCCTACTCTTTTGGAAGAAATTAAGGAAGAACAGTTGAAGGACGCCGGTCTGATGAGAACAAGGAATAATCTAGCTAAAGGAACAGTAGGACCTTTTGAGTTATCTCCTGGCGGAGGATTGAGATACAAGGGCCGTTTGTGTATACCCACATCGTGTGATCGGTTGAAGCGTCAGATTCTTGAAGAAGGGCATAATACACCCTATTCGATCCACCCCAGGGGTGACAAGTTATATAAGGATGTGAAGAATCTCTTTTGGTGGCCCAATATGAAGAAGAAAATAGCGGAAATCGTGGGTCGATGTCTAAACTGTCAAAAGGTCAAGGCAAAACGTTGTAGAGTTAAAGGTTTGGTACAGCCGTTGGAAGTACCACAAGGAAAATGGGATTCTATCTCCATGGATTTTGTGGGCGGCTTACCGGTGACCCGCACCGGCAAAGACAAGATTTGGGTAGTGGTGGATTGGTTAACCAAGACTGTTCGGCTTATTGCAATGAAGGAAACGTGGACAATGACTCAGTTAGCCCAAGCCTATGTTAACCCAGTGGTGAAGTACCATGGTGTACCACGGGATATCGTCTCCGACCGAGATCCAAGGTTCCTATCACAGTTTTGGAAGTCTTTACAAGCGGCCATGGGGACGAAGTTGAGCCTTAGTACCGCTTTCCACCCCGCCACGGACGGACAGACAGAAAGGACCATTCAGACTATTGAAGACATGTTGAGAGCATGTATGCTGGATTTTCAAGGGTCGTGGGAAGATCACTTAGATCTAATAGAATTATCTTATAACAACAGTTACCACTCAAGTATTCGTATGGCACCGTATGAGGCCCTTTACGGTCAAAAGTGTCGCAGCCCGTTGTGTTGGGAGAATATGGTCAATCCAGTGGTGTTAGGTCCACAGTTCTTGCATGACACAGTGGAGAAAGTTAAACTCATCCAAAGAAGGATGAAAGTGGCACAGGACTGTCAGAAATCATATGCCGATTTAGGAAGGAAATAGGTGGAGTTTGCGGTTGGGGACAAGGTTTGGCTAAAGGTCTCTCCCACCCGGGGAGTTATGCGATTCGGTAAGAAGGGCAAGCTAAGCCCTAGGTTCATTGGACCTTATGAGATTCTTGAAAGAATAAGAAGTTTGGCTTATCGACTAGTGTTACCTATGGAGTTGGAGCGAGTGCACAATGTTTTCCACGTGTCTCGGCTCAAGAAGTATGTGCATGATCCGACGCACATAATACCACCGGATGTGGTCCCTCTAGATGATGACATGTCTTATGAAGGAAGACTGCTCCGGATTTTGGATTTCAAGACCAGGGAAACCCGCAGGAAATCAGTGAAGATGGTAAAAGTTTGGTGGTCACATCACAGTGTAGAAGAAGCAACATGGGAGCTGGAGTCGGCTTTGAGAGAGCGATATCCGGAGTTGTTCACCTCAGGTACCTCGTGTTACCTCTCTTGTTGTCTAGTTTTGGGGTAGGGGTAGGCTTATGTTTGCGTTTGGCTTTAGTGTTTGTTATGCTCAAAGAACTTTGTTGGCTATTTCTTTTCAACCTTGTAATGTTATGACTTCTTGATCACTTTGTATCTCTTTGAAATCTTGAAGTTTTGAGTCAAAAAGATGTTCTTGATTCTCTTGTCACACTGTTGTTTCGTGTTGCCGTTTTGTTTGAATTCGTCGTACCCAAGCTTCGGGGACGAAGCTTCTTTTAAGGATGAGAGGATGTGACACCCCGTAAATCCAAATTCTATTTAAGGATTAATTAAGTAATTAATCCTAGCTTAATTGATAGTTTATTTCTAAAATCCTGAAAATTCAATAGTCGAAGGACTAGTAATTGACTAGTTAACCCAAGTCAATGGGTTGTACCCTATGCTTCATGAATTGTTCCCTTGTCTCCTTACACTTTCCCACTTTAGTAAGGGTAAAGAAGATTTTTCACCTTATGATTGTATCCCAAGCTAACCTAGAGTCATCTTTCATTCTTTTCCCTAACAACCTAAAAAGAAAAGCTCATCCTTCTCTCTAGAAAATAGCTAGCTTCTTCTTCAAGCCAAGTCTGGGCAATTCAAGATTCTTCAAGTTAGTCTCCAAGATTCAACCTTTCTTAATCTTGAGCATATAGGAGGGTAAGATCTTTGGTCCTTTAGTGTTTTTAGTACCTTTTAAGGTGTCTTTTTTAAAAGATGAAATCTTTGTTGTCTTTTGGTGTGCTTGTTGAAGTTGAAGTTGAAGGAGAGCCTTAATAGAAGCTTGTAAGGGTGTGATAAGTGAAGTTGTAGGCTACAAGAGGTAACCCATGCTTTACAAAATCTATTTTCTTACCTATATGATGATTTCTTGATTTCTACTTGTGATTTTTGCTATAAATGTGAGTTTTGATGCATTGTCTTGTGAGAACGCATATCTAGAGCTTGTTATTAGGGTTCTTGTATGCCATTGCTTGGCTAATCCTTTGATTCAAGTCATATTGTTGTATTTTGTGAGATTTTGGGTGTTTTGGACTTGAATTTGGACTTGGTGTTGAAAATCCCCGAAGGGATTAATTGTGGTACAGAGGTGTACCCGCGGGCGGAACGGCTGGTAGTGCACCACCCGCCGCCCCACCCGCGGGGTATAAGTGGGTTGGACAGTGGTACCCGCGGGCGGAACCATGGGTGGAGGTCCACCCGTGGCCCCACCCGCGGGGTACAATGATGTTGGTTGTTGGGGATTTGTTCCCCATGATTCTTTTGACTCGGTAATTGATGTTTTGATTTCCCGATGTTCTTTTGTTGGGCTATTTGAGTGTCTCCTTGATGTTTCGTATGTCTAGAACGTAATGGTAGGAATCCATGTAGGATTTGGTGTCATGAATCATGCTAAGTGTTCAACCTTGTGATTCGTTGAACCATGATGAGTGTTATATGTTCTTCGGAACTATGTTTTGTTTAACTGTTTGATAAGCATGCTAGTTTGATGTTGAAATGCTAGTGTGTGTGGTTTGTTCTTTCCTATTGTGGATGATAACTTGTGTTGATCATCATTGATGTCGGATTGTAATCCTTCCTTTATTGAGTATGGTTTCATATCTTCGTTGTGATCCGTTGATTGATTCCTGTGATGAAAGTGCATTTATTGGCTGTACCTGGATTACACGAATGCACGATTAATGGTAAGGGACATTAATCACCAAGGTACAGATGTGGTCCTGTGGTGGCCATGATATGATTATGGAGTTGTGATCTGGGCTTCAGGCTCATGTGATTGGTGGTTGTGTGATTGATTTGAACGGTACCCTCCTGTACTATGAATAGGTGGATATGTTGGAGATTGTCGGAGTGGGGACGACGGTCCTCGGAGGCATAAGGTTGGACTTTGGAGTACAGGGGTCCTGGAGGTAAAGTTTGGAACTAGTTATAAGGTTGGGGGTAGCCATAAGGTCGGAACCGGGTATAAGGATGGAACATGGAATTTGGAACATGTGACATGTAGTGTCACGGTGGCATGTGTTGCCAATGTGTGATTGTTTATCCTCTTCTGTTGAGCATGTCGAGGGGTATTCTACTTTGTGATCAGTAGAATACACCTCGAGTTGTACTTGTTATTGTTGTTGTCTTTGCCGTGATGTTTCTGCTTTGTGATCAGTAGATTACATCTTGAGCGGTGTTGAGTTGTTCTATTGTTGTTCTGTTGTTGTTCTTGTCTTGATATTGTCTTGGGATGTTGATTCCCTTGTTCTTTTGAGAGTGAAATAGAGTCTTTGCAGTTGACTTCTCTCTTTACGGTTTTGAACTGATATATACTGTATTCCGTTTCGAAAATGATTTTGTATTAAACTATCTATATATGCTATTGAACGCGTATTGATGGGTTACCAGCAATATTTGCTGACCGGGCGTCGTCCCCTTTCTTTATGTGCTTTACAGGTCCTGAGTAGATGGCGAGAGCGTTAGTCGTGGATATTTTAGATCCCCTGAACAGTATAGTTAGTGTTTTGGCCCGTGTGCCACAGATGTTGAACCTACTAGACGGATGGTTTTAGACTTGGCCTGTGCGTTCACATTGGGGTGAACGTGGCATAACACTCCTTGGTTTTCCCTGTTTTATAATAGACTTCCGATGTGTTTACGTTTAATGATATGTGTTGGTTAGTTTACCTTGCGTATTTAAGTTTTAAATGGCATGAAAATCGGGGGTGTTACACTTGTGAATACATTGCCTATGATTGTCTTGCACTCTATTTACTCCAATTTGTCATCCTCGTGAGATCGACACTCGGGGATTCCATATCTTCGTTTACACTTTTCCATCCCACATTACATACAAACCTTGTCATTAGCTTTTGGGGTTGTTTGGCGTATGGACACCCGGGTGTGTGAACCCATGATACTGAATGTTTAGTATGTTTTGGATTGTAGTAGTAGCCTGGTAGTCACTCTATTGAGGGTGGCTACGACGGTAGTATCCCCTAGTATGCATAGGATGTTAACTCTATGATGTGAATATGTAATATTAAGTTCTCAATCTTTTAGCTTAAATGCGTAGTTTAATCTAGGCTGAAATGTTAGAATTTTGGGGGTGTTACACTCAGCCTGGGAGTATGAAGAGTAGTAGGGAGAAAAAATAACTAAATTCAGGAGGGCACTTGTCAGTTCAGGAGGAAGCGCATCTCTCGTAAACGACCACAACGCAAACACCTGAGAAACCAGGCCACCAAGCGGGTATGCCCCTAGTCAGGGTTTCTGGCTGGCTCAGGTGGGCGATCAGGCTCAGGTGGACAACTAGGCTCAGTAGTCGGTGTGTCCCTGACCAAGCCCTCAGATGGGCTCGGCTGGGCGACCAGGCTCGATAGTTGGAGTGTCCCTATCTGGGTGTCTTAGCCTCCCTAACCGGGCTACCAAGCCAGGCAGTCGGTGTGTCCCCGACCGAGTGCGCGCCCTAGAGGCGGTTAACGGCAGATTCTGCGGAGATTCCTTTCTTTGTTCAACAAGTAGTTTCCTTTCTTAGTTTTAGGCAGTTACTGCATTAATTATGGTAGATTCCTAAGCTAATTTAGTTATTTTTTCTCCCTTACCCCGGGGGTCTCCATGTAAAGGGTCAGATTCTTGAAGAACATTCCGTTACTTTGCCTCTTTTTCGGCATCAATTACTTTCTCTTGTTAACCTAATATTTTACGGAAGTGTTGACCCGCCGATCGACTGCCCTAAGCCGTAAAACCAACACATATAATGTTGGAGTGTGCAATGTAATAGAGAGATGTAAGCAATCACCCATCATCTTAAACTAAAATGTGCTAAAGGATTTTGGTTCGTAGTGATTGAAAGTGACCCGGGGTTGGTTGTCAAATGGTTAAATGGAGGATACATACCCCGAGGACCCATAATGAACTTGATGGGAGATGTTTAAATGAGAGTTGGACCGAGAATGTGATGTCTGGGTAGTTTATGTTTTTAGAGAATATAATATGACAATTAATTGGGTGGCAAGTTCTTCTCTTCACCATGTTTAGAATGTGCTACTTTTGGATTATCCTCCTTCATTGTTTCAACAAATTCTTGTTAAGGATTGCACTAGCATCTCCATGTTAGGAGAGTGCCAAATTTGAGAAGTAATTATTTTGTTTTGTCTCAAGATCCCTTCTCATTTAAGAAAAAATTCATTAAGTATCATATATATATATATATATATATATATATATATATATATATATATATATATATATATATATATATATATATATATATATAGAAGAGCGCTCATATGCGGCGGGGTCTTACGGTGCGGCGGTGCGGTCAAATTCCAGAATACACCAACAGTGTTAACAATATGCACCAACAGTGTAATAAAAACACACCCCAATGAAATGTAATAAAACATCACAAAATACACCACAGACTCAAAAAAACACACCATATAACTCACCACCCCCAATGGTGTATTTTCGAACAGTGTATGGTGTTTTTACTCACACCTAATGGTGTGTGTTTGGTGATGCAGGGCTCTGTTTACTCTGTTTTGTGTGGTGTATTTCCTAACGTTGATGGTGCATATTTGGTGAACTATTGGTGTTGCCGCACCGTAAGAAATAACCGCACCGTAAGACACTGCCGCACCTGAACCCGCCTCTATATATATATATATATATATATATATATATATATATATATATATATATATATATATATATATATATATATATATATATATATATATATATATTTCTTTTTTTTTCTTTATAAGATTTTTAAAATTTCATATCAACTAAACAATGAAATATATGCATTCAAAAAAAAAAAAAAACAATGAAATATATATTTTCTACAAGGGAAAAATGATTTTTTTTTTCTTTATAAAATTTTTAAAATTTCATATCAACTAAAGGGAAGATGGCACTTTTCCCCCCTGTGTTGTTTACATATAGCATATTTCCCCCCTGTGTTGTTTATGTAACCACTTTATTCCCCTTAATTATTTTTGAAGTGGCTATTTTCCCCCCTCTCCGTTAAATAAGTGTTAGGGCTGTTAAATATGAGGGTAAAAATGGCATTTCAATTATTATTATTATTATTATTATTATTATTATTATTATTATTATTATTATTATTATTATTATTATTATTATTATTATTATTATTATTATTATTATTATTATTATTATTATTATTATTATTATTATTATTATTATTATTATTATTATTATTATTATTATTATTATTATTATGTGCTTAAATCATATTTTGTTTTTTTATGATACTGCTTATTTTCTCTGTCTCATCTTACTTATCTTATTTATAATTTATTAATTAATTTAACTCTTTTTTAGTTACTTCGTTAATTTTTTAAATTGTTAAATTAATTTATTTTTTTGTGTTTAATAATATTTTTAATAAATTAAAAATAAAAAAAAGTTAAATTATACGGAGTATTAATTTAAAGAAATATTAACATAGTTTATTATATTTTAATAAAATAATAATAATAATAATAATAATAATAATAATAATAATAATAATAATAATAATAATAATAATAATAAGTGAAATGTCATTTTTACCCTCATATTTAACAGTCCTAACACTTATTAGGACTTATTTAACGGAGAGGGGGGAAAATAGCCACTTCAAAAACAATTGAGGGGATAAAGTGGTTACATAAACAACACAGGGGGGAAATATGCTATATGTAAACAACACAGGGGGAAAAAGGGCCATTTTCCCTCAACTAAACAATGAAATATATATTTTCTATAAGGGAAAAATGACACTTTAAGTACTTAAACCATATAAAAAAGTAATGTTTGTTATTAAATTATACACGTTATCGCATTTTATTTAGAGTTAATTCCAGCAATGGTCCTCCGACTATATTGATTTTCTAAAATTAGTCCTTGACTTTTAATTTGGACACTAAAGGTCCCTTGACTTTCAATTTCTTTCCAATTGAGGTCCTTTCGTTAGAATACGGTTAATTGAATTTTAAATGAAGGGGTAAACTCATCATTTCACCTGCCTGTGTATTATTCTTAGTATTTCTCCATTGTATACGCGATATATATGAAGATAATCTTAGTCGAAACTCTAAAATGTTCCTCGTCGTTCCCCATTTGCTGACTACTCGTGTGTGCGTTCCTCTATTATTGAGATGTTTACAAGGTATAACAGCGAAATACGAAGGGAGAAATACGAAGAATAATACATAGGCAGGTGAAAGGACGAGTTTACCCCTTTATTTAAAGTCTAATGAACCGTATTCTAACGAAAGGACCTCAATTGGAAAGAAATTGAAAGTCAAGGGACCTAAAGTGTCAAAATTAAAAGTCGGAGACTAATTTTGGAAAATCACTATAGTCGGAGGACCATTGCTGGAATTAACTCTTTTATTTATCTATTGTCTATGAAGTTACCTTTTTGTTCATAAATTCTATTAAGGGTGCGTCTGGAAATCCGGAAAATGATTTATGGAAATCATTTTCGGGTTTCCAGTGTTTGGCTAGAGGGGGAAATGGAAGTCAATGAAAAATAGGAGTGTGGTCAATGAAAAATAGAGGGGATTTTATGGAAAATGACTTCCCCTTTCTTGGGGGAAGTCATTTTTCGTTTGCAGTAGTGGAGCGCCAATCACACGCCGCCGCCGCCGCCACCACCACCACCACCACCACCCACCAGCTCCCACCACCACTATCATTGTATGTTTTAAATATTTAAAATTAAAAATAATTATGCTCATTTTTCATAAAAATGAACCAAACACACCAAAACAGTTTTCTAGAATGCAACCAAACACTACAACAACACGTTTGGTTCACAAAATGAATTTTGAGGTAATAGGAATGCTATTCCATAAGGAATGGAATAGGCAAGGAATAGAATAAGAATTGTATTCTATTGTTTGGTTCGCAGAAGGAATAGACTTTAAGAATTATATTACAGTGTTTGGTTGATTTAAGGAATAGAAATGAAATATGTTTTAAAAGACATAAATACCCTTATAAAAATATGGGATGGTGGTGGCGGCAGCAGTGGTGGTGGTGGTGGCGGCGGAGGCGGCAGCGGTGGCGGTGGTGGTGCTGGTGGTGCGGCGGCGGCTGTGGTGGTGGTGATGTTGGTGGCGGTGGTGCTGGTGGTGGTGGCGGCAGTGGCGACGATGGTGGTGGCTAAATAAGAAATAAATTTAATTGGGGGGTAAAATAGGAAATAGAAACTTTAGGCTATTCCTAAGAACTCAGGAATAGCCTAATACCAGGGGGCTCTCTATTCCCCTTGCAAGGAGAATAGGTCATTCCCGGGAACAATGTTCCTGGAAATACAAGTGGTTACCAAACAGAGGAATATGCCTATTACTGGGAATGATATGTCATTCCAGGCCTATTCCGTGAACCAAACAGCCCATAAAAGAAAATATTTTTTAAAAAATGACTCATTTTTCCAGAAGTCATTTTCCTGCATTTTAAATACACCCTAAGATTGAATTAAAAAAATCACTTCTAGAGTTACACAATTTACTTTACAAAAATATTATCATTATTTTTTATATTTAAAGACAAAAAGTATAATGTGTTCATAATTTAGGGACCAAAAACAAAAGTCATTTTCACTTTCCTTTTCTTCATTTCCAGGAAATTTACATCCCTTTCTTCGTGTATATATTTCTGCAGACCAAAATGGGTGTAAATATTTCCCTTCTCAAATTTATTTTGGTAACCCATCAAAACTCGACCGGAGAAGGGCGCAGACATTTCGCGTTTCGAGGAACAGTGTGACGGCCAGAAAGCCACAATCGGATCTTCTTCCCGCTACTGTTGTCGATTTCAGGTATATCCGCCACCCAAAAACCCTTCCGTCCCGTTATCTTCTGTACAATGATTATATGTATGTTTGCGTATGCCTGTTAATAGTGCGTATAGAGCTTCCGATAGTCTTCTCATTTCTTCGTATCGATAGAGTCGCATACACGTATGTATTTAGGTAAAGTTGTTGGGAATGTTCTCCTATTTTGTTAAAAATTAAAAATTACAGTCTTCTTAGTAGTTGATTGGATTTTCTGAAACCTGCTTCTAATTAGTAGTTGACTATCTGTTTCCTTGTTTTTCCTTTACTTTGATTTGGAATACAGTGCCCACCTCTTTTAACTTGAGAAAATTGTAGGAAAGCTTTTATACAGAAAGTTACATATGTATCAATGGGTTGATATCTTTTGGAATGATTTTTATTAGATTTGGTAAAAAAATAATATCTTATTTTTACTTGCTGGCTGTTTAGTCATTGGGTGACTAGAAATGCTTGATTTTGTTATTTGCTAATCAAAGTTTGTTTTGGTTGGTTGGGAAAATTATATGAATGCTATGCTACTGTTGATATGAGTTCTGTTCATTATATTTGAATATTATAGGGACAATTGTGTCCTTTTCAAGCTGCTGAGCTTCAAAGCTTTTTCTGCTTTGTTTGGGAAATAATATGCAATGTTGATGAATGCTATGACGATCCCTATGGAGTTTATTATTCTTGAAAAGTACGGGGATGATTGAATCCTGTTTAGGCTATTGAGCTTCAAGGGATGAAGTTAGGCTTCATGTCATTTTATTTTGTCAAGGAGGAAGGCAGTGGCTAGAAAGTTGATGTGGCTGAGGTAGCTCTTTTTTGTTAGTCTGGAATCTGGATAGTAAATGAATTAGTCAACTTCTTTCAGTGATGAGGACTGTATGGAGTTAGATGGAACTTAACCTGAACAAGTCTGCTTTCTTTGTTTAGTGCAATATATGTAAGCTGTGGCCTGGGCACTAGTGGTGTGTTCTGATTATAAAATGCACATAGGATGCATATATAAGAAAGCTGGCTATAAATACTCCTCAATATGACTGGACTAACCTTTTTTTTTTATTTTCTTTAATTTTTTTTTTAAGATGTCGCTGCACCTTGGTAATATATCACCTCACATTCGTAGAGATGAATTGGAGAGTGTTTTCCAGAGGTTTGGGCGGTGTACTGTACGTCTGAAAGACAAATTTGGATTCGTTGTTTATGATTACCCTGCAAATGCAGAAAAAGCACTGAAAATACTTCGAGGCAAGGCTATCTGCGGAGAGCCGATAACTCTTTCATGGTCAAATAGGCAGCCTCAGCCAAAGCCTCTCCAGAGATTTACTAAGGGTGCTAGGGTCTTTCAGCCACCACGAGGGAAACACTTTGGTAGACATGATTATGTTTCTCGAGATATGGGTTACAATGGTCAACGAGGTCATAAAAGGGGCTTTAGGTCGGCAGAAATCAATGGTGGAAGGACTGGGTATGCTGACCGAGTTGACGAACTTACAAGCCATCATGGCTATGTAGAAGATCATTCTTTTGTGGATGATTTTCCTGATGACAGTGGAGGGAGAGAGGCAACAGTTTTGCAAAATGGTAGGTGGGAGGAGCAGGGTCTTGAACCCTTGGATCAGAATGGCCTAGAAAATGGGCCACACTTTGACCGGTATGTACCTTCCTCTGCTGATGAGATAAATGAACACGATCATCTGACCTGCATGGAAGATTTGCCCTCTCGTAGGAGGCCAGAAGAGAAAACAGAAAAAGAACACTCTAACACTGGTGGGAATACATTACCTTCAAGGCCGCAAATAGATGTCAAGGAAGAAGAAAGATTAAGAAATAGCCACAGGTCAAGACACAGAGATTCTTCATTTGAAAGAACTACACATCAAAGTGGGAGAAAGGACTATAGGGAAAAAAAGCGAAGGAGGGATAACCCTGAAAGCACAAGAAATTATTCAAAGAAAGCCAGGGCACCAGTCACAAATTCAACTTCTTCTGATCATACATCTTCTGAATCACATTTGCATTCAAGGTCGTTAAAGTCTTTGTCCATGTATCCTTCAAATTCAATGCCAAAATCGTCTCCTGCCAGAAAAAATTCTCGATACTCTAGTATAAGGTCTGGCTCAACATCACATTCAAAGTCAAGCTCTCCTACATCTCAGCCTATATCAGTCTCACCAGATCAATCCTTATCTTCATCTTCAAATAAGATGGAGATAGAGCAGAAGGATTTGCATCAGGAGTCAAAGGTAGATATTTTGGAAGGGGACCCAGTGGCAAAAAATGAGGCTAGTTCAGACTACTCATTTAAAGAAGTGAAAGATTCACTTGCCCCAGAATCCTACATTGGTGATCCCACTGTGTTTCCGCACACTTTGGGAGTGATTGGGGAATTTCAAAATAATAATGATTTAACAGTGCAACATGCAAAGTCTCAAAGCCAGAACCCAGATGTCAATATTTCTGAGCGATCCCTTGCTGCCAATTTGATGAAACTATCCTCAGAGGAACTATGCATGGTTCTAAAACACTACAGACTGGAACAGCCGGAGGAAATTGATAAAGACTTACCTATAGAAGATTGCTTGGGCTGTGCTCGGTTTTGGCCTTGGGAAATCATCTATTATAGAAGGTACAAGAAGGGGCATATCTCAACTGAAAACTACACCCGTAGGCTTGCACAAAATAAAGAGTTTGGAATTGTTGACAAGTATGTCCGAAGCAGTAGTGGATGGGGTGAAGTGTGAAGAGATGTGTTTTGATGTACATGTGCACCAACATGCCATGGCATAGATAACTCTAGTACCCCTTTACTCGTCATGTTATCTCTGTAGCTATTTGCATATCAAGATACTTCAGTTACAAACTGTTGTGGTATCAAACTATCAAACCTTGTATAAATTCTAAAGTAGTTTAGTAGTTATCCTTTTTTCTATTCCCAATGAGCAAAAGAAAATTAGTCTGTTTAACAGAACCCCACTATCTGTGTCTGTCTTCTTTTCCAGCCATCCAATTCTGATGGAGATTGCATGATGTGAGATCATGGTTTTACTAACTTATTTTTGCTGACAAATAAACTGCATCCTTCAATATATATATATATATATATATATATATATATATATATATATATATATCATTATCCCTTTAGAGCACTTGACAATTGAACCTTGTTATTTCATGCTATGGAATCATTCTTCAGAGTCAATGGGTATAGGAAATTGTTAAATACCATGCCACAAGTATCTGCTTATGCATTGACATAGATTTGAGATTTTGGTTTTGTAATCTTAGCCTGTCACTATCATTTACAGATACAAACATTGGAGTGGACTTTTGGCAGGACAATATGCATTTTACTCTGTAAAGAATGCTTCTTTGAGGACAACCTTTTTAGCTGGCTGGCCTGAACTTTTCTTATGCTTTTATCAATTTGTATCACTTGAGGGCCAAAATTTTTACTTATTGGCCCAGTCCAGAAATACCACAATGTTGACAGATGAAAATTCTCAGATTTACAAATGTTGAAAGGAGTGTCTGGTACATGGGGCAGTTTTGAATCTTTCCCATATATAGTAAGATTGAGTTATTACGTCTGTTTCCTTGCTTCATGAAGGTGTATATTGTGCTTCTTGTACATATAATGATTTTGCCCTTTCCCAGTTCTTGACACCGCTTAGTTGCTTGCCTTCTTCTATCCATTCTATCCCCCTCTCTATCTGATTGATGGAATTGGCTTACAAAATTCATTCATTTTTGGTTACTGATTTTGTTCTGCTGGGTAATTGAGGCACCTGTGTTCCTAATTTGCCATTCTCTTTTGTTTTGGCTTATTTTCATTCTTCTTCATAACTTGTTTTCTTTGAAGGACAACTTCAATGCTGTTCTTGGTCCCAATAATCAGCTGGTTCATACAAGGTTTGTCAGCTCATTCTCCCTTTGCGTAAAGTTGATGCCATTGCTTAAAAAGTATTCATGAAAAGAGATTGTCTGGTAGCTTGAGTGTGTGATCCTTGTTGTGGTATACTTGTCTAATTGTCTCTGTAGTTGTTTTCTAAGATTGGATTTGATTTTGTGCAGCGTCATTGTTTTTACAATGTGGTCTCAATTTGAAGTTATGAGGTTTTGAAGCAGAATGCACTAGCCTGCTGATTGCTGAATGTTTATGAGATTTGTGAAGTTTATAATTTTTTTTTAAAAAATGGTTTTCTTACTATAAAATTTAATGTTTTTACCCTATTCTGATGGATCCTGAGATGTTTCTTGGCATACAGTATAGTTAATCACTTTATAAACTGAATCTGTTTTGCTTGGTTTCATTTTCTTTTCCAGAAATAAGCAGTCAACTCCCCTATCCCAATCAGTTATTATATATTGAACTCAGTGTGCACGTATAGATCCAATGTATGAACTATTTTGTTTTGGGTGTATCCAAGTTTCCATTATCAGATGCAGTGACTAATTTTCTCGCTGAATTGTAGGCACATCTTTTGAGTGGGACAGCTGACTTGAAAATTTAAGGCTGTTCCATACCCAAAGGTAATGACCGAACCTTTGACCTTTAATTTAGGATGGATGAGTCTTTTTCACTCAATCACATCCTTGGTTCCAATGTATGAACTATGAAGAACCTTAAATGAGAAGAGATGACAACAGACATTATATGCTGCTGAGTGAAAGAAGAGATTGGTCAATGACTACCAATAACTATTTAAGCATGTGTTGAAGTGATCTGACTGTCATGATGAATGTTTTTGTACAGATTTCAAAGAAAACAAGAAATGAGCCTGATAGGTACCTAGATATCAAAGTTGTCCATCAATTTTCTTTTGAGTTAATATCCAATTTGATCAATCGACTATTAGAATTTTACCATTTTAGTCATTGACCATTGAAATTGCTCAATTTAGTCCATAAATATGTAATTTTTACTTAAAATGGTCTCTCGATTATTAGGATTTTACCACTTTGATCATTGACTACCAAAGTTGTTCAATTTAGTTCTTAATTATGAGATTTTTACTTGAAATGTCCTCGACTATTAGGATTTAATTTGGTCCTTAACTATTAGGATTTCACAATTTTGGTTCTCGACTCTCCAAAAAGGTCCCTAAATCGACACTAGACTTACATTTTAGATAAACATTTGCATAGTTGGGATTAAATTGAATAACTTTTGTAGTTGGAGATCAAAGTAGTGAAATCCTAATAGTTGGGGGATCATTTTAGGAAAAAAATTGTATAGTTAGAGACTAAATTAAACAACTTTGGTAGTTGAGAACCAAATGGTGAAATCCTAATAGTCGAGGGACCACTTTAGGTAAAAATTGCATATTTAGGGACTAAATTGAGTAACTTTGGTAATCGAGGACCAAAGTGGTGAAATTTTAATAGTCGAGCGACCATTTTAGGTAAAAATTATATAGTTAGTGACTAAATTGAGCAACTTTGGTAGTCGATGACCAAAGTGATGAAACCATAATAGTTGATGGACCATTTTAGGTAAAATTGCATAGTTAGGGACTAAATTAAGTAATTTTAGTAATCGAGGACCAAATTGACGAAATCTTAATACTCGAAGGACCAAATTGGGTATTAACTCATTTCTTTTTTAATCTTCCTTGATGCTCCTCGCAGCTCTTTCTAGAGATGTGTTTTCATTTATAGGCAATGTGTTTGATTTAAGGCTTGGAACTTATGTACCTCTGTACAACTTGTATGTCTCTTGACAAAGAAATTAGGGTGTGTTAGGTTCATGGATTTAGTTATCTGGAATGGGATTCAAAGTCACTGTTATTGTTTGGTTGACAGGTTTCTAAAGAACTACTATGAGATTTTATTACCCCTTTGTAACACCCCCGAATTTCAACAACTTTTAAAACCAATTAAAGCTTATGAAATAGGTAAAGTCTAATCATTAAGAATAAGAATAAGCAAAGCAGAAGCTAACTACACAAATCCGGAAGATGTTATGCCACACCTACACAATATTAGATGCACAGGCAAACTCTAACTACTAAGCAGTCTGACAGCAATCGTTATGCCATGGAACCGTGTTCACAATCCATTGTGAACACGGTCCCAACGGTGTTAGTGCACCGTTATTATTATTATTTTTTTTCTCCTTAATCAATCGCTTGACTTTTCTTCTTCATTTTCACATTTCGCGGTTTCACTTTAATTTGAGGTGAGCAATGATTTCGGACATTCATAAATTATGAATCAAAGCCTGCACATTCACTTTGGAACCATGCCTACACATTCCCGTCTGAAACCATGGTTGCTCCTCTGTAGCGCAAGCTTCTTCAACATTCATAAATTATGAATTTTCTGTTATGAAATTATGAATTTTCTGTTATGAGATTATGAATTTACAGTAAATTCATAATCTCATAACAGAAAATTTATAATTTAATAAATGTTTTTCTTTTATGCAATTATGAATTTTCTGTTATGAGATTATGAATTTACAGTACATTCATAATCTCATAACAAAAAATTCATAATCTGACCAAACGCGCGTTAACATCACATTCGCAATTTTTTTTTTTTTTTTTTTTTACGTAAAAACGGCGCCGTTTGGACCCGTGTTCACCATTCATGGTGAACACGTTTTCAGGGCATAATTTACCGTCTGACAGATCAACTACTTAGGCTCACATGCCTCAACAACTATTAAAGAAAGAGATTTAATCTATCTATAGGCCACTAGCGTGCTCTCCAAAGCTACTCAACCTGTAAAAGATAAGGGGATAACACCCAGTCAGCGAATAATGCTGGTAATCCACCAACACGCGTTAAATATCATAATATACATAGATATAATCAAAACCATTTAAAACTGACAATATTACAGTATATATCATTTTAAAGCCGAGAGAGAGGAAACATCAATAGACTCATCAATTACTCACAACAAAGAACAAAGACCAACATACTCAATAAGACAATAGAACCACAAGCAACAAGCTCAACAATAAGGTACAACTTACGACCCACAATGAAGGATTCATAAAAGACATGCTCTTAAGCAATGGAAGACAACATTCACACCACAACGAGTTCCAAGTCCTCATAGGACACAATAACTCCAAGTCATATACCGTAGAGTCAGCACCACGGCTCGATTCATAGTGGATCAGTGTGGAGGCTCCAAATCATCAATCATGTATCACGTAGTCATCGCAACGACCCGGATCACATGCTATAGTGTCATCGCAATGACAAGGAACACAGCCCAATGGAAGCAGAGCTAGCAAATTTAAGTGTATACAACCCCTATTGAGATTCCAAGCTCAACGAGTTAGCTACCATCTCTGGCAACTAGAATGAGTTTCCCATGTTGCCCACAAGTCACAAGTAACCAAACGGCAATCCAGAGCTTTAAACCCACTACCGGATCCGTTCACACATAAGTCCCCACACTGTCCACTTTACAAGCTCAATCATCTCATCACATCAATCCATCATCTCAACAGGAATCAATACACACGGAATCTAGAGATACAACAACACATAGATTCCACACAAAGTGTGTACAACAAGGGATAAGCTCAACAATAGCTTAATTAAGGAATAATCATACACACAGGATCACATCAAGGGATCCAAGCAAGGGGTTTCAATGTAGGACATAAAATGATACTCAACAACAACAATGGACCTCAATCCAATATCAACATGGTTGACAACACGAGTTGCCAATCCTCAACAAGAAGGATCAAACAATACATACTAGCATCAATGACACCAAAACTAGCATGCATATCAAACGGGTAAACCTAAATGGTTCCAACGAACCTTCAAGACTCATATTAGTCCAACGAATCACAAGGTTGGACCCTTAGCACGATTCAAGACACCCAATCCTAACATGGATTCCTAACACATCGTTTTAGACATACGAAACATCAAGAAGACTCATAAAAGCTCAATAATCCAACAACGGAAGGTCAAAATATCAAATACCAAAAGGAAAGAACCACGGGGAAACAATTCCCCGCATTACCACACATGTTCCCCGTGGGTGGGGCCATGGGTAGTGCCTTGCCCGGGGGGTACACCCACAAATCAGCCTCGTTCCCCGCGGGTGGGGCGGTGGGTAGGCCACTGCCCGCCGTTCCGCCCGCGGGGTATCACCTGTATACCAAAAATTCCTTTCGGGGAAATTCATCAACAAAGCCAAGTTCAAGTCCAAAACACCCAAAACCTCACACACAACAAAGATATGACTTGAACCCAAGAATAGCTCAAAGAAAGGCATTCAAGAACCCTAAATACAAGCTCTAAACATGCATTATCACAAGATCATACATCAGATCACTCACACCATCAAGAATCATCATATAGAAGCCAATAAACATCAATGGCAAGTATAAAATAGGTTTTGTAGGCCAAGAAAACCTTCTTCAACCTCTAGGCAAGACCAAAGCTCCTCCAGATCAACCTAGCACTTCACCCACCATTAGATCTTCTATAAACTCCCAAAACCCACAAGGTAGAAGAAAGATTTAGAGAAAGATGGAGGAATCTTGTATGGAAAAGGTAGGAAGGGATAGATCTTACCATTGCTAGCCTTGTAGTGTTGGAAAGTTGGTATCTTGGCTTGGGATTTCTTGAAGAACTTGTGAAGATGAACTCTAGGATTTCCTAGAGAGAAGGAGGAGTATGGGGCAAGAAAGAGATGTAGAGAGAAGGGAAATCCTAAAAAATGATTTGGATTCCTTGGTTAGGGTGGGGTTTTAATGCTAGCATTGTGTAAAATGACCAAAAGGGCCCCTTCCTCCCAAAACTAGTTAGGAGAAAGACAAAGTCTAGGGTACATGGACTAAAGCCCATGGTACAACTCATTGAACAAATTAAAAGGATAAGGAATTTGGTCAACTAGGTCCTTCAACTAATTTCAAAGGGAAATTAGGATAAGAATTGTAAAGTCACAAGGAATTAATTAAGGAATTAATTCGGCTTTTAGGGAATGAATTTCCGGGGTGTTACACTCTTCCCCCATCAAAAGAAGCTTCGTCCTTGAAGCTTAGATGCAACGAGGGTTAAGTAAGAACAACAATATGGACTAAAGGTCGTGTAACATGAACGAAGAGTAAGATGAAAGATAGGATTTGGGAATTAACCCAGGATTCGAATCAAAGTGGGAAGATTGGTAAGATTTAGAAATAGGCCAAGGATTCAAATTAAGGTGGAAAGATTGATAGGTCTAGAAATAAGCTGAAGGTTCACAAAGGTGTGACAAGAATGAAAGATAAAGTGATAGATAAAAGATTTACCGGAAGGGAAAACTAATTCTACTATAAACTCAACTCTCTACCCATTACTAGCCACCGGTCTACATAGAACTAGACGTCTTAGCTAAGGAACAAGCTACAACGGAAACTAACACCAAGAGAACTCTAAAGCTAGATTACCCGGGAATGAAGAACAAGGATCGCGTCTTCAACTGTTCACCGCTGATTTCTCTAACCAAAGGAAGCAAGGTCCTCACACTGCACCACTAGATCTCGGCATCCGCTTGAACTTGATCCGTCACTTCCAAACAAAGGTCACTACTGCCAGCACCAAAACACGAGTAGAATGTCCTTCACCCTAGCTCTTGGGCTAACTTGATGCAGGCTGCCAACTTAACACTTGCATTAAAACACAACCCACAACTCTCTACAAAGAAACGCTTGAAAACTTCAAAACTTTCGGTCCGGATGAAAGGTCCAAAACAGGAACGATAACAAAGGAGAAAGGTAACTCAGGGGAAAGAAGGCTCACAAGAAGAGATTCGGTTCAACGGAAAAGATTAGAGTGAAGGGTTTAAGGTTTGAAAACTCGAAGATCACATTGGTTAAGAAGAGAATAAAGATAAACAAGGCTACAACTTAGGAAGTCTAGGTTGTCACCTTGCACGGAAGCCGCTAAAGGAGAAGGCAAGAACAAGGTTTGGAAAAAACAACAAGGCTTTCTCGGCAAGGAGGATGGTTGGTTCGACTAAAAAGGAGGGAAAACGGATTAAAGAGGGTTAAATGTTCCTGACTTCAGGCGATCCCTTCTACTGGACGAACTGGTTACAACCTTTCTGACCAACTGACAGATCTCTTATTCGATCCTGGCACGACTTCAAACGAAGATCTTTATCGGACTTCCATCATGTGCTGATAGAACAACCAACTTTACCACTTCCGAGGGAAACTCTCACGATGAAGCACAACTGAACCCTTCCAACAAAAACCAAGGTCGGAGCTGACCCTTAAACTAGCTAGACCCGAAAATAAGGTCTTAACACTTAACACCAAAGCTAGTACGCAAGGAAGAGCACATAGGCAAAAAAAAGGGCGCAACAAAAAGGTACAAGCACTTACTTAATCGGTTTCAACTTGCGTCTGACTCACGACTTTGGATCTTGCCTCGCCGAGGTCTCGACTTCGCACACGGGTCCTGGCTGCTTCTTCCAGTTTGTCCACCGTTGTTTCCGCCTCGAAGCTTACTTCCCGACTGGGGTCTCACACTACCAATTGGTTTCGGGCTTGCTGAAGTCTTCTTCTTAGACATGCACTCAAGGACTGGTAACCATTCTTGTCACAAGCAAAGCACTCTACCGGTTTCCTATGACAGTCCACGCCAGGGTGGCCACTTCTACACTTTTTGCAACCTGAGTGCCTTCCCTTAGCCTTGTTGTTCTGGATTGGCTGGGGAGTCTTACCACTCTTAGAGTCATCTCTTTGTAGACTTCTTGTTGATTCAGCACCGGTAACTGACAAACTCATAACTACAGGTGTAACACTTGTTTCAAAACTCCTCTTACGGCTCTCCCGGATTCCTTTCTGAACTTGCTGCACCCGGTAGAGGTCGGATGCACAAAGGTAAGCCTCATTGAGAGTCTTGGGCTTCGACACAGTCAAGGCTTTCCTAGCCTGGAAGTTGAGTCCTGCCACAAACTTCTCAACTTTACTTTCCTCGGTAGGTACCAAAACTGAGGCGAAACGGGCTAACTCCAAAAACTTCTTGTGGTACTCCATTACCGACAAGGGTACTTGCTTAAAGTGGAGAAAATCCTCGTACTTTTCCACCTTGACATGAGCGGGATAGAACCTCTCACATAGCTTATCCTTTAAGCTTTCCCAACTGAACTCCGGATTTTGTCTACAAGCTGGCCTTTCAAGCATCCACCGTACCACAAGTACGCTTCATGCCTAAGGTAGAACGTAGCTAACTCTACTTGGCGATCCTGCGGGCAAACCACTGCTCCGAAGATCTTGTCGAACATCCGGATCCACTCTTCCAGCACCGCGGGATCTTCTTCACCGGCGAAGATCGGGGGACATAGACTTGATACTTGGCGTACTACGTCCCGATTCCCATTCTGAGGAGGGTGGCTGTTGTTGAGGAGGGCGTTGCTCAGCGTCTGGGTGATCTGCGTCAGTTGATGAAGGCTTTGAGCTAGCTGTTCGTTGGTGGCCGCTTCTGAAGACCTTGCATGACGTCTCGATGGTGCCATCCTTGACTTCTACAGAAACAGCACGATAACGGGAGAAAACTTAGAAGCCCGCACCCTTACCCGATGCCATAACTTAAAAGATCCAAAGCTGGAAGAAGAGCAAAACACAGGAAGCACAACAGAAAATGATAAGAGAACTCACAACCTCACCGCGCGTCTTAAGGTTCCTAAGACTTAGGTACTTAAACACTTAGGATCCGAGTTTAACTTCTTAAGGTCTTACGCTTGAAAGCACTAAGCTAGGTTCCAATCTAGGTTCTTAAAGTCCAACTCTTAACATCCTAGGCTCAAACCTAGGCTCTGATACCAACTGTAACACCCCCGAATTTCAACAACTTTTAAAACCAATTAAAGCTTATGAAAGAGGTAAAGTCTAATCATTAAGAATAAGCAAAGCAGAAGCTAACTTCACAAATCCGGGAGATGTTATGCCACACCTACACAACATTAGGTGCACATGCAAACACTAACTACTAAGCAGTCTAACAGATCAACTACTTAGGCTCACAGGCCTCAACAACTATTAAAGAAAGAGATCTAATCTATCTACAGGCCACTAGCACGCTCTCCAAAGCTAATCAACCTGTAAAAGATAAGGGGATAACACTCAGTCAGCGAATAATGCTGGTAACCCACCAACACGCGTTAAATATCATAATATACATAGATATAATCAAAACCATTTGAAACTGGGAATACAGTATATATCATTTTAAAGTCGAGAGAGAGGAAAAATCAATAGACTCATCAATCACTCACAACAAAGAACAAAGACCAACATACTCAATAAGACAATAGAACCACAAGCAACAAGCTCAACAATAAGGTACAACGTACGACCCACAATGAAGGATTCACAAAAGACATGCTCTTAAGCAATGGAAGACAAGATTCACAGCACAACAAGATTCAAGTTTTCATAGGACACAATCACTCCAAGTCATACCGTAGAGCCAGCACCACGGCTCGATTCATAGTGGATCAGTTGGAGGCTCCAAATCGTCAATCATGTATCACGTAGTCAGCGCAACGACCCGGATCACATGCTATAGTGTCATCGCAATGACAAGTACCGCAACCCAATGGAAGCAGAGCTAGCAACTTTAAGTGTATACACCCCCTATTGAGATTCCAAGCTCAACGGGTTAGCTACCGTCTCTGGCAACTGGAATGAGTTTCCCATGTTGCCCACAAGTCACAAGTAACCAAACGACAATCCGGAGCTTTAAACCCACTACCGGATCCGTTCAACCATAAGTCCCCACACTGTCTACTTTACCAGCTCAATCATCTCATCACATCAATCCATCATCTCAACAAGAGTCAATACACACAGAATCTAGAGATACAACAACACATAGATTCCACATAAAGTGTGTACAACAAGGGATAAGCTTTGTTAGTGTTTTAATTTGCTCAAAAAACCCCAACATATAATTGGTAATATTATTATGGAAAACTAAGATAGGGTTAGCTTGGTGTCGGTTTGTTCTACATAGGACTGATTGATCAGATACAGCAACAGAGAGACTGACACTGAAGATCTGTTTTAAGAAGATGTTTCCGTTTTACATAACGCGTTTTAAGAAGTCAATTTTTGGAAAGAAGATCAGCGTATCTGTCTTGGAAAGGTATGGACCGGATCTTTAAGATTACATTCTTCTTATATCGTCCTACCATCTACAATCAGAGATATCTATGGAGAGTGTTCTGATTATGGAACTATAAGTACTCTTATTCGATCAAGAATTAGGGTTACGCTTTTGAGAAGAAAGAAACACTCCGACGCATACTAAGAGACCATATCTTTGATTATCATGCCTCTTCTCAAGACAGTTTGTTCTTGTTGATTATGATGACGAACTTGAGAAGAGATATCGTTGCTTAAACGAAAAGGACGCTAAGATCACACGGTTGTGGGAACAACATTGAACAGCATCATTGAAGTGGACTGCATCAGAGTTAGCTCTCTAAGTGAAGGGATTTCATTGGACTTCTGTATGCATGGCTCTCCATCTTCAACAATCCACTAAATCAGTGTAGACTGGGTATGTACCTTATGTGGGGCACTTGGGTGAGATTACTGTTCTCTACATTTGTACATTTGATGATTTGTTAGTGGATTGGACGCCTATGTGATCGTCCCCCAGATGTAGATACACACTGTATCGAACTGGGTAAACATCTTGTGTGTTGTTCTTTCCGCTATCTGCCTTAGTCTATTCTTTCCGCAAGCTAATTAGTGTTCCAGCTATCTGACTGATATCATCGCTGAATCTGTCAGACTATTTCGTCAATCTTTTAATTAATATCATTAAATTGAGAGAATGTAAAATTACATGTGGTATCAGAGCTTTTAAGTCTACATAGTGACTTGATCCGTACGGGAAGTTTTTGCTTTTGCATTACTCTCTTTTTATTGGAAGTATCTCTGGTTGTCGATTGGCAGTCTGCCTGCTTGTGTGTTTTTTTTTGCTAGTTGTTTTTATTCAGGATGGATGCAAGCATGAAACCACCAGAATTGGATGGTCTCAACTATTCATTCTGGAAGGCTCGTATGGAGATCTATCTCCAGGCACAAGGTACCGGGGTTTATCGTACTGTTCTCTCTGGATGGAGCCATCCAACTATTCAGAACCCTGATGGAACGGCAAAACCTATTGAGACTTGGACAGAAAATGAGATGACGGCCTCAGACCTGAACAATAAAGCACTGAACTCGATTGTAGGATCTCTGCATGAATCTGTGTTTACCTTAGTCACTGGGTAAAGGAAGCAAAACGAGTATGGGAAATTCTTGAAACCAGGTATGAGGGTACAGGTGATGTGAAACAATCAAAACTTCAAATGGTCCTGTCTGAGTTTGAAGCCCTTAGAATGAACGAAGAGGAAACAA
The DNA here is from genome assembly GCF_001879475.1 of Ipomoea nil. Lineage (NCBI taxonomy): Eukaryota > Viridiplantae > Streptophyta > Magnoliopsida > Solanales > Convolvulaceae > Ipomoea > Ipomoea nil. The sequence goes on along the minus strand of NW_017616755.1, from coordinate 797,791 downwards.
TCTCAGTCTTTCACAGTCGTGTTTAGAATCTGATGAATAGAGCCTCAATACTTGGCGAACCATTCACTGATGAAAGAGTAGTCAAAAAGATCCTTCGATCTTTGCCAAAACGATTCTGAATGAAAGTAACCGCAATTCAGGAACACACAGGGTGGGAAAAGAAGAGTGTGGGAGAGCTTATAGGAAGCTTACACACATATGAACTTGAAGTGCTGGCTGATGATGACCTTGCTGTCAACAGAAAAGGCAAGTCAGTGGCTTTTGTTGCTGATGCTGATCGAGAATCAGACATAGATGACATAGATGATGAAGCCTTGGCCTTACTAACCAAGAACTTTAAGAAGATCTTGAAAGGCTTTAATAGAAGGAGTCAAGGACAACCTAACAAGACTCAATACAAAGGTAGTAACTCCTCATATCAGAAAACAGACACAACCTCTTTCACACAGAACAATCAGTCTCAAACTGGCCGACCAAGACAACCCCGAAGCAGTTCGACTGACACAGGCAGGTCCCTTAACCAGTCAGTGCAGTGTCGAGAGTGTGAAGGATTTGGACACATCCAGGCTGAATGTGCAACTTATCTCAAAAGAAAAAAGGCTATGTCTGTGGCTACACTAAGTGATGATGAAGAAGAAGCATCTAATGGTCAGTCAGATGACAACGTGGGAAACTTTGTGGCTTTCTTTTCAGCTACAGAAAACCAGTCCGAAGGAAATGAATCTGATGAAGAGTCTTATATTTCGACAGATGACTTTGAAGAGAGGCATACCCAACTTGAGATGGAATTTGCTAAACTTGTTGCAAGCTGGGAGCAACTGGTAAAAGTTAATAAAAATCTGAATGAAGAACTAAAGCAACGGGATGATCTTCTGAAGAAACTGAATACAGAACTTGTCACAAAAGAAGATCTTATAACTCAGATAAGGTCTCAAGAAGGAAAGCTGATAAAAGAGTTGGAGGATCTGAAGAAGAGCATAAAGATGATGGACACCACATCAACTCTAGACAAAATTCTGGATTCTGGACGAAATCCAAATGACAAAAAGGGTCTTGGTTATAACCGAGGAGAGTCTTCGAAAACTATCCCTATGTTTGTCAGAGAGGGTACGTCAATTGATACACTAGCTCGCAGGTATGAGATATGACAGTCATCCCGGTCAGTCCAGATAAAGGAGAAAGGGAAGACACATGCAGAAACTGATTTTGGCAGAGTGGCATTTCAATCACAGTACTCAAAGTTCAAAGCTAAATTTGCTAGAATCAGACAATATACACCCATCTGTCACTACTGTCAAACAAAAGGTCACACTCGACCTGAGTGTTATTCCTTTTATAGAGACCAAAGGAAGGAGAAATATCAGAATAAGACTATTGCACGGTTCACAATACAAGTTTGGGTCAGGAAGTCAGAAGTAATATGCTACCCCACTATAGTTCTGACTGCCTCTACAACTGAAGCAAGATGGTACTTCGACAGTGGGTGCTCCAGACATATGACAAGAAATGTCAAGTGTCTTATGGCTGTTCAACCTAGCACTGGATCAGTTACATATGGAGATGGACAAAAAGGAAAAATAGTTGGAAAAGGTACCCTAAATGTACCAGGCTTACCCCATCCAGAAGAAGTTCTATTAGTCAGTGGTCTGAAAGTAAATCTTATTAGCATCAGTCAGTTGTGTGATCAAAACTGGAATGTGTGCTTCAATCGTAACTGTTGCAGAGTCAGGGATAAAGCAGATCAACTGGTAATGGAAGGAACACGATCCTTGGACAACTGTTATGTACTGACTAATGAAAATGCTTGTCGCCTATCAAAATTAGATGAATCAAAACTCTGGCATAGACGACTGGGTCACATAAACTACAGAGACATGGATAAGATGATCAAAATGGATGCTGTGCGAGGGATACCAAAGATCAGAATAGAACAAGAAGGGATTTGTGGTGCATGTGCCATTGGGAAACAAATAAGAACTCCTCACAAAGCAGTAAAAGTTATCATTACCGAGAGATGCCTAGAACTGGTTCATATAGACCTTATGGGACCTACACAAATTGAAAGTATTGGTGGAAAGAAATACATATTTGTGTGTGTAGATGACTTCTCTCGATTCAGCTGGGTATACTTCCTAAGAGAAAAATCTGAAACCTTTAATGCTTTTAGAGCCTTGTGCATAAGGGTTCAAAAAGAAAAGAACGAGCCTATAATAAAAATTCAGAGACTAAGAAGTGATCATGGTAAAGAGTTTGAAAACACTTTGTATTTAGATTTCTGCTCCGAGAATGGTATAGCCCATGAATTCTCAGCTCCCAGAACAGCTCAACAGAATGGTGTGGTGGAAAGAAAGAATCGAACCTTGCATGAAATGGCTAGAGTTATGCTACATGCTTCTCATCTACCACAACGTTTCTGGGCTGAGGCAGTACATACTGCATGTCATACAGTGAATAGAGTCTACCTGAGACTAGGTACGTCCAAAACGCCATATGAGATCTGGAAGGAGAAGAAGCAGAACTTGAAGTATTTCCATGTGTTTGGGACAAAGTGTTATGTGCTGATCGATAGGGAACAAATGGGGAAGTTTGAACCTAAGAGTGATGAGGGCATCTTCCTGGGATACTCTCCAAACAGTCGAGCCTATCGAGTCTATAACAAAAGAACTCAATCTGTAATGGAATCAGTAAATGTTGATATAGATGACTACCCTGACGAATCTGTAGAAGCATCAGTGATTGAAACAGAGACAGAACCTCGTCTGAATGAGTTAGACATAGTTGAGGACACCAGATCCAAAACTCAAGATTCATCAGATGAAGATCAACAAAGTTCTGAACAAGAGACGTCTCTCGTCGATAATGTGGGGAAGAACAAACCCACCAGAACTCAGAAAAATCATCCTTCAGATAACATTATTGGCGATCCAACAGATGGGATGAATACCAGAAGCCGAATGAGAAATAATCTGATAGAAATATCCGGATCAGCCTGCTATACCTCAAAAATAGAACCAAAAAATGTAAAAGAAGCGTTACAGGATGATCTGTGGATCAAGGCTATGCAAGAGGAGCTGCACCAGTTTGATCGGAATCATGTCTGGGATCTGGTTCCAAGACCTGATCGTGTCAACATAATCGGAACAAAGTGGATCTTCAAAAATAAAACTGATGAAGCTGGAAATATTGCAAGGAACAAAGCTCGATTAGTTGCTCAAGGATACACTCAGATAGAGGGAATTGACTATGATGAGATGTTTGCTCTTGTGGCAATGTTAGATTCGATCAGAATTTTGTTGGCAGTCGCATGTATTCTGGAGTTCACACTGTTTCAGATGGATGTTAAGACATCGTTTTTGAATGGGTACCTGCATGAAGATATCTATGTGGCACAACCGAAAGGATTTGAAGATCCAGACCATCCAGCTCATGTCTACAAGCTCAGAAAAGCCCTCTATGGTCTCAAACAAGCTCCAAGGGCATGGTACGAACGACTGACACAGTATCTGCTACACCATGGGTATAAGCGAGGAAGTGTTGACAAAACTCTATTCGTAAAAACCACTGGAAGTCATGTTACCATTGCTCAGATTTATGTGGATGACATTGTTTTTGGCTATACTTTACAAAAGTACACTGATGATCTAGTAAAGGTCATGAAAGAAGAATTTGAAATGTCCATGGTTGGCCAACTGACAAACTTTCTAGGGCTGCAGGTGAAACAGAGTCCTGAAGGGTACTTTATCTCACAAGAAAAGTATGCTAAGAATTTGGTCAAGAAGTTTGATCTGGAATCGTGTAAAACAACCAGAACACCTATTTCTACCTCCACAAAAGTATCCAAAGACGACACTGGTGGGTCAGTTGATAACACAATATATCGGAGTCTGATAGGAAGTCTGCTTTACTTAACCGCTAGTCGACCAGATATTATGTTCAGTGTTGGAATCTGTGCAAGATATCAATCTGATCCGAAAGAGTCTCACCTGATAGCTGCTAAACGGATTCTGAAGTATATAAAAGGAACAATTCAATATGGGCTATGGTACTCCAAGGACAGTGAACTTAGTTTGGTTGTATACTGTGGTGCTGATTGGGCAGGAAATATTGATGACAGAAAGAGTACTTCGGGTGGGTGCTTCTTTGTTGGTAAGAACTTGGTATCGTGGCTGAGCAAGAAACAGAATTCAATTTCTTTAAGTACTGCAGAGGCAGAATATATAGCCGCTGGCGGATGTTGCACTCAGTTGGCTTGGATGAAACAGATGCTTGTGGACTATGGGCTTACTCAAAGAATTATGACTCTCTTCTGTGATAATGTCAGTGCAATCACTATCTCAAAGAATCCAGTTCAACATTCAAGAACGAAGCATATTGATATAAGGCATCACTACATCAGAGATTTGGTAGAATCCAAGGAAATAGAGTTGGAATACATTCAAACTGATAAGCAACTGGCTGACATTCTGACTAAGCCCCTGGATGCAAATCGTTTTGAGATTCTCAGGTCTGCTCTGGGAATCTGCAGGATTGATTAATAAGGTAGTTAGCTATACAGAAGGAGAGTATATGGTGTCGGGTCAAAATTTAGCCTTTGACTTCCTTTTAAAACTCCCTTCTGTTTTGTTAAGAGAATATCTTAACCTAAGTTACCATAATTTATTTCACCTTTTCAAAATTCAAATCTCCAACCCTTCCGTTTCATTCCTAAAAAGGAGGTATACCGTTGCGTCAATCACATCGGCTCTGCATGCATTCTGACAAGCCGCATTAAATAGGGTTCTTCACCCTTGGGATTATATATGATTATCGGGTCAAGCTTGAAAGGAAGAAGAGTTCAAAAATATCTCTGCTCACTGATTATTTTCTCTCTTCTCTTCTACCTAGGGTTTACCTTCTTGCATACCCAAATATCACATCAATGGCGGACGCTGTACGAAATATCATCATTAAGCTTGGGAGAAAGGACCATTCACCAGAAACAGCCTCTAAGCATGTAAAGACGCTGCTCCAGTTAGCTCTGAAGAAGAAATTGAAGCTTGACTCTGATCTACGCGATGAAATCATGGTCACTGTGTTCTCGGATTATCCGGAGTTCTATGCCGATTGGTCCGAGGATGACACCAGTGAGCTTTTGATGCTGGCCTCCGAGGTGAGTGATGAGGTTAGCCCTGCATCTATCCCAGAGCCTGCAGATGGTAATCGTGCTGGGGCATTCCTTCAATATTTTGCTCAACGGGCACTTGAATCCGATGAGGTCTCACGTCGTCGAGCAGCAGCTCAACCCCGTTACCTACAAGCTGCCCAGGACGAGGCCACACGCCGGATTGAGTTTCTTCGTAACAGGTCCTATACCTCTGAATCTCCTATTGAAATCTCTCCTGATAAGCCTGATGATTTAGTCTCTGATGCTATTCCGTCTGCTTTGCTATTGTTGAAACTGATAATGTGAATACTTTATTATCTGTGAGATCCTCTGTGCCTGATGATCCTCCCTGTATCCCCTCTGAAAAATCTGATCCTCTGAAAGATGTTGTTGATGAAGTTTCTGATGAGAAAGATAAATCCTCCGATTTGGCCAACAATCTTAGTTTGGTTGTTTACTCTGCTGAAAAAGTTGCTCTGCCCTCTACTGAAATTGTTGTGTCCCCAAGAGAAATCTGTCCGTCTGAGAATCCCTCCAGCTTGCCCACTGAAATTGAGGCTGCCGGTATCTCAAATCCCCATGCATCTAATCAAATAGATGGGGTGCCAGTCTACACTGCTTCGTCATTGGCTGAGAGCCTTGAACATGTCCGGCACTTTGCAGGTTTACCCACTGCCTCTATTCCAGAACCGTATCATGTGATTCATCCTTCTGAGTCCTCGAGTGAAGATGAAAAGATTCTTGCTGAAGTCTATGGTCCACAAGCCCATTTGTCCTAACCCCCTTCGGTTGAGGCTACTGCGCATCCTGATTCAACCACCTTCAAGATTCAAGAAGTTACCAGTCTTCTTGGAAGTTCTTCTGCCCAAGTTTCTGAGACAAGTCACTCTGTGTCTCCAAGTCCTTTTGCTCATTCCCCATCCAAAGAGACGAGAAAATCCAAACGAAAGAGTGTCCCTGTGAAAGTGGTTGTGGAATCTGGTGATGACAATCTTGATGTGGCTCAACCTGAGAAGAGGAGAAAGTCTGGCGAGTCAGTCAAAACTGAAGCTAATCCCCCTGTTCAACAAGTGTTCAAAACCCTGCGGTCATCCGTCAAGCAAAAAGGTCCTGCTGTGGTTCCCATATCTTCTACCCGGAAGGGGAAACCAATTACTCGCTCCAGAGGACGAAGTATTACGCCTGAGGTTCAACCTACTGCTGAGAATCCTGACACATCTATCTATAGACCTCAGTTTGTCTCCTCTACTGCCCAAGGAAAATGGTCCACAATGATCTGGAGAGATCTTATTGGGACAAAGATGTCTATTGATCTGGGGTCCTGGATTTATTATGATATCCTCTCTTTGATCCATCCTCGAGAGCAGAAGGTACGGTTGCCATTTCCTAATATGATATTTGGAGTTCTAACATCGCAGGGCCTTGAGCCAATGCCTAGTGAGGTGATCTGTCCGACTCTTCTTTATACGGTTGATCCTCGTCTTCTGTCTGGAGGTCACATCCGAGACGTTACGCCGGTGATTGCTCCTTCCACTTCTGATGCTGATATGGTGGCTGATGATTCGCCACATGCGAAATATGTTCAACTCTCTCTTCGTCTAAAGGCCCGGGTATCTGAACTTGAGACTGTTCATGGAATCATTGCGAAGCAGCTGACAGGGGCCTGTACTGAATTGGCTACCGTTCTTCTCCACTTGAGCTTGACTGAATCTGCTGCTGCTGATGCTGCTAAGTCTGACAGTGAGAACCCCTCCAATGCTTGACCGTGCTTTGACTATCATTGGCAAAAAGGGGGAGTGTGGAACTCAGGGGGAGTTTTTGTTGATGTTTTTGTACCTTCTGGCCCTGTCTGGGCGACTGATTGTGATGGCACCACCTTATGAAGAATGTTGTTCTGTTCCAGCATAACTTGTATGCTGTGCTTTTGTTATGTTTTGTAATCAGATATTTGGTTTTCTATGCATTTCTATCTTGTCCTATCTAGTTTGTGTTTTTATAAGTAGTCGAGTTGTTTTGCCAAATAATAGCCAAAGGGGGGAGTTTGTTAGTGTTTTAATTTGCTCAAAAACCCCAACATATAATTAGCAATATTATTATGGCAAACTAAGATAGGGTTATCTTGGTGTCGGTTTGTTCTACAGAGGACTGATTGATCAGATACAGCAACAGATGGACTGACACTGAAGATCTGTTTTAAGAAGATGTTTCCGTTTTACAGAACGCGTTTTAAGAAGTCAGTTTTTGGAAAGAAGATCGGCGTATTTGTCTTGGAAAGGTATGGACCGGATCTTTAAGATTACATTCTTCTTAGAGTAAATACCACCTATGGTTCCTCGAGTTTGATGGCATCGCCATCAATGGTCCCTAACTTCCGTAATTACCATCCGTCATCCTCCGAGTTCTCAAAAGTTACCTTCTAGCGTCCTTCCGTTACTTCCACCCGTCTCAGCCGTCAAAATGGAGGGTAATATTGTCATTTGACTTATACGAAAAGAGTTAATACCAGCCAAGGTCCCTCGAGTTTGGTTGTTTGGCCATCTTTAGTCCCAAGTTTCCATATTTCATTATTTTCCTTCTTTCATATTCTCTTCTTCAAATGTATTATTATTACTATTATTTATAGTTATTATTAAATTCTTATTATTATTACTATTATTTAAAGTTATTATTGTTATTTTTAAATTATTATTGTTATTAAATTAATATTATTATTGTTATTGTTATTATTATATTATTAGCATTAAATTATTATTATTATTATTATTATTATTATTGTTATTATTATTATTATTATAATATTCATATTATTATTATTATTGTTATTGTTATTATTAAATTATTATTATTATTATTTATTGTTATTATTATTTTTTAAAATTATTATTGCTGTTGGTTTTTGGGTTTTTGGGCCCATGGAGGTCCAACACAACCTTAGTCGGTGGATTCACCTTTCAATAAAAGAACTCTCTTTCAGGAAAAAAGTAGCAGAATGGTGTCTTTCTACTAGCCTGGGCAAGGACTCGCCCCTTTTACATTCACGGAGGGTCCTTTATATAGTAGGCCCCCCTCTACCGAGTTAAAGCTCATTAATAGGACTACGTTTAAGACTATTTATGTTTTGGGGCCGTTGGATGGCGTTACCAAGCTAGCCAACGGCTCTTTTGGGCTCTCAACGGCCTATTCGGCCGAGCCCCTTAACTGCAGCTATAAATGCCGTACAACGGATCTCTGCCGAGTCGCCACCTGGGCCTGGGCTGACTCCTGGACTCGGCCCTGGTCCCTGCTGGGCCCCGTAAACTTTTCACCCACTGGATCGTGCTTTAAGTGCTTTGGGCTTCCTCCGCTATCTATGGATCTTATCTCTTGGGCCTTTGTTTTTCTTGGGCCGGGGTCCACACCCCATCAATTACTATTATTATTATTATTGTTATTGTTGTTGTTGTTGTAGAAATGTACAAATGCTATTATTATTATTATTATTATTATTATTATTATTATTATTATTATTATTATTATATTCATATTATTATTGTTATTGTTATTATTATTATTATTATTAAATTCTTATTATTATTACTATTATTTATTGTTATTATTATTATTATTAAATTATTATTATTATTGTTGTTGTTGTTGTAGAAATGTGCAAATGCTATATAGGATGAGTGTATTTAATAAAATCATAAAATTAGAGAAATAAAAATCTGGAGGAATGGAAAAATGGAAAACTGAAAAAATGGAGAAGGAAAACTGGAAAAATGGAGAAAGAAAACTGGAGAAATGGAGAAATGAAAAACTGGAAATGGAAAAACAGATAAATGAAGTAAACGACCCCTATACATTTGTAAGTTTTCTTTAATATTGTATAGGAGAAGAGGGAGTTCGAGTTGGAAGTTGAGAAACCACCAACTTTCTTTAATATTGTTTGGCCAAGTTTGAGACTAAAGATGGCCAAACCACCACCAATAATAATAATAATAATAATAATAATAATAATAATAATAGTAATAATAATAATAATATGAATATGAATATTATAATAATAACAATAATAATAATAACAATAATAATAATAATAATAATTTAATGCTAATAATATAATAATAACAATAACAATAATAATAATAATTTAATAATAATAATAATTTATTAATAACAATAATAACTTTAAATAATAATAATAATAATAAGAATTTAATAATAACTATAAATAATAGTAATAATAATACATTTGAAGAAGAGAATATGAAAGAAGGAAAATAATGGAATATGGAAACTTGGGACTAAAGATGGCCAAACCACCAAACTCGAGGGACCTTGGCTGGTATTAACTCTTTTCGTATAAGTCAAATGACAATATTACCCTCCATTTTGACGGTTGAGACGGGAGGAAGTAACGGAAGGACGCTAGAAGGTAACTTTTGAGAACTCGGAGGATGACGGATGGTAATTACGGAAGTTAGGGACCATTGATGGCGATGCCACCAAACTCGAGGGACTATAGGTGGTATTTACTCTTGTTCTTATATCGTCCTACCATCTACAATCAGAGATATCTATGGAGAGTGTTCTGATTATGGAACTATAAGTACTCTTATTCGGTCAAGAATTAGGGTTACGCTTTTGAGAAGAAAGAAACACTCCGACGCATACTAAGATACCATATCTTTGATTATCATGCCTCTTCTCAAGATAGTTTGTTCTTGTTGATTATGATGAAGAACTTGAGAAGAGATATCGTTGCTTAAACGAAAAGGACGCTAAGATCACACGGTTGTGGGAACAACATTGAACAGTGTCATTGAAGTGGACTGCATCAGAGTTAGCTCTCCAAGTGAAGGGATTTCATTGGACTTCTGTATGCATGGCTCTCCATCTTCAACAATCCACTAAATCAGTGTAGACTGGGTATGTACCTTGTGCGGGGCACTTGGGTGAGATTACTGTTCTCTACCTTTGTACATTTGATGATTTGTTAGTGGATTGGACTCCTATGTGATCGTCCCCCAGATGTAGATACACACTGTATCGAACTGGGTAAACATCATGTGTGTTTTTCTTTCCACTATCTGCCTCAGTCTATTCTTTCCGCAAGCTAATTAGTGTTCCAGCTATCTGACTGATATCATCGCTGAATCTGTCAGACTATTTCGTAAATCTTTTAATTAATATCATTAAATTGAGAGAATGCAAAATTACAAGCTCAACAATAGCTTAATCAAGGAATAATCATACACACAGGATCACATCAAGGGATCCAAGCAAGAGGTTTCAATGAAGGACATGAAACGATACTCAACAACAACAATGGACCTTAATCCAATATCAACATGGTTGGCAGCACGAGTTGCCAATCCTCAACAAGAAGGAACAAACAATACATACTAGTATCAATGACACCAAAACAAGCATGCATATCAAATGGGTAAACCAAAATGGTTCCAACGAACCTTCAATTATGATATTAGTCCTACGAATCACAAGGTTGGACCCTTAGCACGATTCAAGACACCAAATCCTAAATGGATTCCTAACACATCGTTCTAGACAATCGAAACATCAAGAAGACTCACAAAAGCTCAATAATCCAACAACGGGAGGTCAAAACATCAAATACCAAAAGGAAAGAACCACAGGGAAACAATTCCCCGCATTACCACACATGTCCCTCGCGGGTGGGGCCACGGGTAGTGCCCTGCCCGCGGGGTACACCCACAAACCAGCCTCGTTCCTCGCGAGTGGGGCGGCGGGTAGGCGACTGCCCGCCGTTCCGCCCGCGGGGTACCACCTGTACACCAAAAATTCCCTTCGGGGAAATTCATCAACAAAGCCAAGTTCAAATCCAAAACACCCAAAACCTCACACACAACAAAGATATGACTTGAATCCAAGAATAACTCAAAGGAAGGCATTCAAGAACCCTAAATACAAGCTCTAAACATGCATTATCACAAGATCATGCATCAAATCACTCACAACATCAAGAATCATCAAATAGAAGCCAATAAACATCAATATCAAGTATAAAATAGGTTTTGTAGAGCATGGGTTACCTTTTGTAGACCAAGAACACCTTCTTCAACCTCAAGGCAAGACCAAAGGTCATCTAGATCAACCTAGCACTTCACCCACCACTAGATCTTCTATAAACTCCCAAAAGCCATAAGGTAGAAGAAAGATTTAGAGAAAGATGGAGGAATTTTGTAAGGAAAAGGTAGGAAAGGATAGATCTTACTATTGCTAGCCTTGTAGTGTTGGAAAGCTGGAATCTTGGCTTGGGATTTCTTGAACAAGTTGTGAAGATGAACTCTAGGATTTCCTAGAGAGAAGGAGGAGTAGGGGGCAAGAAAGAGATGTAGAGAGAAGGGAAATCCTGAAAAATGATTTGAATTCCTTGGTTAGGGTAGGGTTTTAATGCTAACATTGTGTGAAATGACCAAAAGGGCCCCTTCCTCCCAAAACTAGTTAGGAGAAAGACAAAGTCTAGGGTACATGGGCTAAAGCACAAGGTACAACTCATTGAACAAATTAAAAGGATAAGGAATTTGGTCAACTAGGTCCTTCAACTAATTTCAAAGGGAAATTAGGATAAGAATTGTAAAGCCACAAGGAATTAATTAAGGAATTAATTCGGGTTTTAGGAATGAATTTCCGGGGTGTTACACCCTTAATTAGGAAACTCATTCCCTAATAAAATAAGGTTTATTCCATTATTTTCTCTCCTAATTGGTAATTTTATTTTTAAGTTTGGATTAGTGCTTTTATATTTAAATTTTGTTTTTTTTTTTGTTCATATTGATGTTTTGGATGTCTTTATATTAAAATAAATTGTCTTGATTATTTTGTTTTTTTGTATTTTTAAAACCTTTATTTCCATTATAGGATCATACATAACCAAATAGCAATATTGATAATCATTCCAATTACACCCTGCCACCAAACATGCAAAATACTTTCACCAAAATCTATTACCATTACCAAGTATTTGATTTCAATTCCGATTTCGATTCCCATGTGCGAACCAAACACACCCTCAGTGGATACTTATCAGAGTACATCCATCGTGTGGCACATAATTCAGGTCTCTTTATTAAACATATTAAATTAGTAATCGCTTTGAAATGTTCTATTAATGGTGGTGAGTGGTGGTAGTGGCGGGCAATTGGCTGCTCCACTGTTGCAAACGAAAAATGATTTCTCAAAAAAATGGGGAAGTCATTTTTCAAAAAATTTCATCTATTTTCAATTGATTATAGCCCTATTTTTCATTGACTTCTATTTTTCCTCTATAGCCAAACATTGAGAACCCGAAAAATAATTTGCAGAAATCATTTTTCAGGTTCCCAAACGCCAATAGTTATGCTGTGGAAACGTGTTCACTATGCGCATGGTGAACACATGGGTAGATCCATAATTTCTATACTGTAGATTCATAATTTTTTTTTTTTTTGAAAACGTAGATTCATAATTTTGTTTTTCATTTGTTGCTAACGGGATAGATCAATAATTTCTAAGCTGTAGATTCATAATTTCAGTACTGTAGATTTATAACATCTATACTGTAGATTCATAATTTCTATACTGTAGATTCATAATTTCTGTACTATAGATTCATAATTTCTATATCGTAGATTCATAATTTCTATACTGTAGATTTTCATAATTTATGTACTGTAGAATCATAATTTCTATAGTGTAAATTCACAATTTCTATATTGTAGATTCATAGTTTTTGTACTGTAAATTCATAATTTCTGTACTGTAGATTCATAATATCTGTAAGAGTGAATTCCATTTTTGGTCCTATTGTTATAGGTACTTTTCCAATTTTAGTCCACCATAATTATTTTTGCCACATTGCGTCCACTATTATTAAAAGTGTTCCAATTTTAGTCCATTTTAAGATTTTTCATGGACTAAAATTGGAACACTTTTAATAAAAGTGGACACAATGTGGCAAAAATAATTATGGTGGACTAAAATTGGAATGACCTCTATAACAGTAGGACCAAAAATGGAATTCACTCTATCTGTAACAACAAATGAAAAACAAAATTATGAATCTACGTATTCAAAAAAAATATTATGAATCTATAGTATAGAAATTATGGATCCACCCTTGTGACGTTTCTAAAGCATAATGTACCCGGATGACGAGGCGCCCATCGTCTCACCTCTCATGCCGACCTTTTGGGACTCGTTTTGTCCATCTCCTACTGGCCCATCGGAGGAGATGTCTTTCCGGGACGAGCCTTCTTCTTCTGACGAGTGATCGCACCATCCTGGGTCTGCATGTGGCGGGGCGTGGTGTCGAGTGAGGTCTAGTGGAGAGCTGTGAGAGGATCATTATATAGATATTAATGTATAATAAAGTTCCTTCCCCTTGATGTATTGCTCTTCCTATAAATAAAAAGCGATGTGGTTTTGTCTGCCGGCTATCTTTCCTTGCTTTGTTCGATTAGGTTTGTTAGTCGACCGATCCCTTAGTTGGCTCATGTCTTGTCCCGAGGTCTGACAACCGCAATCTTCCAGTATCCCTGGAAGATCTTGCTTTTCCCCAGTCAAGGCGCGAATCTCGCTCTTCTCGAGCGAACTTGATGGGATTCTTCCTTGACATAGATTCCTGACCCTTACCCTTTTCTGCCTGATGATGGCAGTTGTGATTCCCTTCCGTGATTTACTCCTTGATATCCGCCCCATTTTAGGCTATAAATGGGGATTCTTCTTGTTCGTCTTCCTCACCGTTTTCCTTGATACCATTTGCAACCTTTGCACATTTCTTCTTTCAACATGAGTTATCGAATCGGCGACCGGCATTTCTTTATCCGCCAGAAAGAGCAGGCTCGACTGGAAAAATTAAGGCAACAGAGGCTGGCCAATGGTGGCCGCTTGGTGGGTGATTCCAACTCAGACCCCATTGCCGTTCCTCCGGACATGTTGGACGTGATTGCAGTGGACTCGACTGGCCGGCGAATGGAGCCTGCAGTGGAGGAGCCGCCGTTGGACGAGGAAGAAGTATGGGAGGTTCCTCCGTTTTTTTGGGGTGGCCATGTCTCCCAGTGCTCTTGAGAGGCCCCTCCAAATAGTCAACGACGGGAAGCCGCCAGTCTATGTGGACGACGTGCCAGAACCAGATCCGACTCCGCCTCCTTTTCGCCCCCAGCTGTTCCTAGAGGGTCCGCCTCCTGCCCGTCCGACAGAGGAGAAGACCAGCCCATGACCTTTCCCTTTCATGTTTTCCTTAGCTTGTAACTTGGCCGAGATGTAGGCCTTTATCTATCCGCAATTAATAAGATGTTCCATCTCGTTTCTTTCTTGGCTTCTCTGGAAAGAGAACTTTATACTGCTGTTGCTGAACTTTTCTTCAGCCGACTTCATTTTCCTTTTTCTTGTTGCGTGAGGTCGGCGGCGACTCCATGTCGACCTTGGTACCTTGTCACGTACTTGCATCGGGTCATTTGCGTCGACTAATGGACTCGGCTGGCCCAGCTATCGACCCTAGTCGGCCTGACCCATACCCGGGCAGCCCAACGGTCGTGGCCGATAATGGGCCTGAATTGAGTAGGTCGGGTCACCTCGACTTTTCTTTGGCCTAGGGTTACAGACGCGCCACCTAGGATAACCCTAGCTCTAGCTGTCATTCCGTCTCCCAAGGGTACTTATTGCAGCCGTCCCTTCACATCCAATCAACCCTTCCTATTCCCAATGGGTGATCGACACGTGGCAATCTCTTGGGATTCTCCCCCAATTTAAATACATCCCCATTCTTCCTTTGCGTTCTTCATCCCAAAATTTCACAAGGCATTCCCGTCAACTGTGACTCCCTCTCTTCTTCTCCATCTTTCGCAGGAAAGCTATCCAGGTTGGTCACTCCGATCATGTCTTCTTCTTCCTCTTCCCGCCGCTCGGCGGGGTCCTCTGCCTCTACTTCTTCTTCTTCTACTTCATCTTCTTCCTCCTCTCCTCGCCAGTGGGAGGTTCTTTCCGATCTCCCTTCTCCATCCTCTCCTCAGCCGACCCCATCTTCTTCCGGGGCGGCTGCTCCTCTAAGTCCGGCCCCTTTGACCACAGTAGTGGCCTTGCCCGTCTTCGATGGCCGAAGGGTAAGTTTGAACCCATATCCCTTCCGGCGGGGTCCCTGTCTTTAATTACCGAGGGGGACCTTGAGATGGCCCGCTTCCTTCTCGGTTCGTCTGCCTTTGCCCTTCCGCCGGAAGGCCGATCGATCTATAACCCGCCGGAGGGTTATATCGGTATCCATCTGCACTCGGTGGCCTTTGGCTTTCGAGTGCCACCTCATCCCTTTCTCTCCCTCTTCTTCTGGTACTATAACCTAGTCTCGGGTCAACTTGTTCCTAACTCACACCGCCTTCTCGTCTGTTTCATCGTCCTATGCCATTGGTGGCTCTATGAGCCCGACCTAGAGCTGTTTAGGTGTCTGTTCAGGCTTCGTTCAGGTTTCTGCCTGACCCGGGCGCCTTCTCTTCGAGGGTTTACCAGATTCCGTGAAGGATTGGAAACCCTATTTCTTCTTCATCCAACCTTCTCATACCCTCTTCACCTTTCCAACTATGTGGCCGCCTGCTCTCTTCAAGCCCTGCTCCCGGCGTGTTGTCTTTAACCCGAACGCGACTCGGGGTGACGAGTTCTTGAAGAGCATGGGGCCCTATTCCGCCAAACACTGGTCGCGACTGCAGGCCATGGCGAAATGGGGCCTTCTGCCAACTGGGGCGGCCACCACAGGTAGCCTTTCATCAACCCTCCTCTTCTCCTGCTTCTTCTCTCTGTCCGACTGCTAACCCTTTTCATCTGTACAGGTCTCGACGACTCCGAGTCCACGAGTTCAGAAGAGGCTGAAGCTCCGACTACTGCTATGGCTGATCGCGGAGAGAAGATGAGGCGCCGACTGACGCAGCGCTCATCCGGAACTCCAACAGCTTCCTCCTCTCTTCCTTCCTTGACTCCGAGGGCGACTCCACCAAGGAATGTGGTGGACCTGTCGGCTTCCCCAACGGTGTCTCCTTCCAGGCTTCTGCCTCCGGCCCCGACAGACAGCCCAAGCTCCAAGCATCCCCTGGAGCAGTCGGATGCACCTCCGCCCAAGAAAATCTGGCTGAGCTTGGAGCTCGACGAGGATGCCCAAATATGGCAAGGCGACTACTCGGTTCAGAAATGGGCCGAGCACGTTCTCCTCCCTGCGTCAGTCCTACCGGGTAAGCTTTCATCATTTTTACTTTTGACTTCCTCTTTTTTCTTTGACTTATTTCTAACGTGACTCCTTCCCCAAAATCTCACTTTTCAGCTGGAGATGAGGAAGCGGGTGCGGGCCCTCAAGACTACATTACAAGCCCTCGGCACTCGCCTGCGCCAATCAGAGGAGGCTCGCCAAGAAGAGCAGGCTACTTTTGTCAAGGCGAGGGAGGTTAACACAGCCGAGCTCTTGAGGCTGACCCGTCAGTGGGAAGAGGAGCGAGACAAAGCTGCCGCCGCCGTTGCTGAATACAAGAAGTCGGCCGCTTTCGAGGCGGACGTGAAGTCGACGATCGAGGGTAGTCAAGAGGCGCTGGCGATAGCGTGGCTGGCGACTCCGGAGGGAGACGACTACCTGTTGGATCTTGGCGAGTGGGACTACCGCCTGGGCTACCGTGAGGCGCAGCTGGAGATGCACGCCTTTCTGTTAGCGCGTGACCCTTCTTTCACCCCTGAGGGTTGGGCTCTCAAGCCGGTGCTTGCTCTGTTACCGGCACCCGGGGCAACTGTTGTAGCTGTTGATCCTCCTCCGGCGGCCTTACCAGTGGCGGATCCGCCTGCATCTACTGAATCGCATTCGCGAGCGGAAGACCCTTCGCCTGCTCCTCCGGCTGGAACATCAGCAGAGGAGCAAGTCGAGGAGGTCGAAGCTGTTGTACCCCCTCCCGTAGTTTAGGTTTTTTATGACTTAAACTTTTTGTAAGGGATAGTCCTCCTTTTGGACTTTTATGAATGAAAAATCCTCTTTTGTGTTTCTCCGTGTCTTGCATCTTTCTTTTTAACTCACGCAGTCTTTTTAACTTTCGTTTCTCTGGGACTTGGAGTTGTTCTTTGCCGAGTCCCTCAGTTGAGGCGACTCTTGGTAAACTTCTCTTAGAAACAGTTCGGAGTCGACGCCCAGTCGTTTCTCTTCTTTCTCGCCGAGTCCCTCAGTCGAGGCGACTCCTGTAGGCTTTTTCTCGGAAACGTCTAAGGGTCAGTGCCCTTGTTTCCTATTGTTTCTCGCCGAGTCCCTCAGTCGAGGCAACCCTTTAGGCTTTTTCTTTCTCAGAAACAGTTTAGGGTCAGTGCCCCATTCTATCTCTCTTTTCTCGCTGAGTCCCTCAGTCGAGGCGACTCCTGTAGGCTTTTTCTCGAAAACGTCTAAGGGTCAGTGCCCTTGCTTCCTTCTCTTCTTGCCGAGTCCCTCAGTCGAGGCGATCCTTTAGGCTTTTTCTAACTCAGAAACTGTTTAGGGTCAGTGCCCCGTCGTTTCATTCTTTTCTCGCCGATTCCCTCAGTCGAGGCGACTCCTGTAGGCTTTTTCTTGGAAACGTCTAAGGGTCAGTGTCCTTGTTTCCTATTGTTTCTCGCCGAGTCCCTCAGTCGAGGCGACCCTTTAGGCTTTTTCTTACTCAGAAACTATTTCCGGGATGTGAAAAGCTATAGGCGTTTTATTCAAAGCCGAGTTTTAAATAAATATATGAGGCTCACCTTTTAGTGGTAATACTTCTTCAAGTGGATTACATTCCAGATTCGATCGATGTGCTCCCCTTCTAGTGTTTCCAATTTGTAAGTGTCGGCTTGGACCATTGCGGCTATGCGGTAGGGTCCTTCCCATTTGACGGCGAACTTCCCTCCTTCCGTGGGTCACCTAGCCTGCCGGTCACGCAGCACGAGGTCGCCTACTTGGATGGTTCGCGGTCGGATTTGCCTATCCTGGTACCTCTTAACAGCCTGCTGATATTCCACCATGCGGGCATGCGCGGTCTCACTTCGTTCCTCCAAGAAATTTTTCTCGATCCTGAGGCTTTCTTCGTTTCCTTCGTCTGAGTAGTTGCAGGCCCTGTGAGTGGGCTCGACGACCTCTATGGGCACTTTGGCTTCGAAGCCGTATGCTAATGAGAACGGACTTTCGCCGGTCGCTCGTCTTTGGGTAGTTTGGTATGCCCATAGGACTCGGTCAAGTTCATCCGCCCAGTTTCCTCCGACACCTTCTAATTTCTTTCGGATACCGTCCACGATCGTGCGATTTGCATTTTCAACCTGTCCATTAGCCTGGGGGTAGGCGACTGACACCTTGGTGTGCCGTATGCTATGCCGTCGGCAAAAATCGGCGAAGGGTCGGCAGTCGAACTGTCGGCGTTGTCGCTGACTATATGCTCGGGTAGCCCAAAACGATAGATCACTTTCTTCCCATAGAAAACGCCGGCATTGATACTCAGTGATGGTTGCTAGTGGCTCGGCTTCGATCCACTTAGTGAAATAATCAATAGCCACCACGCAAAAAATTAAGCGCCCCGGGGCGACCGGTAGAGGGCCTAATAGGTCGACACCCCATTTTGCGAATGGAATGGCCGTGGTAACCGATGTGTAGAATGTAGCTGGCTGAGTGTCCTTCTGGGCGAATGCTTGGCATACCACACACTTGGCTATCCACTCAATGCAATCTCGCATCATAGTAGGCCAGTAGTAGCACTGGACGACTAGCTTCCGGGCGAGAGTATGTGCACCTTGGTGGGCCGCGCATATTCCGTGGTGAGCTTCGTCCATTATTTTATCCGCCTCTGTTCTGAGTAGACATTTGAGGAGAGGGCCCCCAAACGATCGTTTATACAGCTGTCCTTCTATGATTACGAATGAAGGAGCTTTGCGACGAACTCGGGCAGCGACCACGGGGTCAGCTGGCAGTTCTCCATCTTCCTTGTAACGGCAAAATCTTCTATCCAAAACATCTCCGGGTTCTCGTCACGGTCCCATCCCAAGGTTGTCACCTGCTGGATTTTTATCGTCGTCTCTTCGATACTAGGTCGGAGCAATTCTTCTTTCTGGCAGATCCTTAAAAGATGATCCGGCACCCCTTCCAAGGCGATTTTTGATAGTATGTCAGCCTCGGTGTTGTCAGCCCGGGAGATGTACTCTATTTCATGGGCGACGAACCCCTTCAATAGTTCCACAGTCTTCTCTCTGTATTGGGCCATCCGAGTGCTCTTAGCTTCGCAGGTTCCGGGCACTTGTCCTACTACCAGGCGCGAGTCATTCTTGATCCGCAGGCGATCCAATCCTAATGTCCTGGTGAGTCGTAGACCTCCCAACACTGCTTCGTACTCAGCCTCGTTATTGGATGTCTGAAATAGGTAACTCAGAGCACAGTAGAGCCTAAACCCTTCCGGCGTGATCAGCATGACTCCGCCGCCGCAATGTTGGCGACTCGCCGCTCCGTCAGCGTGCATCTCCCACCACTTGCCGGGACCTTCTTCCGAGGCCGAGATCTTGTCATCTTCTCATGCCGTGCACTCGACCAAGAAGTCGGCCAAGGCCTGCCTCTTAATCGAAGGGCGAGGTTGATATTCGATTTCGTATTGGGTCAACTATATTGCCCATTTCACGAGTTGCCCGGATGACGTGGGGTTCCGCAGCATACTTTCCAGAGGTTGGTCCGCCAGGACTCGGACAGTATGCGCTTAGAAGTAAGGTGCCAACTTCCGCACCATGATTACCAAGGCGTATACCACTTTCTCCAGAGACGTGTATCGAGTCTCGGCCGACTTCAGGGAACGACGCACATAATAAACTGGATGTTGGGTCCGTTCTTTTTCTCGGACGAGTACGGAGCTCACAGCCTTGGGAGACGTCGCCAGGTATAGATACAAAGGTTCATCGACCTGGGGGGTGGTTAGCACCGGAGGTGTGGAAAGGTATCTTTTCAATTCCTCAAAGGAGTGCTGGCACTCGGCCGTCCACGCAAAAGCTTCTTTCTTCTTCATGGCCTCGAGGAAGGGCACGGTCTTATCCGCCGACTTACTTAGGAAGCGGCTCAGGGCGGCCAGTCGGCCGGTCAATCTTTGCAAATCTTTAATGGTGCTGGGGGGCTGCATGTCCATTATGGACTGTACCTTCTCAGGGTTTGGCTCAATGCCTCTCTTGGTCACCATGTACCCCAGGAATTTTCCCCCTTGCACGACAAAAGCACATTTTTTGGGATTGAGCCGTAGATTGTATTTAAGCATTACCTGAAAGCAGTCGACTAGGTCTCCGGCGTGACCAGCTTCTCCTCGACTTTTCACCAGCATGTCGTCCACGTAGGCTGCCATGGATTTTCCTAACAGATCTCGAAACAGCCGGGCGACCATCCGTGTATATGTGGCCCCTGCATTCTTGAATCCGAACGGCATGACTTGGTAACAGTACTGTAACACCCCATGTTACGGCCCTTAATCCCGAATTAATTATTTAATTAATTCCATTAATAATAATTAAAAAGGATTTAATTTTATTAGAAATCCCTTTAATTAATTAACGTGGTCCACCACGGATCATGGACCCTTGCCTAAACTAGAGTCATAAGCCTATTAGGAATAAAGAAAGTATACCTTTACTATTCAGATTATGGTTAGGATTCTCTTTAATTAATTAATATGGTCCACCATGGTCCATGGGCCCTTATCCCTAAAGCCAACCCCTTAGTCCTATAAGGAATATAATTAGTAAACCCATGCCACTTAGACCATAATTAGGACTCTTAATTATATAAATAGGGACATAGAAGGCACCTAGAACACACACCACAAATAATCCCTCACCACACAAGAAAGTTCCAAGAACTCCCGTAGTAGAAATCAAGAAAGGAGAAATCTTAAAGAAAGACCCTTCATAGCCAAGGAAATTAATTAAGGCTAAGAGGTAACCCATGTCTCAAAAAAACCTATTTTCATAGTTATGATTCCCCCTTAGGATCCCCCATATTATTGTATGTTGATGATTCGCTATATTGATAATCGGTGTTATGATTCTATTGTTATTATTGATGATCCTGATGTTGATGGGTTCTTGATAATTATAGCGTTCTTGATGATTAAATGACGTTCTTGATAATTACATGGTGTTCTTGATGTTCTTAATGATTATATGAGGTTCTTGATAGTTATATGATATTCCTACCGAATCTTGATTTTAGAAGATGAATTGTGTTCTTGTTGGTTTAAAAATAATTAGAAACCTAGGTTATATCGTGGAATTCGTATGGTGTTATTCTTGGTATATTGGGTGGGATTTCGCATGATTGGGTGTTTATTATGATTAGAAAAGCATGATAGGTTATGTGCCGTTGTTTCTTGATTTTGATCCGTTAATTGTCTACGTGTGTTATCAATAGCGTTTGAAAGTGTCTGAGCATGGTCTCGGGTTCCACAAAGGTTCCCGGGGCGTTTATTGTGTTAATGAGTCAGTGGGGGGTAGGTGGGGGTAGGGGACCCACCACCTACCCGCGGCCTATTTGGGCATCACCGGTAGCGGGCAGCCGGCGGGCGGGCAGCTGCCCGCCGGGCACCCGCTGCCCGGAATAGTTGCCGCCGGCGGGCAGCCGGCGTGTGAACCCTCACCCACCGGCTACCCGCTGGTTTACACCCTACCTCGCGGTTCCGGCTTCCCCGTTTGATGTTTCCCCGACCCCCGTGGTATCCCAACGGACTCCGTCTATCGTGCCTATGTCTAGTTTGATATTTCGGGTACCGTTCGTAGGTTGTATGAGTCTTATATATTGCATGCTAGTTGAATTGGTATCCCGTTGACCTAGGTATAAGAAGTATGAACCCCTTAGGAGTATTCCTAGTTGTGGATGACCACGCATAGGTTTCGTTATACGTTTCCCCCCTTCCCAATGTG
This sequence comes from Ipomoea nil, assembly GCF_001879475.1. Lineage (NCBI taxonomy): Eukaryota > Viridiplantae > Streptophyta > Magnoliopsida > Solanales > Convolvulaceae > Ipomoea > Ipomoea nil. The sequence goes on along the minus strand of NW_017616755.1, from coordinate 775,755 downwards.
CTAATATGGGCTGCATGTGCTTGCTATGTGTTATGTGTGCATGTTACCCCGATTTGGTTGAGATCAATCGGGCTATACGGGCAGTCGGATGGGCTGAGAACCATACCGGCTGTTAACCAGGCTGGTAAAGACCGGTCAGGTATATAAATATTATATAGGACTAAGGTCCACTATACGGGCAGTCGGATGGGCTGAGAACCATACCGGCTGTTAACCAGGCTGGTAAAGACCGGTCAGGTATATAAATATTATATAGGACAAAGGTCCACTATACGGGCAGTTGAATGGGCTGAGAACCATCCCAACTGTTAACCAGGCTGGTAAAGACCGGTCAGGTATATAAATATTATATAGAACTGCGGTTCATCAGTCGGTTGCGATCGACTCCTCCGTAGTGTGAGACGGGGCAGGGTGCTGCGGGGCCGTGTCAGAGCTATATGCGCTGATCCTCATGTATGGGCATGCGATTGGTCCTGTGGCGCCAACAAAGTGTGCTATGTGATGAGATGAGAAATGACTGTTATGGAAACGTGACCATAGGACTCTTACTAGTAATGCTTAATTGTGACTATTGGTTGTGCTTATCTATGACTGTTCCCTATGTGAGAATTGTATATGCTTGATTATGACTATTGATTGTGTGTACCCCTATCTGTCGAGTCGGTTCCCTGATTTGAAAGCTATATATATATATATATATATATATATATATATATATATATATATATATATATATATATATATATATATATATAGATTTACATTAAGGTAAAAACACATCTTAAAATACAAACCTATGGACAATTTGACGCCGTTGGATGGTGGTATTGGACGGTCCAGATTTTTTCCTCCTACACGTTGTGTGCATGTAAGTATGTTAATGTGTGCACGAGCTTTGATGGATGGTTGTGATTTTTCCTCCTACGCGCTGTGTGCATGTAAGTATGTTAATGTGTGCACGTGCTAATCCCAGAAATTGTTGGCAGTACGCCTTGTGTGCATGTAAGTATGTTAATGTGTGCACGAGCTCAAGTTTGTATTTTAAGGGGGTTTGTATTTGAATGCAACCCTATATATATATATATATATATATATATATATATATATATATATATATATATATATATATATGTATTGTATTTCAACGCGTTGGAGTGGGTTACCAACATCTCTCGCTGAACAGATATATTTGGCTTTCAGGCACAGAAGAGTAAGTCACTGGAGCGCGCTAGAACTTGGAACATAGAAGTAGATAGTTTCCCTTTCGGCCTGCGTGCCATATGCGTTTACATTATTGAGGATATTAGTTAGTTAGCCTATGCACTTGAGTTCTCTAGCTCAGGTGTGGCATAGCACCCCGTACTCTTGTATTATGTTTTGGGATTTAATGAGATTTCACCTTTATTTTATAAGTTTTAAATGTCTTGAAAATCTGGGGTGTTACAAGTACACGCCATCCGGAGTAAGGAAGGTTGTTTTCTCCTCATCGGCCTTGTGCATGTAAATCTGGTGGTACCCTCGAAAGGCATCCATGAAGCTCAACAGCGCCGACCTTGCTGTCTCGTCGACCAACTGGTCGATCCTGGGCAAAGGAAAAAGGTCCTTTGGGCAGGCTTTGTTAAGGTCGGTGTAGTCCACGCACATCCAAATGGAACTTGCTTTCTTAAAACGCATTAATAAGTCAATTCGGGCAAAGGGTAAGAACTCGCGAAAGCGAGGCGACTGCCCTGTCTATAACCAAGAACCTCTCTTTCCCGGCTTTCGGCTAACCTGGTTTTCCTGCTCCTTTCCTTGCTCGCAGCATACCCTTTACGGGTCAGAAAGATTAGATCTCAATGCGGCTCCAAGCTGGTGGTTTCGACACGAGCACCACGTTGGCCAACCAATCCGGATACTTGACTTCTCGGATATGGCCGGCGGCCAGCAGCGTGTTTACTTCCTTCTTGACGAACTCTCTACGATCATTGGCCAAGTATCGCTTTTTCTAGATCACAGGTCGGTGGCCGGGGTCGACGGTGAGTCGGTGAGAGATTATAGATCTATCCACCCCGGGCATATCTTCGGTTCCCCAGGCGGTTTTCCCGAAGCACTCTTATAACTTCTTCTCGCACCTCCTCTCGGAGGCCAACTCCAATCCTCACTTGTCTCTCCGGTCGAGCTGGATCAATCTCGACTTCCGCCAATTCCACGACCGACTCGGGGCGAGGCGGCATCGTCTTCTTCGGGGGCCGCTTCGTGATCTCGTGAACTTGTATCTCTCGTTTATCCATGCCTCGACAAGCTTGCAGGTAGCAGTCGCGGGCGATCCTTCGATCGCAGCGTACCGTGCCCACCCCACTCGGCGTGCAGAATTTTAAGCATAAATGTTCAATGGAGATCAACGCTCCTAAATCTTCCAAACATGGCCGGCCGAGGATCCAATTGTGAAAGCATGCCAAATCGACCACAATGAACTTCATATCAAGCTTTTGCACGTTGGGATAACTGCCAACCTCGACGGGCAGGGTGATGCTTCCTTCAGCTTCCATGGAGTCACCTGTGAAGCCGGCTAGTGGCGTCTTGACTGGGGCCAGTTTCTCTCGTGCCAACCCCATTTTGGTGAAGGTTTCGAGATATAAAACATTAATGCTGCTCCCGGTGTCTACCAGGATCCATCGAACGACCACCCCGTTTACATCCATCGCGATGACTAGGGGGTCGCGATGTGGCGTTTCCCCAGTAGGCAAATCTTTGTCTATGAAGATGATAGGCTCCTGGCACACTTTCTTCTCGCCGCCTTCTCCCCCATATACGGTCCCTACGTACAGTTGCCGAGCCCAGGCTTTTCTAGTGTTGGCGGAGTCGCCTCCTTCAAGTCCGCCGACTATCATGTTGATAACCGGCTTTTACCTCCACTGGGCTTCGCCTTCGTCGGTCGCTGATTGCTTACCGTGATTGCCCTCGGTCGTTTCCGAAGGGTCGCCGTCTTCCTTAGCCTGAGATGTGGACCTTCTTCACCATTGATTGGGGGGCGGTGTCCCTTGCTGGATTATTCCCTCCATGATCTTCTTTAGGTAATAGCACTCTTCCGTGTTGTGGGTGTATGACTTGGGGTACTGACAGTATTTGGATGTCTTACCTGAATCCTCATTCACCGCGCGCTCCTCGGGCGGAGGAGGTGGAGCTAGTGCGACCGCCTGAACCTCATGCACCGGGTGCTGTGGAGTCGGCCTGTAAGGCTGGATGCTAGCCCTATCATACGTGCGTCGAACTTTGGGCCGCCTAGCTGGGTCTGGACGTCTTTCCTTTACCTCTGCTCGGGTTCGCTTTCCACCGGAGGATCCTCCAACCTCCCGTTTCCGTTTTTGCTTCATGGCTTGTTCCGTATTGGCTCGCTTGTTGGCCATGTGTATGGCCTCCGCATAGGTGGCGGGCCGGTTGTCCCGAAGGTCACGATATAGTTGACCGGACCGTAACGACTCGATGAAGAAGGTTAGGGCAGTTTGGTCCTCTACCTCCTCGATGGATTGAATCTCCTTGTGACACCCCGTAATCCAAATTCAATTAAGAGATTAATTAAGTAATTAATCCTAAACCAATTGGTAGTTTAATTCCTTAAATTCCTGAAAATTCAATAGTCGGGGACTAGTAATTGACTAGTCAACCCAAAGTCAAGGTTGTACCTTAAGCTTTCTGAGTAGTTCCCTTGTTCCCTTACACCTCTTCATTTTAGTAAGGGTATTCATGACATTTCACCTTGTGTTAGTAATGCAAGCTAACCTAGTAGACACTCCCCATTCTTTCTCCTTACACTTCCCAAACTTGAGCTCTCCCTTCTCTCTAAAAGTTAGATAGCTTTTCTTCCAAGCCAAGTTGGAGCTTTGTCAAATCTTCAAAGGTTGTCTCCAAGATTCTACCTTTCATATATTTGGGCATCTAGGAGGGTAAGATCTATGTTCATCTTGTGTTTTTAGAGTCTTCTAAGGTGTCTTTTCTTAAAGATAGAATCTTTATGATCTTTTGGTGTGTTCTTGAAGTGGGTTTGGAAGGTGAGCCTTAGTAGGAGCTTGGTGAAGTGTTAAGTGAAGGTTTTTGTCTACAAGAGGTAACCCATGCTCAACAAAATCTATTTTGCTTACCTATATGATGATTTCTTGGATTCTACATGTGATTTTGCTATGAAATGTGACTGTTTATGCATTGTCTTGTGAAAATGCATATCTAGAGCTTGTGTTTAGGGTTCATGTGTGCCATTGCTTGGCTATTCCTTTGATTCAAGTCATTTTGTTGTATTTGGTGAGATTTGGCATGTTTTGGACTTGAATTTGAGCTTGGTGTTGAAAATCCCCGAAGGGATTATTTTGGGCACAGGAGTGTACCCGCGGGCAGTGGCCTAACCGCCGCCCCACCCACGAGGAACATTTGGCCGGTGGGTGTTGTACCCGCGTGCGGAACCACGGGTGGGGGCCTACCCGTGGGTCCACCCGCGAGGAACATGATAATGTTGTTTGGGGATTTGTTCCCCGTGACTCTTTTGACTCGGTATTTGGTCTTTAGACTTCCCGATGTTCTTTTGTGGAACTATTTGAGCGTCTTCTTGATGTTTCGTATGTCTAGAACTATATGGTAGGAATCCATGTAGGTTTTGGTATCTTGAATCATGCTAAGTGTTCAACATTGTGAATCGTTAAACTGTGATGAGTCTTGTGTGTTCTTTGGAACTATGTTTGGTTTACCCGTTTGATAGGCATGCTAGTTCGGTGTTTAAATACTAGCGTGTGTGTTGTTTGTACCTTCATATTGTTGATGATGACTTGTGTTAATCATCGTTGTTGTTGGACTGTGATCCATTCCTTGATTGAGTATGGTTTCATATCTTCGTTGTGATCCGTTGATTGATTCCTGTTGTGGTGTTATGTGTGTGTGGCTGTACCTGGATTGCACAATTTCAGTTTATGGGGCCTTAATCACCAAGGTACGACAGTGGTCCTCGTGGTGGCCATGACGTGATTATGGAGTTTGTGACCTGTGTGTCGGGTTCACGTGTTTTGGAGAGGCGTGTGTTCGCCGAGGCGTGTGTCGCCGTGCGTGTGATCGGTACCCTCGTGTACTATGAATTGGTGGAATTTCGTTGGTGGTTTGTCGGAGAGGGGACGACGGTCCTCGGAGGAATAAGGTTGGACTTGGTGTACAGGGGTCCTGGAGGTAAAGGTTGGAACTAGACATAAGGTGGGGGGTAGCCATAAGGTCGGAGCCGGGCATAAGGAAGGCATATCGATTTGTGAATTCTCCTGGCTCTGCGAATTCCGTTGATTCAACTGCTCTCTTAGGTCTACATCCGGGTCGCCATTGCGACGAGAGCCACGGCTTCGTCCTTCAGACATGTTATAAGGCTCCTTCTTCCCGCTCGCTCTTCTCCTTTCCGCTGCGAACTCTGATGTTCAAGAATGAACGTGACTCTTTGTTTCGATCCCCACGGACGGCGCCAGTGTTGGTTTTAGGGTTTTTGGACCCAAGGAGGTCCAACACAACCTTGGTTGATGGATACACCTTTCAATAAAGCTACTAAAAATAGAAAGGAGCAAACAATTTTGGTGAACGTGTGTCTCTATTCTTGGGGCATGGACTCGCCTATTTTACAATCTCGGAGGGGCCTTTATATAGCAGGCCCTCCTTTAATTCGGACTTAAAATACATATTAAAGGGCTTTGACTACTCAATTATACTTGAGGGTCGTTGGGCTGCCGTTACTGGGCCTCCCAACGGCTCTTTTGATGGGGCTCTTCAATACCTCCTTAAATGCCTTCCAACGGCTATTTGTCACTCCTGCCGAACGAGTCCCTGTTCCGACCTTGGGGTCAGCCGGACTCCTTGACTCGGTCCAGGTTTCTTTCGGGCTTTACTACTTTTTGGGCTTCTGCTCTTTCCCTTGGGCTGCTCCTTATTCTCTTTGGGCTTCCCAATTCTTCTTGGGCCGGGGTCCACACCCCATAAAATCAATGATTTTTTTTTTTTTTAAATTTCCATTCCTTGTTAAGACAAATTTTTTTTAGAGTTTGCAATGACAATTGTTACAACTGTTGTCAATAGATGATGATAAATTGTTATAATGATATAGTAAAAATTAACTTACAAATTTCATTAGAAGTTGTTATGCATTGATAAAGTTCTGATGTGTAAACTTGTTCAATTGGAGCTAGTAGGATGTTAACAATGTCAATTATTTGGAAAATGGTCCTTCCGTTTTCGAGTCCATGTATAATTGTATCTACAATTGTACCATTATATGAAAATACAAAAAAATATTAATACCATAATGACCTAAATCATTCCAATAATGCAAAAACATAATTGAAATATTAAGTTTCGTTCTAAACAATCCAAAGAAGATTAATTAAACGTAAAAAAAAAAAAATTGACCTAAATTTGTTTTTTTTTTTTAAAAAAAATTAAAATTCAAGAAAATCAAATGATTTTTAAAGTTCATGATTTATAATCTTTGATGCTCAACTTTGAATGCTATGTATTTAGTCGGGCTAATTATTTGACCAAAATTTATGTTAAATTATATATATATATATATATATATATATATATATATATATATATATATATATATATATATATATATATATATATATATATATATATATATATTAATACATTTTAACATATTCATAATATATGTTTAACAATTATGTCAACTCTAATTGGGATAAGGTTCAAACCTAAGACCTTTCTTATATAAATTAATGAGTATGTTAAGAATAATAAATAGTTAACCGAACATTTCGTTACTAAAGTTTATAGTAACGGAACTTAAGGCTATTTAAGGGAAGAAAATAATATAATTGAGGGTAAATAAGGAAAATCATTAAATAATACTAAAATCAAAATAATATGAACCATTCATTTTAAGAAACAACTACTACTGACATTTTTTTGTTCCTGTTAAGGGCCTAACATTATTGGCTCTTATTAGATTTGTAGAAACTTTAGCCTATAGTCAAGTTTTATGTCACTTGATTCTTCAACTCATTTGATAATTGTTTCATCATAAATAAATTTTTCAGTTGGATCTAATTGAGTAAAACTTTAGCCCACAGGCAAGTTTGTCATTAGATTCTTCTGACTATTTAGTAATTGAGATAAATCCCTCAACCCATTAGATAATAATCTTATCGCAATTTCTTAGAATTTATAAATTTAGATCAATTATAATTCTAAGTTTCATGGTTTGCATTGGCAAAACATGTATTTAGTCACTTCCCAAAATTTAGCCACTTTTATTAATTGATCCACGAAGCTTGCTCGGTTCTTCGAATTAACTGTAGTAAGTGACGTGATTTGACATACCTCTTTTGTATTCTATTAATAATAAAGTGTATCTTTTGAGCCAAATTCTAACTTGATTTTGGAATGTGTATTTTGTTTTTTCTAGTATGTCCAACTATGTGGGGGAATTATATCTTCATTATTTAGTTGGACTTTAATTGGAACCAAATATTGATTATTTAGTATGTCCAACTAATGGTGAGGAATTATATCTTCATTATTTAGTTGGTTAAATCAATTATGAGTATGTATATTATTAAGTTCATTTTATTAATTTCACTAAAAAATATCTTAATCAGTGGAAGTGATCATTTAGCAAAAGATCATTAAGATACTCCACTAAAGATTATGAATTTAATTATGGCTTCATATATCCTAAATTGGATTGTATGTCAAACAATAAGTCCAAAATATTCCACAAGTATTAATCTTGTATTTGTTCATATAAATTCATAAGTTCAAATTATTGAATATTTGGTTGTACAACATATTTATGAAAATGTTGTAACAATATTAAGGAATTTATTAGAACAAAAATCATTTAACTTGTGTTGCACTGTCATTTAATAAATTCTTCAGTGATTAATAGAGTCTTTAGTTTCTTCAAAATTGATCCAGGCCATTTTGGTTTGTAAGGCTCAAAACAATTTTGTGAGACATATAAATAAGACTCATTACATTCAGTTCGTTTAAAGTGGATATTGAAGTTATTTGGGAAGTTATGGTGTATATTTAAGATTCAAAATTTATGGACTTAGACTTTTGGTTTTTTGTCTAAGTTATTGGATTGCTTCAGTGACTTGACTATCTTTTGGCTATTTTGATGAGTGGAGTGACAGACGTGTCAACTCCAAGCTCTTAGCTGTAAGAGATATTGCTTATGTTTACTTATAAAGAAGTCACAGAATATAGTTAGCATTAATCTAACGTTAAGAGATCTCTACTTAAGGCATGCTTCTAAGGTTTTAGAGATCATACAGTGTACTCATGCTGCTCAGTAGACACCAATATGCCATCTAGGGTTCTAAGTCAAGTATGGGACAAACTATGGCTAGCGGTCTACCGTTAAAGAGGCAACACAACAAGAACATCAACTGTGATTGGAGATCAACACGACTATCGCTTCGATTATGATTATTTATATCTAACAGTTTAAGTTTATACTTATCGCAAGGGAAGACAGATGGTGGGATTTGGATTGAAGTTATATCATGGAAATTAAAGACTGATATTGTGCCATTGTATAATTTATGGACTGATTTCACTGCTACTGGAACTGTATATGTATTTTTTTTTTTTTTTGTATTGTATTGTATTTTGATATAGTTTGCCTATTTTGGTTTTCCCTGTATGTTGGAGATCAGAGTGTATATATAAAGTATTAGTATATTAAAAATGTACGTTTTGTTATGGTCCCCACAATAATTTGTTCATCAATTGGGTTTGAACAGCCGCTCCGCCCGTTGAACGGATTAGCCGACGATAAGAGAAATTGACGGGTTTCTTCCAATTTTGGAAGGTGTCCAACGGCTTCTCAGCCAACGACCATGGTTGCGATCTTCTTTTTATTCCCTCTTTCTTCGTCTCAAAATTTGGAAACGAAGAAGGTTTCCTATATGGAAATGAAGAAGCGAAGAATTTTATTATTTTTTAAAAAAGGTTAAATTTAGTCGTGGGTGCCTTCTTCTTCTTCTTCCTTCCTTCGTCTCCCGCTCTAGAGACAAAAAAGATTCAAAGAAGGGATATAATTAATTTAAAAAAAATTGGATGTAATCATGATCAACGACCGTGACTGCCTTCTTCTTCTTTCTTCCTCCTTCGTCTTCGGACTGGAGACGAAGAAGGAGGGAAGAAGAAGAAACCAGCCATGGCCGTCTGTCATGGTTGCTATCTCTATTATTGTTAATAATAATAATAATAATAATAATAATAATAATAATAATAATAATAATAATAATTATTATTATTATTATTATTATTATTATTATTGTTTACTATAGTATTAATTATTATTATTTATTGAAAAATAATGTCACGTTAGTTGCCACCTAAGAAATTAGCCCGTTTAATGGGAATTAAATGATTCCGAGACTTAAATGTATGAAAATCACGAATTGATAGATTTAATTTCAACTTTTAAAAATTAAAAAATATAATTGACTTATCATATAAAGTTCGTGAATTTATCAATTGTTATGCCATGGAACCGTGTTCACCATGGATGGTGAAGACACTCCCATATGACGTCGTTCCGTCCAAGGTGGAGTAACGGTGCTCGTAAGTGGCACTGTTATCTCCCACCAATCATTTTTTTTAAAAATTAAACGCGCGACTTTTCCTCTGCATTTTTGCATTCCCGGTTTCACTTCCTCTCCACGCAAGCTTCTTCCACCATTCTCTCTACTCTCTGCATTTTCGCATTCGTCATTTCCACAATTTCGATCATTCTCGCAATCTCTCTTCAACACTCATTCTCTCTACTCACGTACACCATTTTCCCCATTCTCGCATTCATCTTAACACACAGTCTTCACTTCCTCCATCATTATCAAAAGAGACGGAAGCATTCTCTCCATCGCTCATTCTCACACTTACTTCACTTATCTTACAGGTATTATGTACCTAACGTGTTCATAATCTAGGATTTTTGTATTCTATATACATTTTGAAATTTATAAATAGGGTTTTGAATGTAGTGTTATGAACTTATGAATGTATATCTGTAACATTATGTATGTGTAGTTTAACCATTATGAATATGGAACTCTGAAATTGATTTTTAGTTTGTGAATATATGGTTTTGATGAGAATATAATTGTGTTGTATTCAATAATAATGTGTGAGTGTACAGGGAGCAAATATATAGAGATGCTAGATAGAATCCTAGTCTAACACGAATAATATAGTCCTAGTCTAATATGGATAATAGAGTCCTAATACTCCCCCTCAAGCACAAGGTTGGTCAGCCAAAACATTGAGCTTGCAACGGAGTAAATTAAAACATACTGACGAAAGAGACTTAGTAAAAATATCCGCTATCTGATCTTTAGTAGAAATAAAATTGACTTGTAATCCTTCTTCGCGACTTTATCACGAACAAAGTGGTAGTCGATCTCAATGTGCTTGGTGCGAGCATGAAACACCGGATTAGCACACAGATAAGTAGCTCCCAGATTGTCACACCAGAGTTTGGGCACAAAAGGTGCCGCAAACCTGATTTTCTTCATTAGAGAGACGAGCCAAGTAACCTCTGCAGAGACATCAGCCAGTCATTTGTATTCAGCCTCAGTTTAGGAACGAGCCACAGTACGTTGTTTTCGACAAACCCATGAGACATGATTGGTCCCCAAAAATATAGCAAAACCACTAGTAGATTTTCGATCATCATGATTGCCAGCCCAATCCGAATCAGAATATGCATGAATATCTAGAGAAGGAGAAGAAGTAATCTTAAGACCGAGATGTAGTGTCCCATTTATACACCGTAACACCCTCTTGAGAGCCGCCCAATCCGTAGTAGAGGGAGAGTGCATGTGCTGACACAAACGATTGACTACATAGGAAATATCAGGCAGAGTTACAGTACTATATTGCAGAGCACCTGCAAAGCTGCGATACTGAGTGGGATCAGCGTATAGTACCACGGCATCATTCTCGGCCTTCGCTGTAACACCCCGAAATTTTGAAACTTTTAAGACTTATATAATAAAGGTAGATTCTCATTAAATCCCAAAACATGATATAAAAGAGTACGGGGTGCTATGCCACACCTGAGCTAGAGAACTCAGGTGCACAGGCTAACTAACTAATATCCTCAATAATGTAAACACATAAGCATCGCACGCAGGCCGAAAGGGAAACTATCTACTCTACGCTCCAAGTCTCTAGCGCGCTCCAGCGTCTACTCCTCTGTGCCTGAAAGCCAAATATATCTGTTCAGCGAGAGATGCTGGTAACCCACTCCAACGCGTTGAAATACAATATAGGTATATATATAGATATAGATATAGGAAAACCATTTTGAAGCAAGGAGATATATACTTAGGAGACTCTAGCTTTTAAAACTGGGAATAGACTCGACAAGTATGGATAAGCACATCAAACAGTAATAAACAGTTAAGTAGAGATAACATCATAAGGAATACGCATCTAAGGTCACAGTTCACTTTTCATTTCAAACACATCATCATCCAATCATCATTCATATCACATAATCATCAATGGCGCCACGGGACCAATCGCATGCCCCGAACATGAGGGTTAATGCCTATAGCATTAACACGGCCCCGCAGCAGCCTACCTCAGTACAGCGGTACGAGGGGAGTTGATCGCAACCAACCCTTTGAGAACCGCTGACGAACTCAACGTCGGACCACGATCCGACACACCGCTGACGCGCCCAGTCGGTGGACCGCGATCCCCTTTACAAGGGGGACTTACGACCCTACACACCGTTGGTGCGCACAATCGGCGGGCCGTAGCGGATCAAGCCCGACACACCGCTTAGCTAAACTCAGTCAGTGGGCAAAGATCCTCGGAGACTACGGTCCTGCATACCGATGTCCCACCACTCGGTGGATCGCAGCCAGTCGTAGCCCTACACACCGCCTGATTACTCAGGTCGGTGGACTACAACCTTCCTCGGCTTGTTGGCCCCATACCGCCTGGCGCATCCCGGTCGGTGGGTCATATCACCGAGGCCCATGTGGACCTTCAGTCCTATACATAATCTTTATATACCTGACCGATCTCTACCAGCCTGGTTAACAGTTGGGATGGTTCTCAACCCATTCAACTGCCCGTATAGTGGACCTCAGTCCTATATCATATCAATATCCTTGACCGATCTTAACCAGCCTAGTTAACAGTTGGGATGGTTCTCAGCCCATTCAACTGCCTGTATAGCCCAATTGGCCTTAACCAAGTTGGGGTCATGCATCACGTAACACACAATAGCACATAATGACACATTGTTCACATAGGGAAGGGGGAACATATAATTAAGCTTAAATGTGATCATTCACATTCTAAGAATAGTTCCTAAGGGCTCATATAACTTCCACCTAGGTCCACGGGTTACCAATTCAACTAGCATGCAATTCCTAAGACTCGTTTAACCTACGAATGGTACTCGAAATTCCAGACTAGACTCAGGCACGACAAACGGGGTCCGTTGGGACACCATGGGGAACGGGGAAGCCGGGGACCCGGGGTGGGGTGTGGACCAGCGGGTAGCCGGTGGGTGGGGGTCACCCGCCGGCTGCCCGCCGGTGGGCGCTGTTTCGGGCAGCGGGTAGCCGGCTGCCCGGTGGCTGCCCGCTGCCGGGTAGCGCCTCTTTGGGCAGCGGGTAGGTGGTGGGTTCCCCCACCCCCACCTACTCCCCATTGACTCATTCATCACAAATTCGTCCCGGGATCCTTTGTGGAACCCGAAACCATGCTTAGACACTTTTAAACGCAAATAACGACATCACATAAGCAATTAATGGATCAAAAGCAATAATCATGTAGGACTTATCCTATTATGACTTCTAAATATAAACAACACCCGAACATGCGAATTCCCACCCAAATATAAATCAAGAACATCCTCAATACAAATTCCCAATTCAACCTAGGGCTCTAATCCCACCCAAATCGTCAAGAACATATTTTATTCTTATCATCAAGAAAATATCAAGATTCGTCAAGAATCATCATATCATAATCAAGAACTTCTTTTTAACATCAAGGTCATCAAGATTCCAAGAAAGCATATAAATCATCTTATCAATCATCAAGAACATAACATATTTATCATAGACGAAATCAATCAAGACACAAGAATATAGAGGGAGGCCAAGGAAAGAGATTATAGGGAAGGAAATAGGTTTTGTTGAGACATGGGTTACCTCTTAGCCTTAATTAATTTCCTTGGCTATGAAGGGTCTTTCTTTAAGATTTCTCCTTTCTTGATTTCTACTACGGGAGTTCTTGGAACTTTCTTGTGTGGTGAGGGATTATTTGTGGTGTGTGTTCTAGGTGCCTTCTATGTCCCTATTTATATAATTAAGAGTCCTAATTATGGTCTAAGTGACATGGGTTACTAATTCTATTCCTTATAGGACTAAGGGGTTGGCTTTAGGGATAAGGGCCCATGGACCATGGTGGACCATATTAATTAATTAAAGAGAATCCTAACCATAATCTGAATAGTAAAGGTATACTTTCTTTATTCCTAATAGGCTTATGACTCTAGTTTAGGCAAGGGTCCATGATCCGTGGTGGACCACGTTAATTAATTAAAGGGATTTCTAATCAAATTAAATCATTTTTAATTATTATTAATGGAATTAATTAAATAATTAATTCGGGATTAAGGGCCGTAACACGGGGTGTTACACTCTCCCCCCCCTTACAAGAAGCTTCGTCCCCGAAGCTTAGAAATCATTTTGGGGTAAAGAGCCCGAATTAGTATAGTAGTTCATAAGGAAAGTATTATATGGGAAATATATACACATACACATATAAATTTACTAGGTTTGAGCCTAACTATTGTGCTAGCAAAATGTACCGAATAACAAGGTCACGAATATGCAACACAGAATATGTAAGTTCTACGGGTGACTGATATATAACATAGAAGTCTTACATGTGGCATGTCCCTCATTTAATTATTTTATAATGATTCAACATATAGGATCACGAGTTGTACCGCTCATATAATTATTTATGTACCTAAATGAGAGGCAAATGCCACGCGAGTGCAGATTCGGATAGCCACATAATCATTATAAAGTGTATATGCACATATATCGACACAGGCGAACCTCATTTACCAACTGTAACACCCCGAAATTTTGAAACTTTTAAGACTTATATAATAAAGGTAGATTCTCATTAAATCCCAAAACATGATATAAAAGAGTACGGGGTGCTATGCCACACCTGAGCTAGAGAACTCAGGTGCACAGGCTAACTAACTAATATCCTCAATAATGTAAACACATAAGCATCGCACGCAGGCCGAAAGGGAAACTATCTACTCTACGCTCCAAGTCTCTAGCGCGCTCCAGCGTCTACTCCTCTGTGCCTGAAAGCCAAATATATCTGTTCAGCGAGAGATGCTGGTAACCCACTCCAACGCGTTGAAATACAATATAGGTATATATATAGATATAGATATAGGAAAACCATTTTGAAGCAAGGAGATATATACTTAGGAGACTCTAGCTTTTAAAACTGGGAATAGACTCGACAAGTATGGATAAGCACATCAAACAGTAATAAACAGTTAAGTAGAGATAACATCATAAGGAATACGCATCTAAGGTCACAGTTCACTTTTCATTTCAAACACATCATCATCCAATCATCATTCATATCACATAATCATCGATGGCGCCACGGGACCAATCGCATGCCCCGAACATGAGGGTTAATGCCTATAGCATTAACACGGCCCCGCAGCAGCCTACCTCAGTACAACGGTACGAGGGGAGTTGATCGCAACCAACCCTTTGAGAACCGCTGACGAACTCAACGTCGGACCACGATCCGACACACCGCTGACGCGCCCAGTCGGTGGACCGCGATCCCCTTTACAAGGGGGGACTTACGACCCTACACACCGTTGGTGCGCACAATCGGCGGGCCGTAGCGGATCAAGCCCGACACACCGCTGAGCTAAACTCAGTCGGTGGGCAAAGATCCTCGGAGACTACGGTCCTGCATACCGATGTCCCACCACTCGGTGGATCGCAGCCAGTCGTAGCCCTACACACCGCCTGATTACTCAGGTCGGTGGACTACAACCTTCCTCGGCTTGTTGGCCCCATACCGCCTGGCGCATCCCGGTCGGTGGGTCATATCACCGAGGCCCATGTGGACCTTCAGTCCTATACATAATCTTTATATACCTGACCGGTCTCTACCAGCCTGGTTAACAGTTGGGATGGTTCTCAACCCATTCAACTGCCCGTATAGTGGACCTCAGTCCTATATCATATCAATATCCCTGACCGATCTTAACCGGCCTAGTTAACAGTTGGGATGGTTCTCAGCCCATTCAACTGCCTGTATAGCCCAATTGGTCTTAACCAAGTTGGGGTCATGCATCACGTAACACACAATAGCACATAATGACACATTGTTCACATAGGGAAGGGGGACCATATTAATTAATTAAAGAGAATCCTAACCATAATCTGAATAGTAAAGGTATACTTTCTTTATTCCTAATAGGCTTATGACTCTAGTTTAGGCAAGGGTCCATGATCCGTGGTGGACCACGTTAATTAATTAAAGGGATTTCTAATCAAATTAAATCCTTTTTAATTATTATTCATGGAATTAATTAAATAATTAATTCGGGATTAAGGGTCGTAACACGGGGTGTTACATTCGCGGTTGAAACCGGAGTAGCCACGGGCTTGCAATCAACCATACCTGCCCGTTTTAGAATATCCTTAATGTACCGTTGTTGAGACAGAAGCATGCCATCAGACAACGGAACGGTCTCAATACCCAGAAAGAACGAGGGCACACCCATATCATGAACTTTAAACTCAAGAGCCAGCTTGTCAATAAGAGCAGTCACATGAGCCGGATCAGATCCCATAACCAAAATATCATCCACATAAACCAGAAAATATAGACGAGTATTGCCATGTGAATATATAAATAGAGAGACATCCGTCTCGGAAGGTGAGAAACCAGCAGAAACCATAACATCATGCAAACGATTAAACCAAGCACGGGGAGCTTGCTTAAACCCATACAAAGAACGTTGAAGGAGACAAACACGCCCGGGCATTGTTTTGTCTTCATAGCCAGGGGGCTGGCGCATATAAACTGTCTCAGCGAGATTGCCGTTTAGGAAAGCATTCTGTATGTCTAGCTGTCGAATAGTCCATCCACAAGAAATAGCTAGGGATAAGAGAAGACGTACCGTAGTCGGTTTAATAACGGGACTAAAGGTCTCAAAGAAATCCTCACCGGCAATTTAATTGAATCCCTTGGCAACTAACCGAGCCTTGTAACGCTCAATCGAACCATCAGCCTTTCTCTTGATTCTAAACACCCACTTACATCCAATTACATTCGTACCTGATTTAAAGGGAACAAGCCTCCATGTATTGTTGTGCACTAAGGCATTAAATTCAAAATCCATTGCATCCCGCCATTCAGGAAATTTAACCGCTTGAGTAAAACATGTAGGTTCAGGAGTAACAGCAGCAGCAGATAAAGCAACATGATCATGTGGTCCCGAACTTCTCGTATTCATTCCATGAGAGCGAACGGGTGAGGGCGCGGGACGAGACCGACCACGAGGCCGGCCTCTTGGCCGAGGAGCCAACTGGTCCGTGACTGTCCGCTCGGACTCGGTCACGGGCTCGGCATTAGCAGGCTGCTGGCGGTGGTGGTCAGAAGCGGCTATGGGCGCGACAGGAGGGTCACAAGCCGTGACAATAGTCGGATCATCACCAGAAACAATTGGTGCAACACCCCACGGCTCCGGGTGTGGTTTTGGAACCTGTGAATCCACAGAAGCAACAAAAGGAAAGACAGCCTCATCGAATCACGCATGGCGATAGATAAAAACCTTGTTAGTGTTAGTGTCTAAACAACGATAGCCACAAAAAGATGGAGGATATCCTAGAAAGACACAAGGGGATGACCGAAACTGTAGTTTGTTACGATTATAGGGACGCAGATTTGGAAAGCATAAACACCCAAAAACACGCAGATGTGAATAAGATGGAGGAGACCGATGCAAAAGATAATGAGGAGATTTATCAGATAAGACAAGAGTGGGCATTTTATTGATTAGATAAACGGCAGTTTCAAAAGCATAATCCCAAAAACGAGACGGAACAGAGGATTGAGACATTAATGCTAATCCCGTTTCAACAACATGCCTATGCTTACGTTCTACCCTGCCATTTTGTTCATGAGTATACGCACAGGATTGCCTGTGACAAATACCTAAGGACGCAAGAGTGGAACCAAGCTTTTTATATTCTCCCCCTTAAATCATATTGAAAAGAAATAATCTTGCGAGAAAAGGAACGTTCAACTAGCGACCGAAACTTATCAAATATAGCATACAAATCAGATTTAGCACGCATGGGATAATACCACATATAACGAGTGTAATCATCCACAAACAACACAAAATATTTAAAGCCAGATGCAGAAAGTAATGGCGCAAGGCCCCAAATATCTGAATAAATTAATTCCAAAGGATGCGTACTAGTAGTTTCGACACGAGACAAAGGAAAACGAGAAGATTTTCCTAATTGACAAGAGGAACAGACATTGGGAAGATCACTAGAATTAAATGTACCAACAGATGAAGACGCTAAAATTTTACGTAAGACTCGAGAATGAGGATGCCCCAACCGCATGTGCCAAACGTAAGAGGACCGTGCAGCAACAAATGCAGCAAGGGAAGCGGAAGACGCAGGCCATGTGTAGAGACCCCCAGGCGCATGTCCCTTAAAAAGAACCTTCTTGGTCAAAATGTCTTTCACTTAGAAACAAAGAGGGTGAAACTCAAAGAAAACATTATTGTCCTTTGCAAAACGCTGGACAGATAATAGAGAAGAAGAGAGACCAGGGACATGCAAAACATCATGTAACTTAAAAGACATAGAATCAGTAGCTAACGAAGCAGAACCAACATTAACAATAAGCAAACCTGTACCATTGCCGACTCGCAGAGTCTCCAGGCCATCATAACTTGTCGCAGAAGTCATCAAAGTAGAATCAGGCGTAGCATGATTTGTAGAACCAGTGTCAGGGAACCACTGATGAGGACCATTGGAATCACCATTAACTCCAGAGACCGCCACATTAGCCTGAAAACCCAGAGCCCCTGAATAACGCCGAAAACAGTTGGCTCCCGTGTGACCAAAATGGTTACAAATTTGGCACGGATCATCATAGCGCCAAAAACAATTGGCTCCCGTCTGACCAAAACGGTTACAAATTTGACACGGATCATCATAACACCAAACACAATTGGCTCCCGTGTGGCTGAAGCCTTTACAAATTTGACACGGATCATCAATGTCACGTCGTTGACCGGACCGCTTCTCATACGGTGTATCTTGGTTTGATGCCATCGGCTATTGCTACGAAGTGAGGAACATGGATGTTGGAAAAGAAAACCCTAGCTAACTGATACCAGATGAGAATATAATTGTGTTGTATTCAATAATAATGTCTGAGAGTACATGGAGCGAATATATAGAGATGCTAGATAGAATCCTAGTCTAACACGATTAATATAGTCCTAGTTTAATATGGATAATAGAGTCCTAATAGTTTTAAGATTATGAATGTATAGTTATAACATTATGGAATTTATTCTTAGATTGTTTTTACTACAGTTTATTCAGTATCTATGCAGTTTTGAATGTCCATAATGTCGCAACTGTTATTGATACTCTATTTCTCTTATGAATTTTCTGATATGAGATTATGAATTTTCTAATATGAGATTATGAATTTTCTGATATGAGATTATAAATTTTCTGTTATGAGGTTATGAATTTACAGTTATGAGATTATGAATTTTCTAATATGAGATTATGAATTTTCTGTTATGAGATTATGAATTTTCTGTTATGAAATTATGAATTTTCTGTTATGAGATTATGAATTATGTGAACTGTTATTGATGGACAATATATTCTTTTCTGTAGAGCATGGCTAGATTTATTTGGCATTCCCCAACCCCCTCTACTTAAATAAAGAATATATTTCCATCAAACTCATTTCAATTTTGTACTATATTATATGTTGTTGTATATAAGTTAATTGCTTTCTAATGTTTTTAATATCAGCAATGGACTCTATTCCACGAAAAAGGACACGAGGGCAAAAAACACGGGCAGTCTTGAATGCACAAGCTGCCGAGCCATCACAACCCCCAAGCTGAGCAGCACAAAACTGCAGTGCAAGCTACAGATCCTTCACAACCGCACCCTGAGGAGCAGAACCCTGCAGCCCAAGTTGAATAAAAAAGCAAAAGACTAAGAACAACACGAGCCACATTGGATTCACAATATGCTGAACCATCCCAACAACAACTTGAGGAGCTACTCCGTAATGAAGTAATCAGAGAGAAGAGATCAAAGAAACTAAATGATAGGAGAAAAGGCAAAATAGCCAATGTCCCAGATCAAATACAAGAGGAGGAGGAAGAGGAACAAGAAGGTAATGATGAGGAGCAGAGCGGTACTCCCTACATTAGCACAAGAATGGGGCCAAAGATCACGTTTAACGTTGTACAGAAACTAATGCCAGAACAAAAAAAAAATCTGTCAGTGATATTGGTTTTGGATCCCTATTGAATCTTCAGTTGTGCACAAACGAGTCACAGTTAGTGCACTATCTAATTACAAACTTTGAGCTTTTCCAAACACATTTCATATTGGAGAATGATAAGCTCAATGTTGAAGAAGAGGACATAGAGTACACTCTAGGCATTTTACGGGGACAAAGGGAGGTTGTTGAGGGCCCAAAGTATGAGGATCGAGGAACACCTGAGTACAGAGCTCTGTTAAAAACTTGGAGGACAAGGTGGGAGATTACAGCTGGTTCCCCAATCACAACCAAAATGGGGGATGTGATTGTTAAAAGAGGAGATTATGGTGACGAATTTAAAAGGGACTTCATGGTCTTGACTGTTTCGTGCATGATGCAAGGGTTTCAGACACGCAGCTGCAACCATAGAGTACTCAACTCTTTGGTTAATGTTGATGAAATAACGAAATACAACTGGTGTAGCTACACCCTACAACTCTCTTATCAAGTCCATTGAGAAGTATCAGAATAACAATAAGAGTTTTTTTACTGGACCGATGACATTCAAACTGGTAAATTCTAGTTATACATAAAATGTCTTTATTGAATTCATTGTTTTTGTCTGATTATCTGACCTTCAATACAATGTTATAATATTATGCATATATAATTATGTAATTGTGAATATGGGGTTATTGAGATTATGAGATTATGAATTTTCTATTATGAGATTATGAATTTTCTATTATTAGATTATGAATTTTCAGTTACGATATTATAAATATGTAGTTATGAAATTATGAATTAACATTTATCAAATTATGAATGTAGTGCTCTAATATTATGAACATATAGCTCTGTCATTATAAACCTACAATTATGATATTATGAATATAAGGTTATGAAATTCTGAATTTACAGTTATAAAATTATGATTATGACTATTTTTTTTTTTAATTGTAGGTATTCTACTTTGATCAGGTCCAATTCAAAGGGGTGAGGGTTGAGAGAACATACCCAAGCATAACCGCATGGACAACAAAGCTTGTAAAACCAGGAGTTTCGGTAGAGAGAAGGTCAGGTGGATTTGGGAAAGGGAAAGTTGTCCCACGTATTGCGAAGCCTACTGCTGATCATGCCACTCACGCTGCTGCTTCTACTTAAAACCAGCCCACTGCTCCTATTGCTGATCAGAGAGTCCCATCAGTCTCTGTGTCACCATCCAGTGTTGACAGAGCTACGCAAGTGCTACGGCGCTTACTGCTGATGTCTTGGAATTCGGAGTAGCGATGGCTGAAGTTGGCAAGCAATGTGCACCGTACCTTTTGAGGTTATGAAGACAGCCTTTTCAGACATTTCTAACATGATTATCGTGGCTAGTACGATGGACAAACCTTCAACCCCAACCTCCTCTCAACTCGATGACATCTTCTTTGGCCAGGAGTCTTTCACAGCGGCAGTTGATGCTTTGGTCGATGCATTTCAAAAGACCAACAAGCAAATGGGGATAGAACCTCCATCATTTGATCTAGGAATTTCTTATACCCCAACACCATTGGGTCAACAACCACAAGGGCAGTGAACATTGGATGAACAACAATTAGATGCCCATGTTGACACCATTGTGGAGGATGCTCCTGCTGCTTCGACCTCTGGAGGCTAAGAAAGAACTCCGTTGATTAGGGTGCCATTCCCCAAAGATGTCCCTAGTGCTGCTGATGCTGCTACACCTGCTGCTGACCTTGATGATGTTGATAGGTAAACTAATGCAGTTATGATATTATGAATTTTATGTTATGAGATTATGAAGTTTCTATTATGATATTATGAATTTTCTATTATGAGATTATGAATTTAAACTTATGATGAATAAAAAGTTATGAGATTATGGATTTTCTGTTATGAGATTATGAATTTGTTGTTATGAAATTATGAATTTTCCTGTTATAAGATTATGAATTTAAAGTTATGAGATTATGAATTTACAGTTATGAGATTATGAATTTACAGTTATCAGATTATGAATTTTCTATTATGAGAATATGATTTCAAAGTTATGAGATTATGAATCAAAAGTTATGAGATTATGGATTTTCTATTATGAGAATATGATTTTAAATTTATGAGATTATGGATTTTCTGTTATGAAACTATGAATTTATTGTTATGAAATTATGAATTTATTGTTATGAAATTATGAATTTTCATGTTATAAGATTATGAATTTAAAGTTAGGAGGTTATGAAGTTACAGTTATCAAATTATGAATTTACAGTTATCAGATTATGATTTTTCTGTTATGAGATTATGAATTTAGATTTATGCAATTATGAATTTTTTGTTATGAGATTATGAATTTTCAGTTATGTGATTATGGATTTAAAATTATCAGATTATGAATTTTCTGTTATGAGATTATGCAATTATGATATTGTTAACTAACTTCATGCATTTTGTGTAACACACAATGCATTTCAGGATAGCGAATCTGATGTTGAAGATGCCACTATCCGAAGGAGGCTAACCAGAAAATTCAAAAATATCCCACTGAACTTGCGGTCACCTTTCTGGTAAAAAATGCACCATTTGTTCACAATGCTACCGTCAAAGAGAAGGTCATATCAAACTATGACTTAATGGATGCTTCTGAAAATCATCCAATAGAGAATGTTTGAATCTAAATATTTAATAAAATTTTTATTATCATGAATATATAACATTTATAAACATGTATTAATTTGTTTATTTATTCACTTATCTTTTTTAGTGTTGTAGTGAAACACTATTTAGCTTTGATGAATTCTTTGTGACACGAGGAGACCTTCACACAATGAGCAGTGGCGAAATTTATAGAATCTTCATTGATATACAGGCGTTGAGACTTACTTTGCTCAACACACAGCGCGCAGTGGGACAACCAAAATGCATCTTTTTTAGCACATCAGTACATGTAAGTTGAAACCAAAAAATTTTAAAATATGAAACTATGAATGTATGACCCTATAATTCTGGATATATAGTTTAATCATTCTCATTACATAGTGGACAACTTATCAATTCTCACTGATGGATTATATGAACCCGGGGGTCCGGATTATACAACCCGTATATAAGTTTGAATATGATGAACGAATAATAAAGTAATAAATATTGTATTAATGGAGTGAACAATGCTATTACAAAGATTCGGGACGTGTAATAACGATACAAATGTTATAGGAAAAGTAGAAGATGCTTAAATAGGACACCGGGGTGTGTTTTTATACCCCCCGGCCGGACCGGGCCCGGGTCACGTAGGAGGAGCCGCGGTCCACGCTGCGGGACTCGCTCCACGCGAGGACCCGGTCCTTGGCCGAGCGCGGAGCTCGGCCTAGGTGCCGGCCGAGGCCGAGCCCGTGGATGTCGGCTCGACGACGAGCCGACCCCGGGGTGGTCAACCCCGCGTAGGCCAAGCCCTGGTGTGCCGGCCGACCCCGGGGTGGTTAGCCTACCCCGGGGTGCCGAGCCCATGTTGGCCGACCTCGGGGTGGTTCGTCACTCCGTGTGCACAATGGCCGGGGACCCTGTGATAATAGCCGAGGACCTCGTGGTAGTAGCTGAGGACCCCGCGGAGGTAGACCCCTCCATGGTCTGTCAGGCCGCGTGCGTAGTCCACTCGATGCCGGGTGTGATCCGCTCCATATTTCTTCGCTCCAGGTCCGCTCCATAATTATTCCATCATCAGTCCCCTACTCTCGGGGCTGCGAGAAGTCGTTAGCCCAGAGAGTACCAAAGCCGCTTAATAATTACGGACCCACCTAGTGTTTTAACACTTTACCCTTCATCTATGCTTGCGGTTGTGCATGCTGTCGCCCGAGCAGCATCCATAGAGAGTGTGTTGGGGACACTTCGGGCTCAGCTGGGGGCCGAGATAAGAGGTCGCAAAGAGCTAGAGGCGACGCACAAGTCCATGGGGAACAAGCACGCGGCGTTGGAGGGCAAGTATGCCGAGTTGATTGCCAGTCGTGCGCGGGAGCGCCGAGCGCATGAAGAGGCTGTGAAGGCAGCCGTATCGAACTACAAGGACTCCGAGGTGGGCTTTGAAGGAAGCCGTGTCGAGCTACAAAGACTCCGATGTGTTCATCAAGAGGGCGGCCGAGACCTCCTCAAGAGGTCGGCCGAGACCTCCACGAGAGGTCGGCCGAAACCTCCCCAAGAGGTCAGCCGAGACTTCCTCGAGAGGTCGGCCGAGACCTCCCCGAGAGGTCGGCCGCACCTCCCCAAGAGGTCGACCGAGACCTCTCCGAGAGGTCGGTCGAGACCTCCCCGTGAAGTAGGTCGAGACCTCCACGAGAGGTCGGCCGAAACCTCTTCGTGAGGTCGGTCAAGACCTTCCCGAGATGTCGATCGTCACCTCTTCGAGAGGTTGGCCGAGACCTCCTCGAGAGGTCGGCTGAGACCTCCTCGCGAGGTTAGCTGAGACCTCCCCGAGAAGTCAGCCAAGACCTCCTTGGGAATTCAGCCAAGACCTTGTTGAGTGGCAAACAAGGTCAGACCTCGGGCTCCCCTTAGGGTAGCCCTTCGACTCTAAGCCACCGGACTTGGGCCGTTAAGCTCGTCTGTCGGGTGGGTAACTCTATGACTCTAAGTCACCGAACTTGGGCCGCTAAGCTCTTCCATCGGAGTTGGTACGCGAGGACCAACCTCATGCCCCCTTAGGCTATCATGGTTGCGTTACGGCCGTTCGGCGATAGGCGAGGTCGGACCTCGTACCGCCCTTAGGACGTTTTAGCGACTCTAGAGTTGGAGTCCTTTGACTCGCTCGCCAAACCCTTTTGTTCGGCGGTAGGCGAGGTCGGGCCTCGTACCGCTCCTAGGGTGTCAAGGTTGCGTTACGCCCGTTCGGCGATAGGCGAGGTCGGACCTCGTACCGCCCCTAGGACGTCTTAGCGATTCTTGGGTTGGAGCCTTTTGACTCGCATCCCTAATCCTTCCGTTCGGCGATAGGCGAGGGTGGACCTCGTATCACCCCTACAGAATGCTTAGATTTCGTTACGCCCGTTCGGCGATAGGCGAGGTCGAACCTCGTATCGCCCCTAGAGCGTTCTACCGATTCTTGGGATGGAGTCTCTTGACTCGCATCCCGAATCCTTCCGTTCGGCGATAGGCGAGGTCGAACCTCGTACCACCCCTAGGGTTTTAAGATTGTGTTACGCCCGTTCGGCGATAGGCGAGGCAGGACCTCGTACCGCCCCTAGGACGTTTTAGCGATTCTGGGGTTAGAGTCCTTTGAATCGCGCCCCGAACCCTTCCGTTCGGCGATAGGCGAGGTCGGAGCTCGTACCACCCCTAGGGCGTGTGCTACGTCTAAGTTGGCCGCCGTGGTCGCCGCGTACGCAGCCGCCTCCCCGGGGGCCGACCCCGGTAGGGCCGTTCTCAGGTCGGCCGTCCTCGCGTCGGCCGACCCCGCTTTGGCCGATGCTGAGGAGGCCGGCCCCGCGGTGCCCAACCTCGCATGTGCCCTTGCTCTTCCACAACTCGGGGTAGGATACTTGTTTCAACGAAATTCATTATTCCATTACGAACAAAAACAAAACATTATTGTGGGGAGTCGGCCCGTTATTGGGGGGGGGGGGTTAGGCTGTACAAATGTGCTCCTACTGGTAAAATTTCAGCAAGTGCTCCGAGTTCCACACCCTGTCCACCGTCTTGCCCGACGGGGTCCTCAATTTGTAGCTACCTTGGCGTACTATGGCTTCGATCACATATGGTCCTTCCCACTTCTTGGCGAACTTGCCTCCGTCTTGGGGTCGGCTTGCCTCCCTCCTCCCGAGGACGTAGTCGCCGACCTGGAAGTAGCGCAGCCGGATTCTCCTGTCGTGCTACGCCTTTGCTTGACGTTGGTAATTCTCCGCGCGAACCGCGACGTCCTCCCTTCTATCGTCGATGAGGTAGAGGTCGGCGGCGTGGTGTTCCTCATTGAGGTCGGGGGCATACACCTCGACCCGGTAGCATGGTATCACAGCTTCGGCGGGAGCCCGGGATTCAAACCCATATGCTAGCGCGAATGGTGTCTCCCCCGTAGCTCTTATTGGGGTGGTACGGTATGCCCATAGGACGGTGTCCAACTCTTCCACCCATGTTCTTCTGGCTGCGTCCAAGTTTTTCCTTATGCCGTCCACTATGGTTCTGTTGACGTTCTCCACCTGTCCATTTGCCTGCGGGTATACCACCGCCACGCGGGTGTGTTTTATGTACCATTGGTCGCAGAACCCCTTGAATTCTTTACTCAGGTCACGAGCTCATGTGGTAGCCGTCCTCCTCTTGGGCATGAGGTAGTCCTCCTCCTCTTGGGCGAACTCATGAGGTAGTCCTCCTCCTCTTGGGCGAGCTCATGAGGTATCCACCTTGATGCATCCCCCTCTTGGGAGAGCTCATCAGGTAGTCCCCTTGATGCGTCCTCCTCTTGGGCGAGCTCATGAAGGATGACATATGTTGGCAACCTCTTCTTGACCGCCTTGACTGCCGCCTCATCTGCTGGTAGGGTGGTCATTTTCTTGTACTCCACCAGGTGGTCTAACCAGCACGGGGGATGGTTTGTATGGGGAGGACTAGGTAGGCCTCCAAGCTGGACCTCTGGAGGTCTTCGATCCGTGCTGTCTTGGAGATGTGTTCCGGGGCACCGAGCCCGAACTTGGAGAGCAAATCCGCGTCCTCGTTTTGATTTCTGGGTACCTCGGTCAGGTCGGTTGTGTGGAGGTCGGCCTCGGTGCTCTTCACGATCATGTCGTCGACGTATGCTTGCCAGTCTCGGCCGAGCACCTTCTCGAAATCCTTCGCGACCATCCTTGTGTATGTGGCACCCGCGTTTTTGGGCCCGAAGGCCATGACCCGGTAACAGAAGACTCCTTCCGGGGTTGTGGATGCCGTCTTCACCTCGTCCTCTTCGTGCATGAAAGTTTGGTGGTACCCCCGGAAGGCGTCTAAGAAGCTCATGAACACGCACCCCGCCGTTTAATCTACCAGCTAGTCGATGTTGGGCAGCGGGAAGGGGTCCATCGGGCACATCTTGTTGAGGTCTGTGTAGTCCACACACATTCTCCACGTGGGTGGCTTGGGTGCGAGGACCACATTGGCAAGCCACTCCGGGTACAGGACCTCCCTTATGTGGCCGATCTCGGGGAGGTCTCGGCCTCCTTCCTCAAGAACTTCCGCCTTTCCGGGGCGAGGTATCGTTTTCGGACGACCTCCCTTACATATAGGCTCTGTGCCCACCTCTTCCTCTCGGCGGGTCTGTCTCATCCCTCTGGGCCGTGTGTGTCATGCCCGTGATGCCGATGAAAACGATAGTACTTCTTCGGGTCACCTTTGGGTGAGATCTTTAAGCACTCCTCGGGGAACGACATGATGCCCATGTCCTCCGCGTGGTCTAGAATGACATTCACGGGCTGGGTTAGCGGGGTTAGGTGTCGCAGTGGGGCTAGACGAGGACCCCGATCACGGCGTGGGCGCACCGAGCGGCGGTCCTCTTGAGGTTGACATGCCTTGTCGTTCCGGCCCTGGGTGCTCGAGGCACGTTAGTGCTCGGACCACTGCGTCCCCTTGAAAAGGGCGGGGTGGAGTTGCCGGGGCACCCCGTCAGAGCCCCTCCGCGACGCGGTCGCCGCCTGCTCGCGTGCGGCCGCCTCCATTTGGGGGGTCGGAATCGGGGGCGGAACGGGAGGCGCCGACCCGCCGTGGGGGCGGTTGTTGTCGAGCCGACCCCAAATGTCCTCCACTGTCCCCCGTCGATTCCCGTTGATCTGATCTCTGAGGTCCCCTCCCGTCCCTACGGGCACGATCTGCCGACTCGTCGTGGTCCCGTTTGGGGTGATTAGCGAGGGAGAGGTCGCGAGTGTTGCGTGAATCATACAAATTGTGGGTGTTCGACCCGGATCTCGTCATCGCAGTGGATGAATGATAGTAGGGAGAGCGCTTAAGCTTGTACAGCCGCTCTCAACAAGAGCACCAATGATGGATTATATGAACCCAGGGGTCCGGATTATACAACCCGTATATAAGATTGAATATGACGAACGAATAATAAAGTAATAAATATTGTATTAATGAAGTGAACAATGCTATTACAGAGGTTCGGGACGTGTAATAACGATACAAATGTTGTAGGAAAAGTAGAAGATACTTGAATAGGACACCGGGGGGTGTTTTTATACCCCGTGGCCGGACCGGGCCCGGGTCACGCAAGAGGAGCCGCGGCCCGCGCCGCGGGACTCGCTCCACACGAGGACTCGCGCTCGGCCATGGGCTCGGCCGAGGCCGAGCCCGTGGCGGTCGGCTCGATGACGAGCCGACCTCACGCTAGGCCAACGAGCCGACCTCACGCTAGGCCAACCCCGGGGTGGTCGACCCCGCGTAGACCGACCCCGGATGTGCCGGCCGACACCGGGCGCGCTGGTCGACCCCGGGGTGCCGAGCCCCTGTTGGCCGACCTCGGGGTAGTTCGTCACTCCGTGTGCATAGTAGCCGAGGACCCCGGTGAGGTAGACCCCTCCATGGTCTGTCCGACCGCGTGCGTAGTCCTCTCGATGCCGGGTGTGATCCGCTCCATATTTCTTCACTCCAGGTCCGCTCCGTAATTATTCCATCACTCGCTATTAATACGTATTTTTTTCCCCTTAGCTACAACTTGACCCAACTGATCAATGGATGAGTGATCTTCCACTTCAAAAGAGGAAGGAAAATTTCAATGAGAGGTTACAATATGAAATTACCAAGTTTAGGAATCTTTACATCAGTGATGTTGATTTGGTAATTTATAATTACCCACGTTCAACTTTTATTTATTAACAACGCTTTATTTTCTCAATTCTAACTTCTTCTTCTTCTGAAATTCGATATTTTTCCCCGTGCTTCGACACGGACACTACTTCGTTGTCTGCATTAACATCAGTGCAAAAAAAGTGGATATCATAGACAACAAATCCATGCCTACTGATGTTTCACAAATTGACAAATATCAAGATTGCCCAAGTCTACGTAACTTAATAAACTTAAACTTCTAATCATTTGATATACATTTACTATAAACCATTATGACACCAGTTTGATTTTTGTCCAGATGACTGCTTTAGAGGAATACTTGACTGCAGAGAAATTACCCCTGTTACGTAAGATACAAAACTTTCCTGTAGACCTCTTGAACATTCACTGGAAAGAGCTTGACAATGCCATTGACTGTGGCATATATGTCATGCGACACCTAGAAACATACAAGGGGACTATGCAAAATTGGAACAGTGGGTTCAAGAGAAACACTCGTGTAAATGTAAGAGTATAAGATATAGTAGTTTCAACTTACATTAATTTTTTTGTGTTTTAACATCCCATTAAACTGATTATTTAATATATTTTTTTTAAGGCTGACCCCATTTGTGAATTGAGAGCTAAATATGCATAAAACATTATCACATGAGGTGTGAACACTGTAAAAAACAATGTTATGAAGGCAGCAAAGGAGGTCTCGAAGAAGAAATGAATTTATATTGTTTTTGGGGTCTGAAAATGTTGTGAACATGAAGCAGTGAATTTGTGATTAATTCATTTTGAAAATTATGACTGTTGGTACCCTAATTTCAGAATCTCTCATTTTGTAACGTGAACAAATATTTTGCACATGTGAATATAAAATCTATTACTGTTAATTTAGGTTTCAAATATTATGAATATAGGGTTCATATGGATTTATGAATTTTCTACTATGATATTATGAATTTTCTGTTATGTAATTATGAATTTTGTGTTTTGAGATTATGAATTTACAGTTATACAATTCTAAATTTTCTGTTATGACATTATGAATTTAAAGTTATGTAATTATGAATATTCAGGGTTATGAATTCAAAGTTATGTAATTATAAAAATCTATTATTTTAAATTTAGGGTTTAAATATTATGAATATAGAGTCCATAAATTATGAACATATAATTATGAATGTGCAGATGTGGATTTATGAATTTTCTGTTATGAGATTATGAATTTACATTTATATAATTATGAATTTTCTGTTATGAGATTATGAATTTATAGTTATGAATTTTCTGGCCATAGTTGTAACCTCTATATCCATAATTACATAACTGTAAATTCATAATCTCATAACAGAAAATTCATAATTACATAATTGTCAATTCATAATCTAATAACAGAAAATTCATAATTACATAACTGTAAATTCATAATCACATAACAGAAAATTCATAATTTAATAAATGCAAATTCATAATCTGAACATAGAATGCAAAACTTACAGATATATACATCAAAAATAGTGGAAATATATAGTTCAAATATAAATATTTTGCATTGTGTTCATCACATCACTGCTTAACATATAACAAGTTCTATTAACACAATCTCAATCTATAGCTACATCGTGATCTAAATTCTTATTAAAATGAACAAACTGTGAACCCCCAGAACTTGGGTGTACAAATATCCATCCCGAGCAATATCCGATATCTATATCTATATATATATATAAAGGAAGCCGCAGTTCAGCCAATCAGATTTCAGCAAACAATACACTGGAAAGATGATGTTTCCTCTTTTTTTTTTTCTTTCAAATTGATAATTCAAATTTTGCTTCTCCCGCCTGATATGATTGTAATGAGAGACGTGTGATTTTAGTCCTAGGTTTTAGGCCATTGGATATTATCTACTACCTACTACCTACTACAGAGTTAGTAGTCTAATTTGTTTAGGTAGCGTGTAGAAAAACCTAAATAGGTATGGGAGTGCTTAAAAGTACAATTATTGAAATATTTTATACACTTCTCAGCTTACTTCTACGCTTATAAATACATTCACATTCTAAGCTTGGATATGCAAACACAAAGCTCTGCAAAATAGATTACAAGTAGGAATATCAGAATTTGAAGATTAAGGTACTGAGGTGAGTTTTTTTGGAGTGCAATGTGGTAATGTCTGGCCAGTTTATTGTTGGGATGCAGCTTCATACTCAGCAGAGCACCAAGGCTATAAGATTGCGTTGTGTGCGATCTTATCTTGTGACTAAAATCAAAGATGAACTATTAATAAGAAGTCAGGAATGCCTATTTCATGACCAAGAGGTTTGTAATTATAGCTTAGCATGCTCTGTAGTGTTATTTCTACCCATTTTACCTGACTGATATCTCACCTTGATATTTTTGGGTGTGTTTTAAATATAGGGTGTCTTCATCCATGTCCACATACCTAAGGATATTGTTCCTAAGTGTAAGAACATATTCAAGGAGTGTAAAGTGTATGCCATTAGAAGCTTTCTATGCATCACTAATTTCTTCAAATATAAAACAAGCAGTCACCGTTACCTGATCAAATTCAAACATGATACTCTGGTGAAGGAGTACAAGTGTGTTAATTTCCCAAAAACAATGTTTCTCTTCAAAAGTTTTGAAACCATACTTTCAAAGCAAGGAATTGATGAGAAAGTGTTGATAGGTTAGTGTTAAAGCTATTTGTTACTAAATGCAGTCAGTTTACAACAAGAAAAGAGATGTTAATCTTTATTTAACTAATATACTAATATTGTGCTGTTTTGAAATACAGATGTGATTGGTCGTATTGTGGAGATATATTCACCACTGGAGAAGACAATAACTGGGAAAAAGAGTAGGCTTATTGACTTTGTGCTAGAAGACTCTTTGGTATGATTCTTTACTCTATTTTTAATCCCTAAGTTTGACTAATGTTGATTTTATAATTTTATCTTAACCATTATCTGCTGTTTTTAAAATCTTTTGTAGTAAGAAACAAATTAAGTGTACACTGTGGGACGAGCATGTGGATCAAGTAACTCCTTACTTCCACTCAGCTGCTAATGATCCAGTCATTGTTTTGATTCAGTTGTGCCGACCTAAAATCATGGACAGTGAGTGCTATGTATTTATTTTGTTAATTTACATCTATGTTTCTACTCAGTTTTATCAAGGTTTGTATTGACTAAAATCATTTTTGCAGATGGTGAAGTATGTATCTGCAACTCCTTTGGGGCTACTCAGCTTTTTTTCTCACACTCTTGCAAAGAGTTTCGTGAGTTAAGGAGCAGGTTAGATTCTTTAACCTCTTTTTACTGTTATTCTAAAGAAATATAAATTTTCTATACTAACATACATTTTCCTGATTTCTGTTAGTAGCTATAACAGTGACCATACACCTTTACGGTGTATAGATTCTGAATCAAGGCTATCTGATACTTATCTTGGGCGTGTTGTGCTTGCTAATGATGTGTTAATTACTTCTATTCAAGATATATACTTCAAAAAACAAGTAATGTATTCTGCAATGTCATTAGCTAAGTTACTTATTTACCAAGGTTTAAGACCGTTTACATTAGTTCACCTTTACCTTTTTTAGCTAAGTTACTTATTTACCTAATTATTACTTGCAGCTAGGGGAGTATTGGGTCGCAGGACAAATTGTGGATGTAGAGAGTTTAAGTGACTGGTATTACATCTCTTGCAAAAGTAATTCTTGCAAGAGAAAGGTTGCTGCTGATGGTGGTATGATGTACTGTGGTGGCTGTAAAAGTTCCTGTCATGAGGGAGTTGTGAGATATAGGGTGATTATACATGTGGCTGATCAAACTGGGGATGCTCCTATGCTTATATGGGATCCTGAGTGTGCAGAGTTGGTAGGTGTTTCAGCTGGTAATTTAAAAGCTAAGTATCCAGAGGTAGGTATCAACACTTAGACAACATAGATGGGTATTGAGGATAGTAGTTTAAATGTTCATGTGTTTTTCCTTTAAGTCTTTGTAGGGGAATAAGTGTATTCCACCTGAGCTAGGTTATTTGTGGGACATGTCTATGTTGTTTCGTGTTGCTATGAAGAAGGAGCAGATAGAGAGTTACTATTCTGCTTTCACAGTCCTAAAGATTTGCAGGGATGAAGCAGTGCTTACACAGCACTGCTCAGGTCTTTCAGTTGCCAGTTTAGAACCAGAAAATTGTTCTGTTCATGAAAATGGTTTTCAGGATGCGGATGCAGATGGTGATGCAGGTTCAAAGGTATTTCTGTAAATTATGTTTTGGTTAATTTTTAAAAAATGATTTTATTTATTGTCCCTAATGATATTTCGTTTAGGAATTCTATGGTAGTGATGATAAAGACTGTGTTGTGGTGGAGGATGGGTCTCAAGGTTTATCTATTGACAAATTTGTTGGCTTGGATGAGATTGAAGATGGTTTAGGTGTTGGTGCTGATGATGTTCCTCTCAAGAGGTCTTTGTTTAATGACATTGAGAATGTTGGTCCATCGAAGAAGGCTAAGGAAGTGGTGGTGAAGAAAGAAAAGTAGTCAGTTCTATTGGACAAGTTTTTGCTGGTTTTGGTTTTTGGTTTTTGTTGGTTAGGGCTAAAAATGTGCATAGGCTGCAATTTAATGCTACCAAGTAGATCCATTCTACTTTCCTGATTTGCTCTTAGTTTTGTGAAAGCTGCATTAGCAGCATAGCCTAATGTACTTATCTTTAGCAGTAGCATTTAATGTTTCTTAGTAGTGTACTAAGCCTTCTAATGTGTAATATGCTACTTATGATTATAAAGTCATATTTGTAATTAATCTATTAATCTAGACAGAGCAAAACATTCTCATACATATTGGAGGTATACATAAAAGTTCACAAGTAGACAGTTTGACACAGTACAAACCGGATTGATAAGAGCTGGAAAAAAGGGAACTTAAACTCTATGTAATGTAATTACTATTCTAATGTGAAGAAAGTTAGAAAGGAATGTCATAGGTTTCTACATTAAAAAAAAAAATGGCATCAGATTCCTGTATCATCACTTGCTACTATTTTTAAGTGTTAGTATTTGGTCAAATACAGGAATACATGAATTATCAACATATGATGCCTAGGTCAAATTTCCAGTTAACTTACACAGAACAAAACATTCACATACATATTGAATCTATATATAAAAGTTTACAAGTACACAGTTTTGGCCAACTCAAAAAAAGTTAAAAAATCATGTAACATTTTAAAGACCAGATTGATAAAATCCAGAAAAAAATAAACTGTAAAAAAAACTCCATCAATTGCCTCTATTTTGGAATGTTAGTATTTGCTCAAATAGATGAACCAGATTGATAAAATCACAAAAAAAAAAAATTGCTTCCATTTTGAAATGTTAGTATTTACTCAAATAGATGAGTAGCTGAATACTATATCATAATATAAAAACTTAAGTAAACAATGCCACAAAAAAAAAAATAATAATATGAAAGAAAAAAAAAACACATGAAAGTTTAGGAGTAAAATACAAGTTACACAGTACGCAATACCTACATGTACAAATACTTTCGGTATACACCTATGGCTTCTATCAACCATTAATTGTTGATGTTAAGGTTTGACTAATGTGACTATTTGTCGATAGTGAGTTCTTTTCATCTCTCCAACTTCCTAACTATATATACATAGCATTTAAGCAATCAAATACATGCTTTAAATTCATATAAAGGAAAAAACCTCAAAAATATTAAATAATGTTATAAAGGAATTTAATTGGTTTCTACATCAAACATGGGCATCAGATCCATGTTTTTGCTTACCTGTTGATACAGAGTGCAATATTTAAGTGCCATGTTCATAGCCAATGCTTTCTGTAACATCAAGCTTTTTCCAATGTTCAAACTCCTCTTCACCAAGTAATTATTTCAGCAACCTTGTGGTATCATGCCTCCACAATTTGGATTAGGACACTGAAGCTTAGCAAAATCAGTCCCTGATTTTAATAAAAAATACAATAATGTAAGTAAGATAATAATAAATTGCTATTGGATAAGTGACTATTAAAGTGGTGGTTGCTAGCAGGTTTAAATTTTTTTAGCATACAGGAACACTGGATGCAATTAGATAAACACAAAGATAATGTCCTCTTTAATTTTTTTTAAAATTATTACTGTTAAAAAAATTTATCTTTGTATTCCAGCAAAAAAAGAAAAAAAAAATCCCATGCATGCAATTAGATAAACACAGATGCATATTTCAGATCTCAAAATATAAAATTTAATTTCATATTATTATCTAAACCTATAAAACCAGATTTAATGGATTGTGAAATCAAAATATTTAGATCGAAAAAAAGAAAGAAAGATTACAAGCATTACCTTTGAATTTTTCTGAAATCGCGATTTTGAAATTTCGCGATCTAGGGTTTTTTCGTCCGAAAACGGTAACGCCCTCAGAATCAACTGCATATAAGAACCAAAACACTTAACTATTGTTTAATTTTGTTGGTCTTTTGGATTCTTTGGTAAGTATACGTTGTATTTAGGGTTTTATTTTGGAAAGATGGAGTGAAATTGCTAGAAATCGAAGTAAAGAACCTGGAGGAATCTGGACATAGTAGCTAAACAAGAGAGATATACATGCAATGACAGATGGAGAGGAAGACGACAGAGAAGAGATTGGAGGGAGACAACGAACCCATTTTTTTCCGTTGTGGTGTACTGGTGTTGTTAGGGTAAGAAGTGAGACATGTGGTCTCTAATCTGGGTTATGTCAAGCATGGGCCGGGTTTGTTGGATTTTATATTGGGCTGCAAATTTGGGCTGAATGTAGGAGTTTATATAACAGACATAATAACATGTATATAGATGGAGGCAAATTATTGTGTGAACCATGGTCCACATGATGTTGTGTGCATCATAACAAAAAGTACATTTTTAATATACTAAATGTACATTATTTTTGTACTGAATGTACATTATATAAAATAATGTACACTCAGTACAAAAATAATGTACATCCCCTGAATCTAATGTATATTATTTTAATATTGAATGTACATTATTTTTATACTGAATGTGCATTATTTTACAGTATACAAAATATGGTTCACGCAACTTGTGTGGACCACGGTCCACACAATAATGATTGATAGATGGATTGGTCCAGTTAAGTAGAAATCAATCCTTATTACATGGAACATGGTCCACACAATTGTGTGGACCATAAAAAAATGTATATTTTATATATACTAAGGGTACATTATATATGTATGTAAAGTACTTTCAATATAAAAATATTGTACTTTTGTTATAATAATAATATTATTATTATATTAAACCAAGTAAGATGAGTTAGTTTGTTAGAAATAATGGAAGGTGCAGTACTTGGATCATGCATTAAGTCAAATGGAATGTGGCCTTGATGTTAGTTGTACGTGGAGCACAATATTAGCATTACAGGGAGCATTTCCTAATCTTTAGCTTTGTTAGGCTTTGTTAGTTAATTATCATTAGTATAAATAGTCTTTGTATTCAAGCATTCTAAATCAATCAAGTGTTAAGCATTCCTCCCCCTCTCTCTCTTCTCAAATATATATATATATATATATATATATATATATATATATATATATATATATATATATATATATATATATATATATATATATATATTATAGATATATTATATTATATTTAATATATATTATATTAAATATATTATATTTAATATATCTAACATTTGGTATCAGAGCCAGTCAATTCAACCTTTCAACCCCGAGATATTTCCCGTAGTGAAATATGGCTCCAAATTTCAATATTGTATGGACGGGTCCCAAATTGGACGGGAAACTCGATTACAATTATTGGCAAATTATGATGTCCACACATTTGCAAGCTCAAAATCTTTGGAGCTTTGTTGATCCCAGTCTACCCGAAGGAGCTGATGCAGACGGTATACGGCGAGACAAATTGGCCTTGGGTCAGATTCACCAAGGTGTTCATTATTCAATTTTTGGGCAATTAGCTCGTGCTCAAACAGCAAAACAAGCTTGGGACATCTTAAAGGTGTCACACAAAGGAGTCGATCGGCCACAGAAGTTTAAGTTGCAGTCGTTGAGAAGGTTGTACGATAATTGTGAGATGACCTCTACAGAAACAGTAGATATGTATTTCACTCGTCTTATTGATATAGTAAATAAGATGAGGTTATACGGAGATACGATTGAAGATGGTGCAGTGGTTGAAAAAGTTCTTCGAACTATGCCGATGAAGTATGACCATGTGGTGGCTTCAATAACAGAGTCACACAAAACCGAGCTCTTATCAATTGCAGAGTTGAAAGGTATGGTAGAAAGTCATATTGACAGAATTGCGTCAAAATCGGAACCACTAGCTGAAGAAGCTTTGAAGAGTTAAGTCACCCTTAATGTGTCTGGCACTAATCAAAGAGGTGGAGGATCTAGTAGAGGTCGTGGAAGAGGAAGGGGAGGTTCTGGTGGAAGAGGTCGTGGTAACTTCAACCAAGGAGGAGGACGTGGTAACTCCAACCAAGGAAGAGGTGGAGGTAATACCAAACAAGGTAAATTTCCATTTCATTGCTACAATTGTGGCAAGTATGGGCACAAGATTGCGGATTGTTGGTATAATGAGGACAACAATCGTGGAAATCAAGCAAACATTGCTGAAAATACTGCTGAAAAGTCTGGTGAGAGTTCTGAAACTTTACTTTTAGCCAGCGGTAGTTTTTCTGCAGATAAGAACATATGGTTCTTGGATACTGGGTGTAGTAACCATATGTGGGGGAAGAAAGAATTGTTTTCTGAACTAGATGAATCAGTCCGGTCTGAAGTGACATTTGGCAATAAGTCAAAAGTGCCAATTTTGAGAAAAGGTAAAATATCTATTCAATTGAAGGATGGTACTCACAATTTTATATCCGATGTGTTCTATGTTCCTGAACTACACCAAAATTTGTTGAGTATGGGACAGTTGTCAGAAAAAGTATATAAGATAGATATTGCTCAGGGGTGTTGTACCATTGCAGATGCTAGAGGAGTTTTGATTGCAAAGGTAAATATGTCTCAAAATCGACTATTTCCTTTGAAAATTAAGCATACTCTCCTTGCTTGCTTTAATTCTGAAGTTTGTGATGAAAATTGGTTATGGCATATGCGATTTGGGCATTTCTATTTCTCTGGATTACACTATCTTGCGAGAAAGGAACTTGTTTCTGATTTACCTGTTGTGAATGTCCCTGATCGTATATGTGAGATTTGTGTGATTGGGAAGAAGCATAGAGATCCCTTCCCTGTGGGCAAGTCAAGGAGAGCTACAAAACAGTTGGAGATTGTTCACTCAGACCTGTGTTCGTTGGAGGTTCCCTCACATGGAGGTTGTAAGTACTTTATTACTTTCATTGATGATTTCAGTAGAAAAACATGGGTTTACTTTCTGAAGCAAAAGTCTGAAGCATGTGATGTTTTCAAACAATTTAAGACTTTTGTTGAAAAGCAAAGTGGTTATGAGATTAAAATCTTGAGAACTGATAGAGGTACAGAATATATTGCTTGTGATAATTTTCTGAAAGAAAAGGATATTCAGCACCAAATGACAGCTAGATACACTCCACAACAAAACGGAGTGGCTGAGAGGAAGAATAGGTCAATCATGGATATGGTGAGGTGCATGTTGAAATCCAAGAATCTGCCTAAGCCTTTTTGGGCAGAAGCTGTTGCTTGTGCTGTCTATGTGTTGAATAGGTGTCCAACTAAAAAGTGTGTGTGATAAGACACCCGAAGAAGCTTGGAGTGGGAGAAAAACCTCTATCAAATATCTCAAGGTTTTTGGATGTTTGGCATATGCACATGTGCCAGATCCATTGAGAAAGAAGTTGGATGATAAAGGTGAGAAATGCATATTCAATGGTTATAGTGACGCTTCAAAGGCTTATAAACTATATAATCCTGAAACTAAGAAGGTTGTTATAAGTCGTGATGTCACTTTTGATGAATATGGTGCCTGGGATTGGTTAGCTAAAGATGAAAGTTCAGTTGTTATTCCTGTTGTTGAAAATACTGTTGATGAGCAACCGATTCCAGATAATGTCCAGTCTCCTTCCCAGCCAGAATCGTCAGTTCGGCGATCTCAGCGCGAGCGCCACTTACCATCTCGCTTGCAAGATTATGTTTTTGGTCATGATAATGACCTGTCTGATGAAGAGATTGTTCAATTTGCTCTCTTTGCAGATTGTGATCCTTTAACTTTTGAGGAGGCTGCTACAGAAACTCATTAGCTTAAGGCGATGGATGAGGAGATTTGTGCCATTGAAAAGAGTGGTACTTGGGAGTTAACAGATGTACCTCTTGGGAAGAAGCCAATTGGAGTAAAGTGGGTTTACAGAACGAAATACAAGTCCGTATATCCAACTTGAAGACAGAGACATTTCTTAAATTGAAGAAGGAGATATTGGGATGACCAATATATCCAACTTGGTTTAAAGGAGGCAATGTTATAATAATAATATTATTATTATTATATTAAACCAAGTAAGATGAGTTAGTTTGTTAGAAATAATGGAAGGTGCAGTACTTGGATCATGCATTAAGTCAAATGGAATGTGGCCTTGATGTTAGTTGTACGTGGAGCATAATATTAGCATTATAGGGAGCATTTCCTAATCTTTAGCTTTGTTAGGCTTTGCTAGTTAATTATCATTAGTATAAATAGTCTTTGTATTCAAGCATTCTAAATCAATCAAGTGTTAAGCATTCCTCCCCCTCTCTCTCTTCTCAAATATATATTATATATATATTATAGATATATTACATTATATTTAATATATATTATATTAAATATATCTAACAACTTTTAATATATTTAAAATGTATTTGATATTCATGATCGATACAGTTATGTGGACCATCGTCAGCTTCAACATTTTTTCCTTGCATTCTCAACAGTTTCGTCACAAAATTGTCTAGCAACACTATTATCTTGACTAGAAACAATCAATATTTGAAATTTCCTACTAATCTCAACAACTCAAATTGACGGAGGGACACCAACATTATAAAACACAGATGCAATGTCCACATTTCTACCATCAACAACCTTTTTAGTCCATCTTTTCAGAATGTATTTATCGAGAATACTAGAAACACAGTGTACATGAAGTATACGTAAACAATGGCAGCAAAGTATTCCCAATTTAGAACACAACTTGCAACTACAAGATATATCCAAATTGATTGGCTTAAAATTACTTCATGTCTTATAATGTCTATATCTGGTCGCCACACATGATACTTGCACTTACATTCATCATTCAAAATAATTTTTGATAACAAGAGCTACCTTTCATAAATTGTTCCTCGAACAAAAAGTATATCTCAATAGTATATACCTCTTTAGCATGTGAAAGAAGTTTCACATGATCCATCATCATGGCCGGTACTCCTTGAGAACACCAAAAATCTTCACCATTTTCCTTACTTCTCCTTTCGAAAATAACACTAACAAAGGATTAATAGAAATCACAATGACCAGTAGTCTTAGATAACCTTCTAGAAATTGAATGATTATTTGTAGTTTCACTCCTTTGAGAAGATAAAATGCCGCTGGAAAAATAATCCTTGTTAAATGCTGACACCACTTCTCCCTACAATCATAAAGCTTCTCTAGCCAAGTATTCTTATGACACTTATACTCTGTCATCATCCTGAAAGTTACAAGACACGTTTACTAAGCTTATATGAAACAAAACAACAATATCAAAAAACATAATACTGTATATTCATAATTTCTATACTGAATATCCATAATTTCTATGTTGTACATCCATAATATATAAATTGCATATTCATAATTCTTATCCTCTTAAATACACAATATAAATGACTAAAAGTCCAAACAGGATATTGTACATTCATAATATCTACATAGAATATCCATAATATCTATGTTGCATGCAGATTCATAACTTCTAAACTGTATATTCATAATTCTTACCCTCTTAAATACAGAATATAAATGACTAAAAGTCCACAATATGATATTGTACCCAATGAAAACAGTAAATAATAACATACCTTGTCCAATAAAATTCAAACTCAGCTTCAGTCTCGGTGTATTTCAACACACAATTGGACATATCCAAAAAAATCCTTATGATTCCTTAATGCCTTGATATGCTTCTTCGAATTCTCACCAATATGCTATATGCAAAGACGGTGGCGTGATGTAGGGAATACCATAGAAATGGCAGCAGCCATAGCTGCACATTGATCTGTCATGATAGTCTGTGGACACTTGCCATCCATGGATCTTAAAAATGTTCTAAACAACCACGCAAATAATTCTATCATCTCGTTCTTCAAAAACCCACATCCAAACATTACATTTATGTAATGATGGTTCTCCCTACAAAAGGACCACAAATCATATCATATTTGTTAGTGTGATATGTTGTATCGTGCACTAACAAATCCCGAAACAACTCATAATCCCGCCTCATTTGACCATCTCTCCAAAAAAAAAAAACTACACAATCATGCATCCAAATCAACTTCAAAATAAAAAAAAAATAAAAAAATAAAAAAATAAAAAAGAAATCAGCCTCATTAGACTGCCTCCTCCTAAATATTTCAATCAAAGAATTGGAACAGGTTCCATCCAAACACTTGAAACTCTCACAAGCCATTGAATTGTAAGCATTGTAACACCCCCCCCCCCCCCCAAACACATGCTATAAAAAGCCTTAGCACAAGCAGATAACACAACTAAACAACTAGCACAACGGAAGATTAAAAGATATCTGGATAAACATAAATCCAAGTCAAGGGGTGTTATGCCACGCCCATCAACAAAGATGAATGCTACGGCCAAATCTGCATGGTATACAACTATCCCAAATCTCACAAGTCTACAACTAGATAGGCACACAGGCCATAAAACAAACGGAAGGAGCTAAGCTATCGGGTACTAGACTGCGCTCTCGTCTAAATGTCACCTGAAATATCACAAATAAACATGGGACGACGCCTAGTCAGCGAATAATGCTGGTAACCCACCAATACATGTGAAATAACATACATAAGTAAGGTAAAAGTTGTAAAACCATTTTCGAAACGGTATACATATATATTAGTGTAAAACCAAGAGTAAAAGCCAACGTAAGACTC
This sequence comes from Ipomoea nil, assembly GCF_001879475.1. NCBI lineage: Eukaryota > Viridiplantae > Streptophyta > Magnoliopsida > Solanales > Convolvulaceae > Ipomoea > Ipomoea nil. Next base: position 734,190 of record NW_017616755.1, on the reverse strand, counting down.
AACAATCTCAACAACAACACACGGGAACACATCCCAAGACCACAAGAACAACACGACTCACAAAAGAGTCAAGGCATGGTCTATCATCACTCAATAGATCAAAACCCGACAAATACATTGCAAAAGAATAAGACTCACACAGCAGACAACACATGCCAAGGCAACAAATGCCTTTGTGACTACACACATCACAAGAGAAGAACTCACCACAATGGCTACAATAGCCCTCGTGACATCACCCATCACGAGTTGATATGCCTGCCTTATGCCTGGTTCCAACCTTATGGCTACCCCCAACCTTGTATCTTCTTTCCAACCATTACCTCCAGGACCCCTGTACTTCTTAGTCCAACCTTTTCCCTCCTGGGACCGTCATCCCCCACCAACAAACCACCAACAAAGCCACCAATTTCGTAGTACACAAGGTACCGTACACACACACGGCGACACGCCTTCCCAAGAAAATACGTGAACCTGACACACAGGTCACAACTCCATAATCACGTCACGGCCACCACGAGGACCGCTGCAATACCTTGGTGACTAGTGTCCCATACCACTAATTGTGCAATCCAGGTAAAGCCACACACGCATCACACCTCAACAGGAATCAATCAATGGATCACAATGAAGGTTTGAAACATACTCAATCAAGGAATGGGTCACAGCCCAACAACAACAACGATGAATAACACAAGTTATCATCAACCCAACGGAAAGTACAAACAACTCACACGCTAGCATTTAGACACCAAACTAGCATGCTTATCAAACGGATAAATCAAAGGTAGTTCCGAGGAACACACAAGACACATCACTGTTCAACGAAACACAATGTTGAACACTTAGCACGATTCAAGACACCAAAGACATACATGGATGCCTACCACATAGTTCTAGACATACGAAACATCAAGAAGACACACAAATAGTTCCACAAAAGAACATCGGGAAGTCAAAAGACTAAATACCGAGTCAAAAGAATCACGGGGAACAAATCCCCCAAACAACTCCACTTGTGTACCCGCGGGTGGGCCCACGGGTAGGCCCCTACCCGCAGTTCCGCCCGCGGGTACAGGCTTCCCACCTTGTGTACCCCGCGGGTGGGCGGCGGGTGGGCCTCCTACTCGTCGTTCCGCCCGCGGGTACAACCTGTACCACAACATCACACTTCGCGAAATTCATCTCCAAACACAAATTCAAGTCCAAAACATGCCAAATCTCACCCAATACAACAAAATGACTTGAATCATAGGAAATGCCAAGAAATGGCACACAAGAACCCTAAACACAAGCTCTAGATATGCATTTTCACAGGACAAATGCATAAACACTCACATTTCATAGCAAAACACAAGTAGAATCCAAGAAATCACATATAGGTAAGCAAAATAGGTTTTGTAGAGCATGGGTTACCTCTTGTAGACTAAAAGGCTTCACTTTACACCTTAACAAGCTCTTCTCAAGGCTCACCTTCCAAACCCACTTCAAACACAAACCAAAAAGATCATAAAGATCCTACCTTTAAGAAAAGACTCCTAAGATGAAACCAAAAACACAAGATGGACTTAGATCTTACCCTCCAAGATGCCCAAATATAAGAAAGGTTGAATCTTGGAAGCAACTCTTGAAGTCTTGGCAAGGTCTCAACTTGGCTTGGAAGAAAAGCTACTCACCTTTTTAGAGAGAAGGTAGAGCTTAATTTTTAGAAAGTGTAAGGGAAAGAATGAAGATGTCTACTAGGTTAGGTTACAACCTAACACTAGGTGAAAGGTCAAGAATGCCCTTACTAACATTAGGAAATGTAAGGAACAATGGAATTCCCTTCAAAGCTCAAGGTACAACTTTGACTTTGGAATTGACTAGTCAAATACTAGTCCTCAAGTATTGAATTTCAGGATTTTAGGAATTAATTCCTCAATTGAAATAGGATTAATTACTCAATTAACCCATTAATTGAATTTGGATTTTGGGGTGTCACATCCTCTCCCCCTTCAAAGAAGCTTCGTCCCCGAAGCTTGGGTACGACGAATTAGAACAAACGGTAATAGGAAACAACATTGTGACAAGAGGTTCAAGAACGAATTCTTTTGGTCAAAACTCAAAAGTTTTCACAAGAATTTCAAACAAGAAAGAAGGAATATCAAATCAAGAATTGGCAAGAGTTTAACAAAAGGTTGGATTGAGCATCACGAACTCTAGTCTTAACACCAACATTAACTTCTAGCCGAACACTAAGAACAAGACAACCAACACAAAACAACCACTACTAACTACAACAAAGCTACTAAGCCACAAGGCAACAAGCAAAACAAGCACGAAAGCAACAACAAGCAAGCAACAACGGCAACAACGGCTAGGGAGAAACAACCACCAAGAAAAAGGCGAACAAGGTAGCCACAGCTTCACTCTAGAAGAACTCGCTCTCCGACTCCTCGGACTCTTCCTCGTCTTCTCCTCTATGACTCGAGCTGGCTTCGATCTGGTCTAGCCGGTGGTGCACGACGATGAACTGCGTCTTCATGTAGGCAAAGCCCTCCTCGATATGCGGTTCTGCTGACGAAGCAAGGCAACAACACGCTCTTCGTGTGACATGGAGTCGTGCTCCCTCTTGGTGCGAGCTTCTCTTCTTCGTCGATTCTCTTCACTCTCCAAGTCACTTTCTTTAGCTTCAGCAGCTTCTGGTGCTCCCACCACATCCTCACGGTCGGCTTCATCTTCGGCTTCCTCATCACCTCCCAAGCTTTGAACAGCGAGGCTCAACTTCCCGGCATGGATTCCCAGGTCGGTTGCCAACTCTTCTCTTTCCTCAGGTGCTTTCCTTGCAACTTCTTCAAGCGTGATGTACTCGCTATCATCCAGTCGAAACAGATTACAACTCCGAAGGTTGGTGGCATCCAACACTAGCTTTCCCACGACCTTCGGAAGGCAACCATCCACACTGACACCCTTCCTAACCAAGATCCAACTCAACACCATCCCGTATGGTAAGCTCTTCCGATTGTGATCCCGACAAAACACCATGTGTTGCAACATCAAAGCAGGCAAGTTGAACTTGACCATATTCTTGAGACAGAAGGCAAAAGTGCACTCCAACTTTCCCAACAAACTGTTCTTGTTGTTATTAGGCAACAAACAATCCGATACCAACATAACCAAGATCCTCTATTCCGCAGACAAGCACTTTTTCTCCGGCCTTGAAGCTTGAGTGAAACCACTCGTACGGCCCAACAGATAGCTCAAGTAGTCCCAGTACCCCATGGTATCCGTACTAATCCAGGAATGGCCATTATACTGAGCTATTCCGGAAGCAGTCAAACTCAAAAGCTGAGCAAGCCTCTTTTCAGATAACACAACCTTAACACCTCTCACTTTAGAAGTGATCTCAAGCTTCTCACCCTCTTTTGTCACAACCATGTGACGATAAAATTCCTTAACGAAACTCGGTAAGTCTCGGCCCTTATGGCGAGAAACTCATCCAACAAGCCCTGGAATCTAAGCATATCCAACAAAGAACTAGGAAAAGATTCCGGATCAAACGCTTTACCTTCAAGGACGAGGTAATGGGCATCCACCCATTCCGCTTTTCTAGCCAAACTTGATCTTCTAGGCATGGTAGATGATGACCCAAAACTCAACAAGAAGGCGCCCACAACTTTCCTCTTCTTTCCTCTTCACTCTCGCTGCTCTCCTCTGTCTCTCGCTCAATCAGCTTCCCGGCGACACAGCAGCAGGCGGCACGGCGGTTCCGGTGGTGCGTCGACGGCGTGGCGGTGGGCAGGTGGTAGAGGCGGGTTGCGGTGAAGCTACGGGTAGGGGATGGGGTTTCGGCTACTCACGGGTGGAAAGAAAAGAAAAAGAAGAGAAATTGGAATTTTAGGGATTTGGGAGAAATTGGGGAAAAAGATGATTTAATTTGGGGATTTGGGTAAAGTGGGAATTTATGGTTTAGATAGAATTAAAATTGGATAAGTTTTAAGAAAGACAATTAGCTTGAGTGGGTTAGAGGTTGGGTTGATAAAGGATAGGCTCGAGTTTAAAACTCAAAAGTTACAATTAAACATTAGGCTTGACCTTTAAGCTACACAAGGAAGGATTTTTTTTTTTTTTGATATGAACTTTGCTATTTCCAATTTCAAAGAATACTTGGAAAATTTAGAGGGTTTACAAAGGAATTGTTGTAAGAACAACTAAGTATAAGGATTTTAGAATTGCCCCAAGCACAATTCATTCCAAAGATGGATAGCTAACATCACAACGAAACTTATATGTCAAACTAAAGAAGTCACTTAGCAAGAAGAGTTTATACTAAGCTTCGAAAGAATTACTACCAAAGAAAGGCATGCCAAGGATTGCCACATAACTCAAATAGACAAGTACGAAACACAAGATAACACTCAAGGCAACAAAGAACACGATGATCGCGGAAAACAAGGATAGGCTAGGAAAAAGGGTTACCTGCCAACTCATCCTCCATCAAGCCCTCCGACTCAGCCTGTGAACGCGCCATCACGAAGACTCTCCCAGGTGGCCTAGCTCCAACTGCTCCACGACCCGAACTACCTCCCGATGCTCCTCCGGCTCCCGGGGGTGGCAGCAACGCTCTCTGACCGGCTAGCTGGGGACACTCCGCGACTTTGTGACCACGATCCCCGCATCAGAAACACTTAAACGCCTGGCCATGACAATCTTGGCCCGCGTGCACCTTCCCACATCTTCGGCACGGGAACAACTTAGCTTGGTCCCCTTACTCCATCCTTTTAGGTCCTTGAGATGAAGACAACACGTTCTTGGCCTGAAAACCCGGTCGCGGCTTCTTGAAGGTGGAAGAACCTCCGCTCTCAACCCTTTTCCTGGCTAACTCGTACGATCCTTTCTGTAACTGCTGAACGCGAAACAGATCCGCTGCACTCAGATACTCATCCTTAAGGGAACTTGGCCTACTCACTGTCAACGCTTTTCGTGCCTCATAATTCAGACCGGCAACGAATCTCTCAACTTTAGCAAGCTCCGTAGGCACAAGCATCCTAGCAAAACGCGCCAACTCCAAGAACCTCTTGTGGTATTCAACCACAGACAGGGATCCTTGCTGCAGGTGAAGGAACTCATTAAACATGGCAGCTCGCACATGTGCTGGGTAGAACCTCTCGCGCATCCTGTCCTTTAGCGCGGCCCAACCAAACTTAGGATCTTCAAGGACGGTCGGACCTTCATGGACCCACCATAGATCCGCTTCTTGGCAGAAGTAGAACGTTGCCAGTTCTACTCTTCTCTCTTCGGGGCAGCCCACAACGGTGAAGATCTTGTCGAACACCCATAACCATTCCTCCAAGACTACCAGGTCTTCCTCACCGGCGAAGGTTGGCGGCCTATGCCCCGACACCAAACGACCTATATCACGGTGCCCAGCGGGTGGAGGAGGCGGCACAGCGTGATTATTGTTCAACAAAGCTTCACTAAGCGTCTGCATGGTCTGAGTCAGCTGGTGGAGATTCTGAGCAAGCTGCTCGTTTGTCGGGGTCTCCGGGGTGCGGGCTCGGGGACGAGGAGGCATCGCAACTTCTACAACAACAACAAGGTTACCAAAAGATAACAAACAAGCAAAGAACAGAAAGCAACACACAGCTCACCGCGCAACCTAGAATCCTAAGCCTAACACTTAGCTTCTTAAGGTCGCTTAAGGGTCTCAAACCACACTTAGCCACTTAGAAATTCTAGACTTAACTCTTCCTAGGCTCAAACCTAGGCTCTGATACCAACTGTAACACCCCCCAAAACACATGCTATAAAAAGACTTAACACATGCAGATAACACAACTAAACAACTAGCACAGCGGAAGATTAAAAGATAACTGGATAAACATAAATCCAAGTCAAGGGGTGTTATGCCACGCCCATCAACAAAGATGAACGCTACGGCCAAATCTGCATGGTATACAACTATCCCAAATCTCATAAGTCTACAACTAGATAGGCACACAGGCCATAAAACAAACGGAAGGTGCTAAGCTATCGGGTACTAGACTGCGCTCTCGTATAGACGTCACCTGAAAGATCACAAATAAACATGGGACGACGCCCGGTCAGTGAATAATGCTGGTAAGCCACCAATACATGTGAAATAACATACATAAGTAAGGTGTAAGTTATAAAACCATTTTTGAAACGGAATACATATATATAAGTGTAAAACCAAGATTAAAAGCCAACGTAAGACTCAACACTCTAAACAACAACACACGGGAACACATCCCAAGACCACAAGAACAACACGACTCACAAAAGAGTCAAGGCATGTTCTATCATCACTCAATAGATCAAAACCCGACAAATACAACGCAAAAGAATAAGACTCACACAACCAGAAACACATGCCAAGGCAACACATGCCTTTGTGACTACACACGTCACAAGAGAAGAACTCACCACAATGGCTACAATAGCCCTCATGACATCACCCATCACGAGTTGATATGCCTGCCTTATGCCCGGTTCCAACCTTATGGCTACCCCCAACCTTGTATCTTCTTTCCAACCATTACCTCCAGGACCCCTGTACTTCTTAGTCCAACCTTTTCCCTCCTGTGACCGTCGTCCCCCACCAAAAAATCACCAACAAAGCCACCAATTTCATAGTACACAAGGTACCGTACACACACACGGCGACACGCCTTCCCAAGAAAATACGTGAACCTGACACACAGGTCACAACTCCATAATCACGTCACGGCCACCACGAGGACCGGTGCAATACCTTGGTGACTAGTGTCCCATACCACTAATCGTGCAATCCAGGTAAAGCCACTCACGCATCACACCTCAACAGGAATCAATCAACGGATCACAACGAAGGTATGGAACATACTCAATCAAGGAATGGGACACAGCCCAACAACAACAACGATGAATAACACAAGTTATCATCAACCTATCGGAAGGTACAAACAACTCACACGCTAGCATTTAGACACCAAACTAGCATGCTTATCAAACGGATAAACCAAAGGTAGTTCCGAGGAACACACAAGACACATCACGGTTCAACGAAACACAATGTTGAACACTTAGCACGATTCAAGACACCAAAGACCTACATGGATACCTACCCCATAGTTCTAGACATACGAAACATCAAGAAGACACACAAATAGTTCCACAAAAGAACATCGGGAAGTCAAAAGACCAGATACCGAGTCAAAAGAATCACGGGGAACAAATCCCCCAAACAACTCCACTTGTGTACCCATGGGTGGGCCCACGGGTAGGCCCCTACCCGCGATTCCGCCCGCCGGTACAGGTTTCCCACCTTGTGTACCCCGCGGGTGGGCGGCAGGTGGGCCTCCTACCCGACGTTCCGCCCGCGGGTACAACCTGTACCACAACATCACACTTCGCGAAATTCATCTCCAAACACAAATTCAAGTCCAAAACATGCCAAATCTCACCCAATACAACAAAATGACTTGAATCATAGGAATTGCCAAGAAATGGCACACAAGAACCCTAAACACAAGCTTTAGATATGCATTTTCACAAGACAAATGCATAAACACACACATTTCATAGGAAACACACAAGTAGAATCCAAGAAATCACATATAGGTAAGCAAAATAGGTTTTGTAGAGCATGGGTTACCTCTTGTAGACTAAAAGGCTTCACTTTACACCTTAACAAGCTCTTCTCAAGGCTCACCTTCCAAACCCACTTCAAACACAAACCAAAAAGATCATAAAGATCCTACCTTTAAGAAAAGACTCCTAAGATGAAACCAAAAACACAAGATGGACTTAGATCTTACCCTCCTAGATGCCCAAATATAAGAAAGGTTGAATCTTGGATGCAACTCTTGAAGTCTTGGCAAGGTGTCAACTTGGCTTGGAAGAAAAGCTACTCACCTTTTTAGAGAGAAGGTAGAGCTTAATTTTTAGAAAGTGTAAGGGATAGAATGAAGATGTCTACTAGGTTAGGTTACAATACTAACACTAGGTGAAAGGTCAAGAATGCCCTTACTAACATTAGGAAATGTAAGGAACAAGGGAACTCCCTTCAAAGCTCAAGGTACAACTTTGACTTTGGAATTGACTAGTCAAATACCAGTCCTCAAGTATTGAATTTCAGGATTTTAGGAATTAATTCCTCAATTGAAATAGGATTAATTACTCAATTAACCCATTAATTGAATTTGGATTTTGGGGTGTCACAAGCATCCTGGTTGGTAAAGCCAACCAATGGAGAACCCTCTGACTGATGTTTCAAAAACCTCCTACCATCCGCCAATGCAACCCCACTCTTCTTCATATCTTTTAAATATTCAAGAAGATTATTTCCCACTATTCTATATGAACGAAGTAGATGACTCTCGCCAAAAGAACATAACTCATGATTGTGCTCTTTCACATGTTTTGTAACTGTCCAAATCTCATCCCCCCCCCCCCCCTCCCCCACGTCAAACTGAACAAGTGCACTACATCCGGTCCTTATATCAATTTTTGAATAAACCTTGACACCACTATTTGGTTTCTCCTTATAACCAGCCTTAGCACATAAGAACCTCTTCATCTTAATTGACTTTGTAGATTCCTTGTAACGTTGTTGACCTTTCTTCACACTAAAACCAACTCTGTATGCATATCCATTATATAACTCATAAGCTTCATCACTATTACTTACTACAACACCAACCAAATCTTCATCAACTGCAATTGCAAAAGAAAAAATAAAAATATAACCACAACTATAACAACTACTGACTTTTGACCAGCAATATCTACAGAACAAGTTTACACATTATGAATGTACAGTTTGATGGAAATATATTTTTTATTTAAGTAGAGGGGGGATGGGGAATGCCGAATAAATCCAGCCATGCTCTACATAAAAGAATATATTATCCATAAATCACAGTTCACATAATTCATAATCTCATAACAGAAAATTCATAATTTCATAATAGAAAATTCATAATTTCATAATAGAAAATTCATAATCTCATAACTGTAAATTCATAACAGAAACAGAGTATTAATAACAATTGCGACATAACAGAAACTACATAGATATTGAATACACACCAGTAAAAACAAAGTAAAAATAAAGTACATTGCAAATAATCACCATGAATCAATACCTACTACTACCAGTAACCACATTCACATTAAAAGCTAAGAAAAATACATGGACTTGAAGAAGAGCAATCAATGTCAATGTTTACATCTGGTTGATCAGTACTTAGTGAATCACCAACACAATCTTCATTCACTGAATATATGAAAACAGAGGAACATAGCAGTTAATATGTTATGAACATAGAACTATCAAATTATGAACATCCATACCACATGCAGAAACAGAGTATCAATAACAGTTCACAGAATTCATAATCGCATAACAGAAAATTCATAATTGCATAACAGAAAATTTAGAATCTCATAACAGAAAATTCATAATCTCATAACTGAAAATTCATAACAGAAACATACGATTAATAACAATTGCGACATTATGGACATTCAAACTGCATAGATACTGAATGAACACTAGTAAAAACAAACTAAAAATGAAATACATTGCAAATAATCACCATGAATCACAAAATCCTACAAACACACATTGAATAAATTATAATGTTCACACCACAATCTCGCAATAACAAACATGAATATACATTCTAATTCAATTTCAAGCTCCTAAAATCTCAAACTAACATAAAGAATCACATAAATCAAACACAAAAATCGCAGAAAATGAATGCAACAAACCTGGAATCGTAGTCAACCCATCACCAAATAAATCTTCTCCCCGATCCACTGTCTCCACCATCGACGAGTTCAAATCAAGCAATCGTGAATGGAAGAAAAGAATTGTGATAGCAAATGGAACCAAAGAAGTGAATAGTGAATTGAAACTGCCAAAAACGATAATGGAAATTGCCTGCAAAATCGCGACTTAATGCCATTAATAACACAGTAATTAATTTTTTTTAATGTTACACTTGTAAAACGACGTCGTTCCGAAACGTGTTCACCAAGCATGGTGAACACGCTTCCACGACATAATTTGCGTGAATTTATTTGACCATTTTAACTAATAACGACAACCATGCCCCTGTTACTAATAGATGTTTTTAGACTGAAGCTTGTTTTATAGCAGGTTTTTGCTAACAATCAAGTTCATTTTATATTTTAAAAAATTTTTAAAATTCATCTTCATCCTCCGATTAGCTTCCACTTCTTCACTTTTCTTCTTCTTCTTCTTTTCCTTATATTCTTTCTCTCTTCTATATATATATATATATATATATATATATATATATATATATATATATATATATATATATATATATATATATATAGGCGAGTTCAGGTGCGGCAGTGTCTTACGGTGCGGCGATTTCTTACGGTGCGGCAACACCAATTGTTCAACAAATATGCACCATCAACGTTAGGAAAATACACCACAAAAAACAGAGTAAACAGAGCCCTGCATCACTAAACACACACCATTAGGTGTGAGTAAAAACACCATACACTGTTCAGAAATACACCATTGGGGGTGGTGAGTTATATGGTGTATTTTTTTGAGTCTGTTGTGTATTCTGTGATGTTTTATTGCATTTCATTGTGGTGTGTTTTTCTAATACTGTTGGTGCATATTGTTAACACTGTTGGTGTATTCTGGAATTCCGCCGCACCGCCGCACGGGAAGACCCCGCCGCATATATATATATATATATATATATATATATATATATATATATATATATATATATATATATATATATATATATATATATATATATATATATATATATATATATATATATATATATATACATATACTAGTTTTACACGCGCATTGCGCGAATGAGTTAATGTCCAATGTTTATAATTAAATAAATATTTGAAGATATATTAATGCAAGATTATTTAGGAGTAGTTCATACATAAGTAATTTAATGTCGAATTTATTTATTTAAATTTGTAACTTATACATAACTATATGAATACAATGTAATATAGTAGATTCATTATAACTGTTACTAAACTTTTTTTTTAAAATAGTAAAGAATTATTTTTGTTGCAAAGGGTTCTAATATATTTAATGGATGCACATATATACAAGATCAATGAATGAATCAACGGTACCGATCCTTTAGGTGTTTTGCTCAGTGTTCATTTAGTTCAACCGTTATTGTTGAATAAATTATTATGGATAAAAAAAATCCTAATTTAAGGAATTTAGATGTAGTAAACATTTAAATTTTTTAATTATAATGTAACCCAAAGATATTGGACAATTGGTAAATATGATGTAACCCAACAGTTTGAAGCAACAATTTGTTCCAAACCACTGAAAATACAAACATTGCAATTTACAATATTTTCACTTAGCGTTTTCTAGAATGGTTTTCCCAAAATACCTCTATATTAAAAAAAAAAAAATTACTGTAGAGCCATTTCGACTCCTTGAATAACAAGAGCCAATTTCGCTGGCTCACTGCTTGCCCATCAACGGATGGGCAAGCTTAATTTTTTTAAATTGGAGCCTTAAGGCTCCTTTTATAGGAGCCTCAAGGCTCCCATGCCACTTTTCCCACCGATGTGGGAAAAGTGGCAAAACTAAGGGGAGCCGAAAGTTCGGCTCCCCATATGTTTTATTTTTTATTTTTAAATTCTATTTTTTATTAAATTATTATTATTATTATTATTATTTAAAAACCATTATTATTATTATTATTATTATTATTATTATTATACTCTTAGGTCGTTTTTACATTTTAATTTAAACAGCTAATTTTTTTTATATATATTTTGACCAATTGTTAATATAATTCGCTGGTCAAATCCACTAATATAATCTGATAACGCTAACTGCTAACTGCTGATTACTAAACAAAGACATTGCGAGATGGTTTTCCACTTCAATTTGTTGTGTGATAATTTGAATACTCTCTTTGTCAACAAATCCCTCACGTAGTTAATATGATTTGCTTAATTATAATTTTTTCAATTTTTTCATGGTATTAATAAAATACTTGGTAAATAAATATATAGCATTATTTTGTATTATAACTTTGATATTTAATTAAAAAAAATAGTGCACAAAAAAGATAATAGACAATGTTGTGAATATATCAATTGATGAATTTGAATCTAAAGAATTTTTACATTGGAGAAAAATAAAGACAATATAACTAATGAAATTATTTCTCTTAATTAATTTATTGATAATGAATATTTTATTTTTTTGAAGAAAGACAGGACAATGTAGCGAATATAATCAATTGATGAATTTGAATGTAAAGAGTTTTTATTTTGGAGAAAAATAAAGACAATATAACTAATGAAATTATTTCTCTTATTGAATTTATTGATAATGAATATTTTTTTTTTGAATAAAGATATTGTAGACACATAATTCAAAATTAAAGAAATGCAAATTTATTATTTTTTGTTGTAGCTACTAAATTATTATTTTAATTTAATAAAAGTAAAATAGAGTACTAATTATGCCAACTTTGATTGGGATGGGGTTCAAACCTAAGACCTTTCTTATTGAAATCAATGAGTAAGTTAACGGTGAACTAATTGAAATTAACGGAGAAGATAATATTTAACGAAAAAGTTAACGGATAATCATATAATTAAGGATAAATTAGGAAATCCCAAAGAAAAAATAAAATCTGATCAATCTGAGCCATTCATTTGATTAAAAAATTTGACCGTCATTTTTTCTACTCATTATAGGCCTAACTCTTTTGGGCTCTTATTAGTAGCAAATGGAATAATGCCCAATGATTATTTGTAAATAAGTATTTCAAAGTATATCGATGCAATATTATATTGGAGATGTTCATGCATAGGTAAATAAATATTGAATTTGTTTATTTAAATCGGTAATTTAAAGTATATAAATTCAAGATAATATATGAGAGATTGATTATATTGTCACTAAAATAAATGTTTGCAACTTTGTAATAACGTTAGTCTAAATACTTAGTCTAAAAACGATAGCCTAAATAAATACTACTTTTGATTTAAATTTCTCCAATTCTTCTTAATTTTCTTTTGGGTAGCATTGCCATTATCTTCATCTTGAGTACATGTCCTCTTTTTTTTTTTCTTTTTTTTTTGGGTAGTGTTTCATGTGCAATTGGGTTACTGGTGGTAGCATAAGTGGATTCATCATACAATGAAATTATGGTGTATGAAGCTTTAGATTTGCTTTGTATTGTATATGATGGGATCTTAGTTGTACTATTAACTGTTTACCTTACAAGCACATATTGATATATATATTTGGTAGTGGTAGTTTTTGCCTACATGTTTCATGCGTTGTGAGATGTGTGTCGTAGGTTATAATGTGAAAGTATTGAACAAAATATTAATATTTATTATATTTATATAAAATGCCTGGTAAATAAATATATATAACATATTTTGTATTATAACTTTGATATTTAATTACAAGGTAATGTAAAAAGAACACAATGGACAATGTAGTGAATATAATAAACTAATAAATTTGAAGGTAATGAATATTAGAATTGTAGAAAATAAAGATAATATAACTAATGAAATTATATCTTTTTTTAAATTTGTTATAATGAATAATTTTTTTAGATAAAGACATTATAGAGATCTAATTCTAAATTAATTAAATGCATATGTATTATTTTTTGTTGTAGCTACTAATTTATTTAATTTAATAAGAGTAATAAAGTGGCATTCATACTTTTCATCAACAATAATGAAATCATTGATTTTTTTAATTTATATTCGTTGTTGAGACAAATTGTTTTGAGAGTTTGTCAATATCAATTGTTACAATTCCTGTCAATAGAGGATGATAATAAATAATTCAAAATATATAGTTACAATAGATATCGTTATAATGATATAGTAAAAATTAACTTACAAATTTCTTTATAAGTTTTCAAGCATTGATAAAATTCTGATCTGTAAACTTGTTTAATTGGAGACTGTGGGATGTCAACATTGCCAATTCTTTGGAAAATGGTCCTACCGTTTTAGAGTCCAGGTATAATTGTATTTATGATCAACAATTTTGTAGTTAGGTCGCGCAGGTCTGACAATGATATAAGAACAATTTTGTCCGATAAAGAAAATAATAGTATAATATTTGTAAAGTAATGTACAATTGTACAATTATAAAAATACATTCAAAAAATTTTAATACCATAACGACCTAAATCATACCATTTAATGAAGATTAATTAAACGAAAATAAAAATTAACCTAAATTTGTTTTTTTTTTAAATGCATAAAAATCAAGTGATTTTTAATGTTCTTGATTTATAATCTTTGACGCTTAACTTTGAATGTTATGTATTTAGTCAGACTAATTATTTGACCAAAGTTTATGTTTTTTTTTTTTTTTTTTTTTTGAAACACAACGAAAAAGCTTTCATTAATGAACAACCAGAGCAGTGATACAAGAGGGTGGGTGAGACAACCACGACCCTAGGACAGATGAAGAACCAGTCGCCCGTGCAAGCACGTGAGCTACATGATTCGCTGACCTTTTGACATGGCGAACATGTACGTTCCCAATGTCATTAGCAATTTGAATACATTGCTTTACAACTGAACCTACATACGAAAAATCAGAATGCCGGGAATTAAAAGCAGAAGAAAACATTAAGCAATCAGTTTCGATTATAACATTATTAAACCTAAGACTTTTGATCCAACCCAAAGCTTGTTCCATCGCGTATGCTTCCGCCAGCAGGGGATCTTGAACGCAGTCGAGTCTACCTCCTATTGCTGCCACAAAACTTCCAGTATGGGTTCGGAGAACAGCCCCAAAACTTGCCCCGTCACTAAAAAGAGCGGCGTCCACATTGCATTTTACCCAGTCCCGCGGTGGTGGATTCCACAGAGATGTCGAAGGAGAAGAAGAAGGAGCAGTTCCATGTGACCGCCCGATAGATTTCCAAAGCGCCTGCAAAGCCCGTAACTGATTAAGCAAAGAAGCGGTGGACTTCGTCTCTCCTCGCCAGACTATGTCGTTGCGTGCCCCCCATAAAATCCAGAAAACCGCCGCCAGATGGATAGATTTATCTAACGACTCACCTGTAAGCGTCGCCTCCATGAGTTCAAAAATAGTTCGGCCCCGGAGAACGTCATTATCATCCCATAACCGCCTGGGCACGGTGCAATCGCAAAAGAGGTGCTCCATGGTCTCGGAGGGAAACCCACAAGACGGACAGCCTCCACCCAACCAAACGTGACGCAGCTTGAGCGTTTCTTTCACCGGAAGAATGCCCCGCACGCACCTCCAAAGAAGGTTCTTAACTTTTGGGGGCACTGGAATCTTCCACAACTGTTTCCAAGCTGTGAAACCACCATTAAGAGCAGCTGGCACCACATTGTGCGTGAGGAGCTTGTACCCATGGCGAACCGAATACATACCTCGTGGGTCGCCAAGCCATCGCCATGAATCCGGGAGAGTTGGAGTCGTCGGTGTCGCCAGGATTCTGGGCACGTCAGCGGCTACGAACAGATCGCGAATAATATCTCCATCCCACGTGCCGAGTGGAGTTAGGAGACCTGCTACCGTCGCATCCTTCAAGTGGTCTATACATGGCGTATGAAGATTCGGGGAGGACGGATCCGCTAACCACGGCCACTCCCATATCTTGGACTCCTCTCCGTTGCCAATGCGTCGAGCGACTCCTTTCTTTTGCACATCCTGGCCTGCCATGATGCTTCTCCATAAGTAACTCGGGTTATTCCCGAGTTGAGCACTCAAAAACGACCCATGGGGATAGTATTTTGCACGAAGAAGCCGTCCAACTAAAGAATCGAGATAAATCAACAGACGACATCCTTGTTTGGCTAAAAGGGCAACATTGAACTCGTGTAGCCGTTTAA
Source organism: Ipomoea nil (assembly GCF_001879475.1). NCBI lineage: Eukaryota > Viridiplantae > Streptophyta > Magnoliopsida > Solanales > Convolvulaceae > Ipomoea > Ipomoea nil. The sequence continues at coordinate 718,293 of NW_017616755.1, read as the reverse complement.
AACCTAGTCCCCCCTCGTTCTTTGGAGAACAGAGCCGAGACCAGCTTAACCAATGAATGTCGTTGCTACCCGAATTTCCACTACCCCACCAATACCGATTGAAAAGCCGTTCAATCGTGTCACAAACCTTCTGGGGCAAATAAAAAACTGACATAGTGAAGATCGGGAGGGCTTGGGCAATGCTTTTCAGCAGAACCTCCTTCCCTGCACGCGATAAAAGTCTCTGCTTCCATCCGCTGATCCTTTCTCGAATTTTCTGTTCAATGTAGTTAAATGTAGCTGACTTATTACAGCCCAAAACTGAGGGTAACTCTAGATACCGACCCAAGTTCGTAGACTCACAAACACCCACGCACCCTATGACCAGAGTACGCATCTCCTGGGTGGTATTCGAGCTAAACACAGCGTTGGATTTATCAAAATTTATTACCTGACCCGAAGCTGCACTGTAAAGATCAAGGCAGTCTTTCACTTTCTGAGCTTCATTAAGCGTAGCCCTGAAGAAAAGAAGACTATCATCTGCAAAGAAAAGATGTGATACAGCCGGAGCCCCTCGTGCGATCCGTATCCCATGGATTTCACCTCGTCCCTCAGCCTGCTGCAACAAAATGGACAGACCCTCAGCGCAAAGTATAAACAGATACTGGGACAGAGGGTCCCCTTGTCAGATGCCTCGTGTAGGGACGATGGTCCCTGCGATATCACCATTTACCTGAATATGATAGGCCACTGAAGTGACACTCATCATCAGCAAGCCAGTCCAATGCTGGTCAAATCCTAACACCGTAAGCATACCCTGCAAGAAACCCCACTCCATTCGGTCGTACGCCTTGGCCATGTCGAGTTTCAAGGCAGTCCATCCCACTAAACCATTAGTCTTCTTCCTCAGATAATGGCCCACCTCCCCGGTATGATGTTGTCAGTCAGTAGTCGATCCGAAACGAATGCACTTTGAGATTCTGAAATCACCTTATGAAGGACGCCTTTCATTCGGTTAGCCAGCATTTTAGCAAGTACCTTGTATACGACATTACAAAGGGCGATTGGACGAAGATCAGAAACTTTCTCGGGGCACTTCTTTTTACGAATAAGAAGAATGTTGGAATCATTTAGCCCGAGGGGTAGATATCTGTGAGTAATGTTGTGAATGATAAAGACTGCGAGATCATGACCTAGGATATGCCAAAAGTGCTGGAAGAAAGCAGGAGACATACTATCCGGACCCGGGGCCTTCTCCGGAGCCATCAAGAAAAGAGCTTCCTTAACCTCCGTAATGGTGAACGGGAGGGCTAAAGCTGCGTTCATCTCCGCTGAAACCCGACTTGGGACCCGACTGCAAATGTCCGCATTAACCCCAGTAGATTGGAAGATATCATTGTAGTACCTTAATACTTCAGAATTCATCTCCGGGCCTACTAACCAGTTCCCGTCCGGATCCTTAATACGGTTAAGTGTGTTCCTGCGACGTCTCGCCGATGCCGTTTTGTGAAAGAACTTGGTGTTAAGAACCCCGTGTTGTAACCACAACTGTTTTGATCTCTGCTTCTAGTACAACTCTTCTTGCCGAAGTAGAGAGTGTAGAGCTTCCTCGGATTGAAGGTACTCCGCGACGTCTTGCTATTGCCGTGAGTCCCTCAAAATTTCCAGCTTGCTTCGAAGGTGATTAATCTGCTTCCCAGACCGCCGGAAAAACTCCTCACCCCAACGACCCAGATATTGCCCGCATTCGGAAAGTCGTTGTTGAAAGTCCATCCCGAGAGTCCGAGACCACACTTGATCGACCACTTTATGACATCCTTCCTCCTGAATCCAAGCAGATTCGAAACGGAATCTTTTTTTGGCCGCACGAACAGCTCGCGGCTCCAAATCAAGAAATATGGCGTTGTGGTCCGATTCCAGTGTGAGTAAATTTCGGACCAAAGCTGACTCGTAGATATCTATCCAGTCCGAGGTGGCCACCGCTCTGTCAAGCCGCTCTTCAACCCAAGCCGGCGTACCGCGTCCCTTTTCCCACGTGAAACGACTGCCCTCCATACCCAGATCAATCAGATGACAGTTCATGAGAGCGTCATTGAACCCTTCAATGAGGGCCGTAGGCTGTAAGTGAGGTCCACGCTTCTCCGATAGGCAAGTGATGTCGTTGAAATCCCCAATTGTCACCCATGGTAGGGTGGACCGTTCCTTGAGCTCACGAAGAAAATTCCAGGAAGAAGGACGCTTGTTTTGGTCTGGATTCTCGTAGAAACACGTAAGTCTCCAATCAGGCTTCCCAGGAAGCGAAGCGATAACGTCGATATGGCAATCGGAGTAATTTATTAAGGTAGCCATTGCTGAATCTCTCCACAAAAGAGCAAGGCCCCCGCTCAAACCATTCCTCTCTACACAAAGCAGGCCCTCGAAACCCAATCTAACTCTTACACGTTCAACCTGTGCCAATGTAGCTTTCGTTTCTATAAGAAAAACGAAGCTGGGTTGCTGTCTGGACACAAGGCCCAGTAATTCCTGAACTGTCCGGTCGCCACCCAACCCCCGGCAGTTCCAGCTCAAGACACTCATTGAGAGAGGCGAGCCTGGCCCTCCAGACCCGCCGGTAACATGTTTTTTGAGCTATCAGACATAATAACATCATCTCCCTCACGGCCCTCCCTGCGCCGTTTCAGATCGCCTTGCAATCCACTTGATTCCTCAACCGCTTCCACTTCCTGAATCGGAGATTCTGGATTAGTAATAGGCGGCGGCAGTGCAGTGTTTGGAAGCTCCTGTAAAAGCCATTTCGCCCCGATCGGCCGGACTTGACGGCGCCCGCCGACCCTCATCCATACCCCGTAGGGATAAGCCTCTGGTTCCACCCCCTCATCATAGACCTTCTTGCAAAACTTCTCACAGTGTCCTAGCAATCCGCAACAAAAACAGAATGTGCCGAGACGTTGGTATCTAAAATTTATCCATTGGACCGAACCATCCTTCCGGCACAGACGCATTCTCCGTTTCAGCGGATGATGAATATTTAGCCTGACCCGGATCCTGAAGAAACTACGCCAGTTGCCTCCAAAATTATGAGGATCCTAGGATATGAACATACCAATATAATTCTTGATGCGTGTGATGAAATCCGTTGATGCGTAGATTGTGGGCAGGTCATGGATCCGGATCCAAAAGTCTATAGTGTCGAGCGCCACCTCATCTGGATTCATTTCGACCAGCGCCTTCGCGCAAAGAAGAGTGTTGTTCTCATATGTCCAGGGCCCGTCGTCCAGGACTCTGTGCATGTCCTTCGGATGAGGGAATTGGAACAAAAACAGGTTGTCGTTGATCGGCTGCATGCGCATTCCCATAACCGGTCTCCAAACGGAGGCCATAACCTGCTGCATGTGCTATAGCTTGATCGGGCGGTTCATAAGGAAACAACGCACCAGCTCATGGTGGAAGATCTTGGGCGGATTGGGATGCTTGTCAGGGGCCGCCAAACCTCTAGATTCCTCCTCCGCCTGCGTCAAGACCGCACAAGCCTCTTCGATAGCCTTGGTGTCCATCGCAGATGAGAACTGATCTGACTGGCGATCGACAATTCTGTCTCGGATCAACTTAGATGTAAGAGTATTGGGAGGATAGATGTAAAAACACGATCGGGATGTGAGATCGCGTTTGGAAAGGATATATCGGGATAAAAGCACGTAAGCGAAATCGCAAAGGATGACGAACGACGCGAAGATGGCGAAAGATGGATCAGTATGTGTAATCGCCGAGATGGGCATACGTGTATATAGGGAGGATAGAAGAACGTGGATGAGTGGGAAATAGCATAGAGGAGCATGAACAACCATAATGGGAAAAGAAACCCTAGACCACTAGGGAGATACTCTCAGAGAGAAACTCAGAGAGAGGCCACGTTTTTTACCAAAGTTTATGTTAAATTTTATATTATATATTTGTTAATACATTTTAACATATTCGTAGTATATGTTTAACAATTATGTCAACTCTAATTGGGATGGGGTTCGAACCTAAAACCTTTCTTATATTAAAAATAATAAAAAGTTAACGGAATATACCATTACTAAAGTTTATACTAACGGAATTTAGGTTATTTAAGGGAAGAAAATAATATAATAGAGGGTAAATAAGGAAAATCATTAAAAAAATACTAAAATTAAAATAATATTAACCATTCATTATAAGAAATAATACTACTGACATTTTTTTGTTCCAGTTAAGGTCCTAACATTATTGGCTCTTATTAGAATTGTAGAGATATATGTATATATATATATATATATATATATATATATATATATATATATATATATATATATATATATATATATATATTCTATTGACCCTATTAGAACTTCTTCTATAGACTGTCCAACTAATGCAACCCAAAGAGTCAATACCCCACCATCGGGTTCAACCCTGTGATCTTCCCTCAAGAAGAGCTACAGATGTATCATCTAAGTACAAGGTGCTTGACCTCTCTTCACTATATATATATATATATATATATATATATATATATATAAGGTTGTGAAAGAAGTGTATTGATCAACATAAATGAGCAGAGTTCAAACAGAGTACAGGAGAGGAGAAATAGAGGGAAGTTAGAGCTACTGGCCTAGTCTACATGAGCCTATTTAGAACAATTAACTAAATACAAAATATCAACCACTCATATGCTTAACACACCCCCGCAAGATTGAGGATCCATTGAAGACACCAATCTTGGATCGGAGGTGAAGAAACTGCTAACAGCCAAGCGGCTTGGTGAGAAGATCAGCAAGTTGAGCAGAGGACGGAATGTATCGTACAATCATCATGCCACTAGAAACCAAATCCCGGACGAAGAAGTAGTCCAGGGCCAGATGTTTCATGCGGGAATGAAACACCGGATTCTTACAAACATACGTGGCGCTGAGGTTGTCGCAAAACAGGACCGGAGGCTTTACCAACAGACTCTAAACCCATTGAACCTCCGTTGCTGCATTCGCCAAAGCACGGTACTCGGCCTCTATAGACGATTGGGAGACAGACTTCTGTCGCGAGGACTTCCAAGAAATAAGATTATCACCTACGTACACCAGGTACGCAGTAGTTGAACGGCCCGCGGTGACACTACCTCCCCAGTCCGAGTCTGTAAAGACACGTAAAGAGAGCGGTTGACCTCCTCGAAGAAATAGACCATGGCAGACCGTTCCCTTGAGGTAACGCAATATCCGTTTTGCGGCCTGCCAGTGCAGCTCAAAAGGCGCATGCATAAATTGCGTGAGCCGATTGACCGCAAAAGCCACATCTGGCGGGTCAGCAACAAATACTGCATTAGACCCAACAATCGACGGAACTGGTAGCATCAGTCGCGGCATTGGATGATGGTGTCGGCAGGAGTTTGTCCGAAACAGCAAGCGGTGTTGAAACATCCTTTGCACCATCCATCTTGAACTGCGTCAATATGTCAGTAATGTACTGACTCTGTGATAGAAAAATACCTCCAATAGTATGAATGACCTCAACACCCAGGAAATGATGTAAGGGGCCAAGGTCTTTGAGAGCAAACCATGCTGATAGGGTCCTCACAAACCGATCGAGCCAGGTTGTATCACTCCCTGTCAACAAAATATCATCGACGTACACTAAAAAATAAGCAATTACATCATGAGCTGAGTATACAAATAAAGAAGCATCAGCGTCTGACTTAATGAACCCACAACGTTGCAAAAATTGTGAGAGTTCCTGGTACCAAGCTCTTGGCGCCTGCTTAAGCCCATACAACGCTTTCGTCAACCTGCAGATATGAGTCGGGTACTGAGGGTCAACGTATCCCGGTGGTTGTTCAATGTAAACTTCCTCATGCAATGTACCATGTAGAAACGCGTTGTTGAAATCCAACTTGTGACACCCCGAAATCCACATTCAATTAATCCATTAATTGAGTAATTAATCCTATTTCAATTTGTAATTTAATTCCTTATATTCCTGAAATTTAATAGTTGGGGACTAGTAATTGACTAGTCAACCCCAAAGTCAAAGTTGTACATTGAGCCTTGTAAGGAGTTCCCTTGTTCCTTACACTTCCTTATGTTAGTAAGGGTATTCTTGACCTTTCACTTGTTGTTGGTATTGTAACCTAACCTAGTAGACCACCTTCATTCTCTCTTTTCACTTTTCTAAAAATCTAGCTCCACCTTCTCTCTAAGAAGGTGAGTAGCTTTTCTTCCAAGCCAAGTTGGAACCTTGCCAAGACTTCAAGAGTTGCTTCCAAGATTCAACCTTTCTTATATTTGGGCATCTAGGAGGGTAAGATCTAAGTTCATCTTGTGTTTCTGGTTTTATCTAAGGTGTCTTTTCTTAAAGGTAGGATCTTTATGATCTTTTGGTATGTTCTTGAAGTGGGTTTAGAAGGTGAGCCTTGTGAGGAGCTTGTTGAGGTGTAAAGTGAAGTCTTTAGTCTACAAGAGGTAACCCATGCTCTACAAAACCTATTTTGATTACTTATATGTGATTTTGCTATGAAATGTGAGTGTTGATGCATGATCTTGTGAAAATGCATATCTAGAGCTTGTGTTTAGGGTTCTTTTGTGCCATTGCTTGGCATTTCCTTTGATTCAAGATATTTGGTCTTTTCTTAAAGATAGGATCTTTATGATCTTTTGGTATGTTCTTGAAGTGGGTTTGGAAGGTGTGCCTTGTGAGGAGCTTGTTGAGGTTTAAAGTGAAGTCTTTAGTCTACAAGAGGTAACCCATGCTCTACAAAACCTATTTTGCTTACCTATATGTGATTACTTGGATTCTACATGTGATTTTGCTATGAAATGTGAGTGTTGATGCATGATCCTCTGAAAATGCATATCTAGAGCTTGTGTTTAGGGTTCTTTTGTGCCATTGCTTGGCATTTCCTTTGATTCAAGTCATTTTGTTGTATTTGGTGAGATTTGGCATGTTTTGGAGATGAAAACCCGCGAAGTGTTGTATTGTGGTATAGGACGTGTACCCGCGGGCGGAACGGTGGGCGGGGCACCACCCGCGGTTACTAGGCTTGTGGGAGTGTGTTCCCGCGGGCGGAACCACGGGCGGGGCACCACCCGTGGGCCCACCCGCGGGTACACTATTGTGGTTGTTGGGGGATTTGTTCCCCGTGATTCTTTTGACTCGGTATTTGGTCTTTTGACTTCCCGTTGTTCTTTTTATGGAACTATTAGAGTGTCTTCTTGATGTTTAATATGTCTAGAACTATATGGTAGGATTCCATGTAGGTTTTGGTGTCGTGAATCATGCTAAGTGTTCCACATTGTGTTTCGTTGAACCGTGATGAGTCCTGTGTGTTCTTCAGAACTACATTTTGTTTACCCGTTTGATAAGCATGCTAGTTCGGTGTTTGAATGCTAGCGTGTGTGTTGTTTGTACCTTCCTATTGGTTGATGATAACTTGTGTTATTCATCGTTGTTGTTGTTGGGCTGTGACCCATTCCTTGATTGATTATGGTTTCATATCTTCGTTGTGATCCGTTGATTGATTCCTGTTGTGGTGTGACATGTGTGTGGCTTTACCTGGATTGCACGATTAGTGGTATGGGACACTAGTCACCAAGGTATTGCAGCGGTCTTCGTGGTGGTCGTGACGTGATTATGGAGTTGTGACCTTTGTGTAAGGCTCACGTGATTCTTCGGTGGCATGTGTTGCCGTGTGTGTGTACGGTACCCTCGTGTACTATGAAATTGGTGGTCTTGTTGGTGGTTTGTTTGTGGGGGATGACGGTCCCAGGAGGAAAAAGGTTGGACTAAGAAGTACAGGGGTCCTGGAGGTAATGGTTGGAAGAAGATACAAGGTTGGGGGTAGCCATAAGGTTGGAACCGGGCATAAGGAAGGCATATCAACTCGTGATGGGTGATGTCACGAGGGCTTGTGTAGCCGTTGTTGTGAGTTCTCTTCTTGTGACGTGTGTAGTCACAAGGGCATGTGTTGCCATTGATCTTGTCTTTATCCTTTGTGTTCTGGTTATCCTTTGTGGTTTTGGGATGTGTTCCCGTGTCCTTGTTGAGAGAGTGATGAGTCTTGCGTTGAATATTGCTCTTGGTTTTGTACTTATATACTTATGTATTCCGTTTTGAAAATGGTTTTACAACTTATATCTTATCTATGTATGTTATTTCACATGTATTGGTGGGTTAACAGCATTATGCGCTGACCGGGCGTCGTCCCATGTTTTATTGTGTTCTTTCAGGTGATGTCTAGGCGAGTGCGCAGTCTAGTACTTGCTAGTGTAGCTTCTCCTGCTTGTTTTATGGCCTGTGTGCCGGTTTAGTTGTAGACCTTTGAGACTATGGATTAGTTGTAAACAATGCAGATATTGCCGTAGCGTTCATCCTTTTTGGTGAACGTGGCATAACACCCCGTGTTTGGATTAATGTTTATCTAGTTACCTTTCAGTCTTCCGCTGTGTTTGTTGTTTAGTTCAGTTATCTGCTTGTTTAAGGCTTTGAAGTAGCTTGTTTTTAGGGGGTGTTACAGTTGGTATCAGAGCCTAGGTTTGAGCCTAGGAAGGAGTTAAGTCTAGACTTACTAAGTGTGGTTTGAGACCTTTAAGCGACCTTAAGAATCTAAGTGTTAGGCTTAGGACTCTAGGTTGCACGGTGAGCTGAGTGTTGCTTTTTGTTCTTTGCTTGTTTGCTATCTTTTGGTAACTGTGTTGTTGTTGTAGAAGTTTGCGATGCCTCCTCGTCCCCAAGCTCGCACCCCGGAGACCCCAACAAACGAGCAGCTCGCTCAGAATCTCCACTAGCTGACGCAGATGATGCAGACGCTCAGTGAAGCCTTGCTGAACAACAACCACGCTGTGCCGCCTCCTCAACCTTCTTGGCAACGCGATATGGGTCGCTTGGTGTCGGGACATAGGCCGCCAACCTTTGCGGGTGAGGAAGACCCGGTGGTTTTGGAAGAATGGATGAGGGTGTTCGACAAGATCTTCGCGGTTGTAGGTTGTCCCGATGACAGAAGGGTAGAACTGGCAATGTTCTACTTCTGCCAAGAAGCTGATTTGTGGTGGGTCCATGAGGGTACGACCTTCCTTGAAGAGCCTGAGTTTGGTTGGTCCGCGCTTAAGGATAGGATGCGCGAGAGGTTTTACCCAGCGCATGTGCGAGCCGCCATGTTTAATGAGTTCCTTCACCTGCAGCAAGGATCCCTGCCTGTGGTCGAGTACCACAAGAAGTTTTTGGAGTTGGCGCGCTTTGCTCGGATGCTTGTGCCTACAAAGCTTGCTAAGGTTGAGAGATTCGTTGCCGGTCTGAATTATGAGGCACGAAAAGCGTTGATGGTGAGTAGGCCAAGTTCCCTTAAGGATGCGTATCTGAGTGTCGTGGATCTATATCGCGTTCAGTAGCTTCAGAAAGGATCTTATGAGCTAGCTAGGAAGAGGGTTGAGAGCGGAGGTTCTTCCACCTTCAAGAAGCCACGACCAAGTTTTCAAGCCAAGAACGTGTCATCCTCATCTCAAGGACCTAATCGGATGGAGCTAAAAGATCAAGCTAAGTTGTTTCCATGCCGAAGATGTGGGAAGGTGCATGCTGGCCAAGATTGTCATGGCCAAGTGCTTCGGTGTTTCCGATGTGGAGATCGTGGTCACAAAGTCGCGGAGTGTCCCCAGCATGCCGGTCAGAGAGCGTTGCCACCACCCCCAGGAGCCGGAGGAGCCCAGGGAGGTAGTTCGGGTCGTGGAGCAGTTGGAGCTAGGCCACCAGGGAGAGTCTTCGTGATGGCGCGTTCGCAGACGAAGTGTGAGGGTCTGGTGGAGGAGGAGTTGGCAAGTAATCCTATCCTAGCCTATCCTTGTTTTTCGCAAACATCGTGTTCTTTGTTGTCTTGAGTGTTACCTCAAGGTTTCGTTGTTGTCTATATGAGTTACTTGGCAATCCTTGACATGTTTTCCTTTGGTATTGATTCCTTAGGAGTTAGGTGTAAACTCTTCTTGTTACGTGACTTCTTTAGTTTGGTATATAAGTTTCGTTGTGAAGTTAGCTATCCATCTTTGGAATGAGTTGTACTTGGGTTAATTCTACAATCCTTATATTTGGTTATAGCCCTTGAGTTTCAAACCCAGGCCTATTCTTTGCCAACCCAACCTCTAAACCACTTGAGCCAATTGTCTTCCTTGGAACCTACTCAATTTTAATTCTACTTAAACCATAAATCCTCATCTTTACCCAAATCCCCAAATCAAATCATCTTTTCCCCAATTTTTCCCCCAAAATCCCTAAATTTCCCAAAGTCTTCTTCTTCTCTTTTCTCTACCTGTGAGACCACCAAAACCCACCCCCACCCGTCGCCACCAGCAACCCGCCACTCCACCGCCGGTGTAGCAGCCAGCCGCCACCGCCTCGCCGTCCATCGCCGACGTTCTCCGCCCGCCGGAGAGAGCGGTCGAGAGAGAAGAAAAAGGGGAGAAGCCTTGGGTCTTTTTTGTTGAGCTTTGGGTCATCATCAATCATGCCTAGAAGGTCAAGTTTGGCAAGAAAAGCGGAATGGGTGGATGCCCATTACCTCGTCCTTGAAGGTAAAGCTTTTGATCCGAAATCTTTTCCTGATTCTTTGTTGGATATGCTTAGATTCCAAGGTTTGTTGGATGGGTTTCTCGCCATAAGGGCCGAGACTTACCCAAGTTTAGTAAAGGAATTTTATCGTCACATGGTCGTGACAAAGGAGGGTGATAAGCTTGAAATCACTTCTAAAGTGAGAGGTGTGAAGGTTGTGCTTTCTGAGAAGAGGCTGGCTCAGCTTTTGAGTTTTTCTGCTTCCGGAGTTGCTCAGTATAGTGGCCATTCATGGATTAGTACGTACACCATGGGGTACTGGGACTATTTAAGTTATCTGTTGGGCCGTACGAGTGGTTTCACTCAAGCTTCAAGGCCGGAGAAAAAGTGGTTGTCCGCGGAGCAACGGATTTTGGTTATGTTGGTATCGGATTGTTTGTTGCCTAATAACAACAAAAGCAGTTTGTTGGGAAAGTTGGAGTGCACCTTTGCCTTTTGCCTCAAGAATATGGTTAAGTTCAACTTGCCCGCCTTGATGTTGAAACATATGGTTTTTTGTCAGGATCATAACCGGAAAAGCCTACCGTATGGGATGGTGTTGAGCTGGATTTTGGTTAGAAAAGGTGTAAGCGTGGATGGTTATCTCCCGAAGGCCGTGGGAAAGATGGTGTTGGATGCCACCAATCTTCGGAGTTGTAATTTGTTTCAGTTGGAAGATGGTGACTACATCACGCTTGAAGAAGTGGCAAGGAAAGCACCGGAAGAAAGGGCAGAGTTGGCAACGGAGCTTGGGATCCATGCCGGGAAGTTGAGCCTCGTAGTCCAGAGTTTGGGTGGTGATGAAGAAGTTGAGGAGGAAACAGACCAAGAAGAAGAAGTGGAAGCACCGGAAGCTGCCGAAGCCGAAGAAAGTGATTCGGAAAGTGAGGAAAATCGAAGAAGGAAAGAAGCTCGCACGAATAGGGAGCATGATGCCATGGCGCATGAGGAGCGTGTTGTCACCTTGCTTCGCCAACAGAACAGCATGATTGCAGAAGGCTTCGCGTTTATGAAGGCGCAGTATGTCGCAATGCACCAGAGGCTAGACCAGACTGAAGCCAGTTCAAGCCGCAGAGGAGAAGATGATGAAGAATCCGAGGAGTCGGAGAGTGAGGAGTTCTAGCTTGTGTTGTGGTAATCCCGTTCGCCTTTTCCTTGTTGTTGTTTCTTTCTTAGCCGTTGTTAGTTTGGTAATAGTTTGCTGTTTACCTATGATGCTTGTTTTTGCTTGTTGCTTTGTTGTTTAGCTAGCTTAGTAGTTGGTGTTTGGAGTTAGTTGCTTAGTTCTTAGTTGTTGTCTAGAAGTTGGTGTTTGTGTTGTGGCTAGAGTTCTTGATGCTCAATCTATCCGTTTGTTAAACTCTTGCCAATCCTTGAATTGAAATACCTTCTTTCTTGTTTTGGAATACTTCATTGCCTTAAAATCTTGTGGAATCTTTTGGAGTCTTTGACCAAAAGAGTTTGTTCTTGAACCTCCTGTCACAATGTTGTTTCTTTTCACCGTTTGCCTTTAATTCGTCGTACCCAAGCTTCAAGGACGAAGCTTCTTTGAAGGGGGAGAGGATGTGACACCCCGAAATCCACATTCAATTAATGTATTAATTGAGTAATTAATCCTATTTCAATTTGTAATTTAATTCCTTAAATTCCTGAAATTTAATAGTTGGGGACTAGTAATTGACTAGTCAACCCCAAAGTCAAAGTTATACATTGAGCCTTGTAAGGAGTTCCCTTGTTCCTTACACTTCCTTATGTTAGTAAGGGTATTCTTGACCTTTCACTTGTTGTTGGTATTGTAACCTAACCTAGTAGACCACATTCATTCTGTCCTTTCACTTTTCTAAAAATCTAGCTCCACCTTCTCTCTAAGAAGGTGAGTAGCTTTTCTTCCAAGCCAAGTTGGAACCTTGCCAAGACTTCAAGAGTTGCTTCCAAGATTCAACCTTTCTTATATTTGGGCATCTAGGAGGGTAAGATATAAGTTCATCTTGTGTTTCTGGTTTTATCTAAGGTGTCTTTTCTTAAAGATAGGATCTTTATGATCTTTTGGTATGTTCTTGAAGTGGGTTTGGAAGGTGAGCCTTGTGAGGAGCTTGTTGACGTGTAAAGTGAAGTCTTTAGTCTACAAGAGGTAACCCATGCTCTACAAAACCTATTTTGCTTACTTATATGTGATTTTGCTATGAAATGTGAGTGTTGATGCATGATCTTGTGAAAATGCATATCTAGAGCTTGTGTTTAGGGTTCTTTTGTGCCATTGCTTGGCATTTCCTTTGATTCAAGTCATTTTGTTGTATTTGGTGAGATTTGGCATGTTTTGGACTTGAATTTGAGTTTGGAGATGAAAATATGCGAAGTGTTGTATTGTGGTACAGGACGTGTACCCGCGGGCGGAATGGCGGGCGGGGCACCACCCGCGGCCCCACCCGCGGGTACTAGGCTTGTGGGAATGTGTTCCCGCGGGCGGAACCACGGGCAGGGCACCACCCGTGGGCCCACCCGCGGGTACACTATTGTGGTTGTTGGGAGATTTGTTCCCCGTGATTCTTTTGACTCGGTATTTGGTCTTTTGACTTCTCGATGTTCTTTTGTGGAACTATTTGAGTGTCTTCTTGATGTTTCGTATGTCTAGAACTATATGGTAGGATTCCATATGTCTTTTGGTGTCATGAATCATGCTAAGTGTTCAACATTGTGTTTCGTTGAACCGTGATGAGTCTTGTGTGTTCTTCGGAACTATGTTTGGTTTACCCGTTTGATAAGCATGCTAGTTCGGTGTTTAAATGCTAGCGTGTGTGTTGTTTGTACCTTCCTATTGGTTGAGGATAACTTGTGTTATTCATCGTTGTTGTTGTTGGGCTGTGACCCATTCCTTGATTGAGTATGGTTTCATATCTTCGTTGTGATCCGTTGATTGATTCCTGTTGTGGTGTGACGTGTGTGTGGCTTTACCTGGATTGCACGATTAGTGGTATGGGACACTAGTCACCAAGGTATTGCAGCGGTCCTCGTGGTGGCCGTGACGTGATTATGGAGTTGTGACCTTTGTGTAAGGCTCACGTGATTCTTCGGTGGCATGTGTTGCCGTGTGTGTGTACGGTACCCTCGTGTACTATGAAATTGGTGGTCTTGTTGGTGGTTTGTTTGTGGGGGATGACGGTCCCAGGAGGAAAAAGGTTGGACTAAGAAGTACAGGGGTCCTGGAGGTAATGGTTGGAAGAAGATACAAGGTTGGGGGTAGCCATAAGGTTGGAACCGGGCATAAGGAAGGCATATCAACTCGTGATGGTGATGTCACGAGGGCTTGTGTAGCCGTTGTTGTGAGTTCTCTTCTTGTGACGTTTGTAGTCACAAGGGCATGTGTTGCCATTGATCTTGTCTTTATCCTTTGTGTTCTGGTTATCCTTTGTGGTTTTGGGATGTGTTCCCGTGTCCTTGTTGAGAGAGTGATGAGTCTTGCGTTGAATATTGCTCTTGGTTTTGTACTTATATACTTATGTATTCCGTTCCGAAAATGGCTTTACAACTTATATCTTATCTATGTATGTTATTTCACATGTATTGGTGGGTTACCAGCATTATGCGCTATCCGGGCGTTGTCCCATGTTTTATTGTGTTCTTTCAGGTGATGTCTAGGCATGCGCAGTCTAGTACTTGCTAGTGTAGCTTCTCCCGCTTGTTTTATGGCCTGTGTGCCGGTTTAATTGTAGACCTTTGAGACTATGGATTAGTTGTAAACAATGCAGATATTGCCGTAGCGTTCATCTTTTTGGTGAACGTGGCATAACACCCCGTGTTTGGATTAATGTTTAACGTGGCATAACACCCCTTGCTTGTTTAAGGCTTTTAAATAGCTTGTTTTTAGGGGGTGTTATACAACTGGCACAAACTCCAGTGATTACTCAGCGCAACAGTTAAAACAAGGCGAATGGTAACAGGCTTCATTACTGGGCTATAGGTGTAACACCCCGTGTTACGACCCCTAAGATCAATTAAATCATTTAATCAATTACCGAAAAGAGAGAATTAAATCACAATAATTAATTACGAAGGCCCACCATAGTCCACGGGACCTTATCCCTAAACTCAATCCTTAGTCCCAAAAGAAATAGAATTTGCAAGCCCATAATATTAGTTCCTAACTAGGACTTCTAAATATATAAATAGGGGACTTAAGAGGCACCTAGAAACCCCCCACCACAAGAATAACGCCCACCACCCCAAAGAGCTCCAAGAATCCCCTTAGAAGAAATCAAGAAAGCAAGAAAGCTCAAAGAAAGACCCTTCATAGGCAAGGAATTAATTAAGGCTAAGAGGTAACCCATGTCTCAACAAAACCTATTTTCATAGCTATGATTCTCCCTTAGGATTCCCTATATTAATCGTGTGTTGATGATTCGTTATATTGATAATTGGTGTTATGATTCCATTGATGTTCTTGATAATCTTGATGATAAGAGGTTCTTAAGGATTTTATGGTGTTCTTGATGTTCTTGATGATTATGCGTTATTCTTGGTGTTCGTATGATGATCTTGAGGTGTATATGATTTTTCCTACCGAATCTTGATATTAAAAGATGAATTGTGTTCTTGTGATTTAAAAGTGATTAGAACCCTAGGTTGCATCGTGAAACTCGTGTGGTATTGTTCTTGGTATATTGGGTGGGAATTCACATGTTCGGGTGTTAATTATGTTTAGAAAAGCATGATAGGATATGTGCCGTATGTTTCTTGATTGTGATCCGTTAATTGTCTATGTATTGTTGTCAATTGCGTTTGAAAGTGTCTAAGCATGGTTTCGGGTTCCACAAAGGTTCCCGGGGCATTTTTGTGATGAAAAGAGTCAGTGGGGGGTAGGTGGGGGTAGGGGACCCGCCACCTACCCGCGGCCAAGTCGGGCAGTCCCGGCAGCGGGCAGCCGGCGGGCGGGCAGCTGCCCGCCGGGCACCCGCTGCCCGGAACAGTGCACGCCGGCGGGTGGACCCTCACCCACCGGCTACCCGCTGGAAAATACCCCAACCCGGGATTTCGGCTTCCCCGTTTGATGTTCCCCCGACCCCCGTGGTGTCCCAACGGACTCCGTCTATCGTGCCTATGTCTAGTTTGATATTTCGGGTACCGTTCGTAGGTTGTATGAGTCTTATATATTGCATGCTAGTTGAATTGGTATCCCGTTGACCTAGGTATAAGAAGTATGAACCCCTTAGGAGTATTCTTAGTTGTGGAGGACCACGCATAAGTTTTGTTATACGCTTTCCCCCTTCCCAATGTGTTAATATGGGTTGCATGTGCTTGCTATGTGTTATGTGTGCATGTCACCCCGAATTGGTTGAGATGAATCAGGCTATACGGGCAGTCGGATGGGCTGAGAACCATACCGGCTGTTAACCAGGCTGGTAAAGACCGGTCAGGTATATAAATATTATATCGGACAAAGGTCCACTATACGGGCAGTTGAATGGGCTGAGAACCATCCCAACTGTTAACCAGGCTAGTAAAGACCGGTCAGGTATATAAATATTATGTAGGACAAAGGTCCATCAGTCGGTTGCGATCGGCTCCTCCGTAATGTGAGACGGGGCAGGGTGCTGCGGGGCCGTGTCAGAGCTATATGCGCTGACCCTCATGTATGGGCATGCGATTGGTCCTGTGGCGCCAACAAAGTGTGCTATGTGATGAGATAAGAAGGATTGATGTTGTGACTGTTATGGAAACGTGACCATAGGATTCTTGCTAGTAAACTATACATGTTTAATTGTGATTATTGGTTGTGTTTATTTATAACTGTGCCCTATGTTGAGAATTGTATATACTTGATTATGACTGTTGATTGTGTGTACCCCTATCTGTCGAGTCGGTTCCCTGATTTGAAAGCTAGAGTCTCTTAGGATATATCTTCATGCTCCGAAATGACTTTTCGTATATCTATGTATATATATCTATATGTATTGTATTTCAACGCGTTGGAGTGGGTTACCAGCATCTCTCGCTGAACAGATATATTTGGCTTTCAGGCACAGAAGAATAAGTCACTGGAGCGCGCTAGAACTTGGAACGTAGAAGTAGATAGTTTCCCTTTCGGCCTGCGTGCCATGTTTATGCATTTACATTATTGAGGATATTAGTTAGTTAGCCTGTGCACCTGAGTTCTCTAGCTCAGGTGTGGCATAGCACCCCGCACTCTTGTATTATGTTTTGGGATTTAATGAGATTTCACCTTTATTTTGTAAGTTTTAAATATCTTGAAAATCTGGGGTGTTACAATAGGTTTCAAAGTAATCTCTGCCACCAGTTTGCAAGAAGCCCTTGGCAACAAGGCAGGCTTTGTACCGATCAACCGAGCCATCGGGTTTGCGCTTTACACGGTACATCCATTTGCAACCAATTGGAACCCCTGCGTCGCGAGGAACCAGGCGCCATGTCTTGTTACGGTGCAACGCGTCAACCTCTTCATCCATGGCTTGCCTCCACCTTGCATCTTTGAGGGCAAGAGCAATTGTAGAGGGTTCTAAAGCGGGAGGGAAAGGGTGGGCAGTGGTTTGGTTGACAACATAGTCGGTGTACCGTGGATTAGGACGGCGGTTCCTAGTAGACCGACGCACACCACCTTGTGACTGAGAGTCGCCTGAGGTGGTTTCGGTCTGGGAAGATATATAAATAGATTCACTGGTTGGTGGGGCGGTTTTTGGAACAGTAGGTGACGAACTATGGGCAGAAGATGACGAACTGGGAACAGAGCTTGACGCATTGTTTCCACCTGTGGGCCTAGTGGACGACTCAGGTGACAGCAATTGCACTCTGGTAGATTCTGAGGCAGAAGAAGTAACGGGCGTGGGTATGGAAAAAGATGGCAGATTAGGAGACGTGGCACCTGCGGAAGAAGGCAACCGGAACAGAACCTGTGAGGCAGTAGTTTGGTGCCCAGATACGGTTCCCGTATCCAGATGTAGTTCTTTTGCAAGAAACTAATTTGAAACAAAACGCACATGCCTAGATAAAAACACTCGATTTGAAACAAAATCAAGACATTTATAAGCAGATTGAGTGTTAGAGTACCCTAGAAAAATACAAGGACGAAACTTTGGCTCTAATTTCGTAGAGTTATAGGGTCGTAGCCAAGGATAGCAAAGACAGCCAAATGGTTGCAATTTTGCATAATTGGGTGGTTGTTTAAATAAAACCTGAAACGGAGACCGATTACCTAATATTGGAGTCAGGAGCCGATTAATGAGGTAAACGGCTGTGAGGACGGCATACGACCAAAATGTGGATGGTAGGGAGGCAGAGTGTAGAAGCGACATGCCTGTTTTGACAATATGTCGATGTCGCCGTTCAGCTATTCCATTATGCTCAGGTGTGTGAGGTGGAGTAGTGAAATGAGATATACCATGAGCATTAAACAAAGGAATCAATTTAATAAACTCACCCCCGTTGTCTGAGTAAACGGACACTATTGGAAGTTCAAAAAACTTCTCAACCAGCCGTTTGAACTGAGAGAAAACCGAAAACACATCCGACTTGTATTTTAAGGGATACAACCAAATGTATTTTGAGAAGTGATCAATAAAAATAACATAATAGCGATATTCATCAATAGATTTATCAGAAGTTCCCCATACATCAGTGTAAATCAAGTGTAATGGTTTAGTACTAACAAGAGTACTTTGTGAGAAAGGCAATTTGTGACTTTTGTGGACACTGCAAGACGAACAGTGAAGTTGACGCAATGAGGAAGCAGTAACTAGAATATTGCAGCTTTGCAACACAAGTTGTAACACCTTGTTTGAAGGATAATTGAGCCGATGGTGCCACTGAAACACATGAGATAGACGTATAGTGTTTATTGTAGGCTCACAAGACAAAGGTCCATAGTAGACACCGTTATTGTTCGTCCCCCGTAACAGTGTTGTCCCCGTTTGAAGTTCCTTCACAAGAAAGTGGGAATCAAAAAATTCAATAGACACTTTATTAGTTTTGCAAAGCTGAGAGACGGACACTAGATTATTTTGTAACTGTGGAACACACAAGACATTGCTCAGAGTAAGGACGGAAGCGGAAGTGGGAATGGTAGACTGACCTATATGGGAAATTTGTAAAGAATTAGGGTTACACAGGCGAACTTCATCAGGGCCAGTGTACTCTGAAAAGGTCTGCAAAGGGGTCACACTTGGAGTGGCGTTGTGAGAAGCGCCCTTGTCAAACAGCCATGGTGATGTCGAGCCGATGGTGGAATTGGCCATAGGAGACGGATATGACGAAGCAGCCTGCATGGGAAAAACATTATGTTCTTTCAAAAATCGGGCTAACTTCCGGCAAACTCGCGTTTCATGACCAGCAAAATTGCAAAATTTGCAAACAAAACCCATTCGATTGGTTCCTCTTTGCGAGGAATTTGGTTTGTTGTTGGCGGTACCGTTGTTATTATTATTACGGAACCTTCGGTTCGACGCAGGCTGTTGATTATGAAAACCAAAAGAGCCGTGTTGAGTAATATTAGCACTGGCCATTAATGTAACACCCCGAAATTTTGAAACTTTTAAAACTTATATAATAAAAGTGAATTCTCATTAAATCCCAAAATTAACATAAGAGTGCGGGGTGCTATGCCACATCTGAGCTGGAAAACTCAGATGCACAGGCTAAACTAACAAAACAACCTCAAAGCAATGTCAATACATAATCATAGCACGCAGGCCGAAAGGGAAACTAACTAGTCTAAGCTCCGGATCTCTAGCGCGCTCTGGTGTCTACTCATCTGTGCCTGAAAGCCAAATATATCTGTTCAGCGAATGATGCTGGTAACCCACTCCAACGCGTTGAAATACAATATAGGTAAATATATATATATATATATATATATATATATATATATATATATATATATATATATATATATATATATATATATATATATATATATATATATATATATATATATATATATATATATACGAAAACCATTTTGAAGCAGGAAGAGATATACTTAGGGGACTCTAGCTTTAAAATCAGGGATAGACTCAGCAAGTAGGGGTAAGCACATTCAAGGTAAGGGTACAAAACTCTGACTCGACATTTACTATGAACATTTGACTCTATAAATCAGCATTATGGCACCAAACAGAAGACCATCAAGGACTCCGGAACCCGCCACACACGACCCCTTGGCTCAGACCCTGCAACAACAAACCCAAGTCGCCCAAACACTAAGTGACGTAGCTCTCTGCAACAACAGGCCACAACCACCTCCACCAAACACAAACTCAGAGGTCGCCCGACAATTTTCAAATCATCGACCACCCACCTTCTCGGGAGAAGAAGATCCCGCCAGCCTTGAGGATTGGATTCGAACCTTCGACAAAATTCTGGGGGTTGGTAGAATGCCTAGAAGAGCATCGTGTAGAGATAGCCTCGTTCTACTTCGGACACTAGGCGGACCTCTGGTGGATCCATGAGGGACCCACTTACAGACAGGAACCAGGATTCAACTAGGAAAGCCTAAAAACACGACTGCGAGAAAGATTCTACCCAGCACACATAAGGGCATCCATGCACGAAGAGTTCCTCCACCTAAAGCAAGGAACAACTACCGTCATGGAATACCATAAACGGTTCCTTGAACTAGCACGCTTCGCACCAGAGTTGGTCCCCACAGAGGCAACCAAGATAGAACGATTTATATCGGGCCTCAACTTCGAAGCCCGAAAAGCACTAGTGGTAAGCGGACACCGGACCCTCAATGAGGCTTACTCCAGTGCCGCCAACCTCTACCGAACCCAACTACTACAACGAGGGGTTCAGGAGCAGATACGAAAAAGGAACACGGGAGGTGGGGCACCACCTATGAAAAGACTACGGAACGACGCTAACACCAGGCCAAGCAATCCGGCCACCCAAAGGCCGCCCCAGAGAAACAACGAAACTAGTACGAGGGGCTTCTCATGCCCAAGGTGCAACAAGGACCACAGAGGCAAGGACTGCATGGGAAATCCCTTGCGATGCTTCAACTGTGGAAAAGAAGGACACAAGTCCTTCCACTGCACTCAACCCTCAAACCCACGCCCCATAGCCATGGGCCAACGCGGAGGCACAAACAATCAAGGGAATTACGCTGCCCCCGGAAAAGTATTCGTCATGAGCCGAACTCGAAAACGAGGGCATCCTCGACGAAGAAAACATAGCCCAGGGAGACGAAAATCCCACTAACCAAACGAAAGAAAACCAAGAAGATGAATTTTGTCTAGGATAACTAGCAAATCCCTTGTAACCACCCTCGTAGTAGAATTGCTTATTTAGATTAGCTACTTCGGAATTATTATAAATAAATAAGCAAAATCAAAATAATTTAGCATAAAGAAAAGAAGCCAGAATGCCCCGAAAACCCGCATCAACAAACAAGAAGGACCAACCAAATCTTCTACCACTAAAAGACAAAAAAAGGAAAAAGACAAAGAGTACACAACAAAGAAGGCTAATATCACCAATGGGAATTAAACTCTAGACCTTCCACTTATAAAACCAAATCCTTAACCACTAAACCTTAAGTGTTTCTTGGAGCCTCAGGGGAACACTCCCTTCTTAAACCCCTCCAAGTTCCTAAAACCCACACAAACCTCCAAATCAAAAACCCTTCATCTTCCCCCAAAACACACAAACTCTCTCTCTCCCCTCACCTCCACACCACACCGCCGGCACCACCCAAACACACCCCAACCACCCCGCCAACAGCCACCGCCCAGCAACACCACCGGCGACCACCCGCACAACTCGCCACCACCGCCCAGAAGCTGCCTGCGACGGACCCGCTGCCACCACCGCCCGGAGGACGCCCGTCGACCGCCCACTGCCACGCAACGCCGTAACCCACTCCGGCCAAAATCCCCGCCAACGACGCAGCCGCCTACACCGCCCAGGACAGCCGTATCCTCGCCATCTGAAACCAAGCAGGTCGCCGCCTCGTCACCGGAGTCTCGCCGGAATCCCGCCGGAATCCCGCCGGAAAAACAACACTGGAGAAAACGCCACCTTGGAAAAAAAACACCGCACAATGCCGAAAAAGCCCGTTGGTATCCGAACCCCAGATTGGAACGACGTCGATTACACGGTAATCGGAGGTAAAGCCCTCGAACCCGACCAATTCTCTCCAGAGTTGGTCGATATGCTTAAATTTCAAGGACTCTTGGATACGTATCTCACCATCAAAGGGGATACGTACCCCGAACTAGTGAAGGAGTTCTATCACCACTTAGTGGCCATCAAATGGGGTGATAAAGTGGAAATCACTTCAAAAGTCCGCGGCAAGGAGATAGTACTCTCCGATGGCCGCTTGGCCAAACTCCTAAAACTGACCACCATAGGTGTGTCGGATCACGACCGAAAGGGATGGATTGGTACCCAAGGCACGGGGTATATGGACTACCTCGGGTACCTACTAGGAAAAGAAGGAGGCTTCACCTCGGCCACCCGATAAAACAGGAAATGGCTAACTGCCGAACAAAAGATATTAATCATGATTGTGACCGATAGCTTGTTGCCCACGAACAACAAAAGAAAAGATGTGGGAAGTATGGAGTGTACTTTTGCCTACTTCCTAAAACACAAGATCAAGTTCAACCTACCGGCCCTCATGTTGAAGCACGTAGAGTTTTGCAAGACTAGCAACCGGCTTAGTCTACCTTACGGGATGATCCTCAATTGGATCATGGAGAAAAAGGGGGTGGACCTAAGCCACACAGAATTCAAACCCGTAAGCGGCATGGTTTTCAATGCACAGAACCTCCGTCGCAATGAAATCTACTACACCGAAAGGGGACAGTACATCACCCTCGAGGAGATTTTCCTTAAACCCGAGGATGAGCGAAGAGAATTGGTTGATCGACTGGATATCTCCAACAAGAAACTTAAACAGGCAATGCAAGATTGTGGGGGGCTAGAGGGAAATGAGGAACAGGAAGAGGATAGCGAGCCTAATCCACCGGCACCCGCACGAGCAGGAGGAAACCCAAGGGGCAAAAATGAAGAATCCGTCAACAAACGCATCCTCGCACAGCTCACTCGGCAAAACCAAATCATGGACGAAGGGTTCTCATCCCTAATCCGCGCGGCACGTGCCTTGGACCAAAGGGTGGCAGCAATCGAGACCGTACTAGGCACTCGCGGGGCATCCAGCTCGGGAGCAGGGAACCAAGGTAGACCCAAACTTTCCAAATCACCACTTAACCAGAGATCTAATCTACCCCAGCAAAAGACAACACGTGAGGACCACGTTCCTAATCAGGAGGCCAAATTACGTGACGTCCAGGGGTGAAAGAATGGATCCACGCACCGGCTTCGGGGACGAAGCCTCTTGTAAGGGGGGGGGGGGAGAGTGTAACACCCCGCGTTACGACCCCTAAAACCAAATTAATTAATTTATTACTCACCCTAAAAAGGGGATTAAAATCCATTATTTAACCCAAAAAAAAAAAAAGGGGGTCCACCATAGTCCATGGACCCTTATTCCTAAAACCAACCCCTTAGTCCTATAAGGAATGGAAGTGGCAAGCTCATACCATTTAGACCCTAATTAGGACTCTTAGGTATATAAATAGGGACATAAGAGGCACCTAGAACCCACACCACAATAAACTCTCACCACACAAGAATTCCCAAGAATTCCCATAGGAGAAATCAAGAAAGAAGAAATCTTAAAGAAAGACCCTTCATAGCCAAGGAAATTAATTAAGGCTAAGAGGTAACCCATGTCTCAACAAAACCTATTTTCCTTGCTATAATCTCCTTCTTTGGCTCCCTCTATATGCTTGTGTCATGATGAATTCCTTTATGTTATTCGTAATATAATCCTGTTAATTGATGTGATGATTTTATATGCAATCTTGATGATCTTGATGATAAAAAGAGGTTCTTGATATTTATGTGATGATTCTTGATGAAATCTTGATGTTTCTTGATGATAGAGATAAAATATGATTTTGATGAATTGGATGGGATTAGAGCCCTAGGACGGTTTGGGAATTTGTATTGTGATATTCTTGATTTATATTTGGGTGGGAATTGGCATGTTCGGGTGTTTTTCGTGTCTAGAAGTCATGTTAGGATGTGTTCAACATGATTCTTGTCTTCGATCCATTAATTGCATATGTGGTGTCGTTAATTGCGTTTAAAAGTGTCTAAGCATGGTTTCGGGTTCCACAAAGGATCCCGGGACGTTTATTGAGTTAAAGAGTCAGTCGGGGGTATGGGTACCCGCCACCTACCCGCTGCCCGATATTTACCGCTAGGCAGCGGGCAGCCGGCGGGCAGACGTTTGCCCGCCGGCCACCAGCTGCCCGAAAGTTCATCACCGGCGGGCAGCCGGCGGGTGACCCCCACCCACCGGCTACCCGTTGGTCCGCTACCCACCCCGGGTCCTCGGCTTCCCCGTTTGATGTTCTCCATTCCCCGTGGTGTCCCAACGGACCCCGTTTGTCGTGCTTGAGTCGAGTTTGATGTTTCGGGTGCCGTTCGTAGGATGAAAGAGTCTTAGGAATTGCATGCTAGTGAATCGGTAACCCGTTGGCCTATGAGAAGAATGCATGAACCCCTTAGGACTACTCTTAGTATGTGAATGATCACACGTAAGTTTATTTATTCACTACGATCCACCGACTGTGCTTGTCAACGGTGTGTAGGGTCGTAGTCCCCAAAAGAGGATCACAATCCACCGACTGAGCACGTCAGCGGTGTGTAGGGTTGTAATCCGCCGTCGAGCTTTCGGCGGTCTATACGGTTGGTTGCGATCAACCCCTTCATGCT
This sequence comes from Ipomoea nil, assembly GCF_001879475.1. Taxonomy (NCBI): domain Eukaryota; kingdom Viridiplantae; phylum Streptophyta; class Magnoliopsida; order Solanales; family Convolvulaceae; genus Ipomoea; species Ipomoea nil. Next base: position 693,945 of record NW_017616755.1, on the reverse strand, counting down.
GCGGTATGAGGTAGGGTGCTGCGGGGCCATGTTAGTGCTATACGCACTAACCCGCATGTTCGGGGCATGTGATTGGTCCCGTGGCGCCACCAAAGTGTGCTTATGTGACTTGAATGATGATTTAAATGATGATGATTTGAATGAAGACTTGAATGACGAATGAATGATGATTGAATGATGATGTGGATAATTCAAAAGTAAACTGTGACCTTAGTTACATGTTCTTTATAATGTTGTCTCTGTATAACTGCTTATCATGATTGAATGTGCTTACCCTTACTTGCTGAGTCTATCTCTGATTTTAAAGCTAGAGTCCCCTAAGTATATCTCTTCCTGCTTCAAAATGGTTTTCGTATATCTATATATATAGCTACCTATATTGTATTTCAACGCGTTGGAGTGGGTTACCAGCATCATTCGTTGAACAAATATATTTGGCTTTCAGGCACAGATGAGTAGACACCGGAGCGCGCTAGAGATCCGGAGCGTAGACTAGTTAGTTTCCCTTTCGGCCTGCGTGCCATGATTATGTATTGACATTGCTTTGAGGTTGTTTAGTTAGTTTAGCCTGTGCATCTGAGTTTTCCAGCTCAGATGTGGCATAGCATCCCGCACTCTTATGTTAATTTTGGGATTTAATGAGAATTCACCTTTATTATATAAGGTTTAAAAGTTTCAAAATTTCGGGGTGTTACAATTAAGGACTGGCGTGCATCATCGGCCTCCTTTAGTTGGTGTTCATGATCAGTGAGAATGTCTGCTAATTCTCCCAAGGAAATTGGAGTTTCACGAATGCGGACAGCTGACATGATAGAGTTGTACTCCTCTCTTAATTGAGACAAAACGTAGACAACAAGGTCTTCATCGGAGACCGGACACTAAGCCAAAGCAAGTTCATCAGCTATGGAATGCATATCATTGAGATAAGCGGTAACGGACCGAGTGCCTCTCGGGTTTTTCGTGACCTTGGCCTTGAGGGAAATGATTCGTCCTCGAGCGCACTAGCATAACTGGCAAGAAGTCGTTGCCAGGCATCATTGGCGGTTTTAGCTGTGGATATAAGGGGTTGGATTGTGTCACAACAGCTCCCCAAAAGAGCACTGATGATTATCTGGTCTTGGCGATACCAGACAAGATGAGCTGGGTTCATGACTGTGTGAGCAGAATCATTAAACGCGGTTGGTTCTTTGACAGAACCGTCAATGAAGCCGAGAAGACTGAAGCCAATCAACGTGGATTAGACCTGGCGCCTCCAGATAGAAAAGTTCGAAGGGGTGAGTTTGATAGGAAAATGTGATGGGGCTGTGAGTTGGATAACCTCAGTGGTGGTCGCAGCTGTACTGGCCATTTGATAAGGAGATAGCAATAGGGAAGGGAAAAAAAAACTCTTACGAGATTATGGCTCTTGATACCATGTAAGGTTGTGAAAGAAGTGTATTGATCAACATAAATGAGCAGAGTTTAAATAGAGTACAGGAGAAGAGAAATAGAGGGAAGTTAGAGCTACTGGCCTAGTCTACCGGAGCCTATTTAGGACAATTAAGTAAATACAAAATATCAACCACTCATATGCTTAACAATATATATATATATATATATATATATATATATATATATATATATATATATATATATATATATATATATATAAACAAATAGACTTTTTCAAAAGTTTTCAAAATTATCTACTAAAATTTCCCACTTTTGAATTGCCAGCTAAAAATATACAAAAGTGGGTAGAAATTAAGGGTGTGCTTGGTTCACGCACGGAAATCGGAATCGAAATGGGTATCAAATACTTGGTAATGGTAATGGGTTTTGGTGAAAGTATTTTGTATGTTTAGTAGTAGGGTAGAATGAGAATGATTAGGCTAAGGATGAATAATGGGATGAGACCCTTATAAAATAAGAGAATGAGTTTTTCTATTAATGGGGTATTCCAAACCCATAGTAGTGTTTTAAAACCCAGTCAACCGAACAATAACAATCACTTTTAGACCCATACCTGAGTACTAAACATGTCAACCAAACACACCCTAACGGGACATTTGGTTGGGAGGAGGGAATTACGTGGGAAAGGAATTGAATTCCGTGGGGGATGAATTACTGGGAATAAAGTGGGAATTCAAATTCTAGTGTTTGGTTTACAGAATAAAATTACTGGGAATTTCAATTCTAATGTTTGGTATATATGGAAATTGAAAGGGAATAAGTAGTATAAAGTCCAAAATGCATATTGTTGTTGTTAGGCATCAATTTTAGGTTAAAAAAGGCATGGTAATTTTGTCTCATTAGTATCTTTTTTTCTTTCCAAGATCCATGGAATTAAAATCCCAATGGTGGCATGGGATTTTAATTCCATGAAAATGAGGGAATTGCAATTCCGTGGAATTGCAATTCCTTCCAACCAAAATAAGGAATTTAGCGGCCTTTGAAATTAGGTGAGAATTAAGTGGGAATAGAATTTAAATTCCCTCCAACCAAACACCTGTAAGTTTTCAATTAAGATAAAGAATTTCTCAACCACTTGTTTAGTAAATGATAATGCTAGCTAGTAAGAAATTAGTTATTTTTCAATCGTAGTCCACTACTACTGGATTCGATCATTGATCACCCATTTAAAATAGTAATAAATATAACATCATACTACATAGTAATTGGTCATGAAGAGTAAAATATATTTAAACATTATGATAATTATAAACATTTTAAGTGCATGAAGGACACAGTACAAAGCAAGGACTACAGGAAAATCATAAATTGATGTAGTACATGCATGGGAGTAGTACGTAGTGCATGTCCGCATACGGAAGGAAATACAGGAGCTGCAGCTATTTGTGCCATTTAAGACTTCAAAAGAGTACGTAGCGTAGGGGTCCTCACCCTTGTAATTTTCAAGTACTTTTAAAAGTGAACCATACTTTCACATTGTTAAATTTATAAGGAAAATATTACATATGCTCTCATTTTTACGCTTAATTTTTACTTCACACATAAAATCTTGATGAAAACACTTATATTATGACCCACATGAAAAAAGTAATTAATCTGTGCCCGTCATATCAAAGAATAAAATTTAGGAAGTATGATTTGCGTGTAATTCTTTCATTATTATTTTTACATTCCACAAATACTCTTACACTTATAAAAGCAAACCCACTTTAATGACACTAAAAAATTTGTTTAACAAAAAAATGTACAAAAAAAAAAAAAAGATAATTACACGACACTAGTACAAAAGAGATCGAATATAGGAGACTGACATTTAGCACTGTTGTTAAAAGAATAGTTGTGTATTTTGTAAATAATTAATCAATAATCTACCACTTTTGTTAGCTATAACAGACGCGGTTTGAAAAAATTTTAAAACCGCTTTTTGTTTTCGCCACCATTTCGCGTTGAAACGGTGGGAAAAAAAATCTCTATATATATTAAAGCAAAATGATTAGGGAAAAAGTAAAATGATTAGGGAAAAAGTAAAATGATTAGGGAAAAAAATTTCCCTCCAAAGTGTGAAACCCATTTATTGTATTCACATTACTTTATAAATTCATATAATTTTAATTACAAATCAAATCAACATCAACATAATTATTAAATTAGGAAAAAATTTCCCTAATTATAATTATCATAAATAATTAAATAAAGATGAAAAGAAAATTAATGTGAATAATAAGCAAAAAGATTTTAGTGGATAGGAGAGTAATTCACAAAATTAATTTGAGCAATAATTGTTGATCCATAATTGAAAATTAACATTGCAATAATTATGTTACGTTTCTAACATTAATTGATTGGAGATAAAAATCACATGTTGCTTCTGAATCTCGGGCTTCGATTCTTGGAGCTATTCTTTCTTGGAAGCGGAGGCAACTGTTAGTCGTAGCTCATGAACGCGAAGAAGAAATAGCTTACATAAAAAGACTACTTTGCCCTCATGAATAAATTGTTAGTTTTAAAAGTCATGCAGCGAAATTAACACGTCTCCTATAGTCATAGGACCAAAAGTGTAATTTGCTCATTTGTTAAATTAATAATAGTCTGTGCATCGCACGGGACACTTACTAGTAATAAATAAAACCGCCTGGAAAGTAGTTTTAAAAAAATTTTTAAAAAAATTGTTTTTATATTCAAACAACCCTACTGCTTCTTCACTAAAGATCTAAAAGAGTTACAATGCATATTTAAATAAATTTCCTCAATAAATTTAGCCCTCAACCCAGACTTAGCTTTCTGGCTCTGCCCCTGTTCAAAGGCCCCCATCACAACCAAATTCAACTCTTGATTTAAAGTTTTGCAGAAATATTTTTGGATGGAGGATGGATAAACCATCAATTGCAATCATTATTTTATGGACCATATATATATATATATATATATATATATATATATATATATATATTATTTTTATTTATTTATAGGAAAGGATTCAGGTGCAGGTATAGTTTCCCGTGCGGTTGACGCACTTTAAACATTAAAATGGTGCACCTTAATTACACAAACCACGCACCTTAAGCACACAAACAGAGCACCTTAAGAACACAAACCACGCGCACCTAAAGCTTTAGACCAACGCACCTTAAGTACACCAACCACGCACCTTATGTACACAAATCACGCACCTTAAGAACACAAACCACGCACTTAGAGTTTTAAAATGACACACCTAAAGTTTCAACAACTCACGAACCTTAAGCATACAAATCAGGCACCTTAAGTTTTCGGTTGACACACCTTAAGTTTCAACACTAACACGTCTTAAGCATACAAACCATACACCTTAAGAAGGAAAATCACGCACCTTAAAAAGAAAAATCACGCGCCTAAACAACCGCACTTAAGAAGGTCAACCGCACGACAATCCATATATATATATATATATATATATATATATATATATATATATATATATATATATGTATGTATATAATACTTTCTGCTACGCTCGCGCTCTGTAGCGGGTGTAACGGAAAGTGTTTATTAAAATAAGAGTTAATTCTCAAAATGATCCTCCGACTATTGAATTTTAAGCCAAAATGGTCTTTCGTTAGTTTTAGTGTTAAGTGAGTGTTTAAATGAGGGGTAAAACTGGTAATTCAGTGTTTCACTATAGTTAGAGGACTACTTTTGGTGCAATTAAAAGTCAAATGACCAATTTTGAACTATCTAGTTAATATTTTAAAAGAAAATTTCATTTTTATGAACTCTCTAGTTAATATAATCTAAAAGTTTCAATTGTGTATTATTGTATTTAAATTAATATAAAATACTTAGAGTTGATCTAATTAAATTAAAAATTATTTATGAATATAATATTAATAGCGATGATATATAATTTTTTTCCAACCATTTCATATTTTATTATAAATATTCTTTTATTATGTTTTGAATATTTTTTTTTTAATTTTTCGCCTCCACTGATCGACATTTTTAATTTGGTTCTGCACTTCTGCCCCTATAAACCAATATTATTTTTTGTTTTTTTTTGTTTTTTTTTTTGTAATAGAAAATGATTTTTTTTAATTATCTTTCTTATTTTTTTGTATTTGACTGTTGTCCTTTTTTTTTTTTTTAATAAGCAATGGTTTATATATGTTGTCCATTTGGTTGTAATTTTCCACAATAATTTTGTCATATATGTATTGTTATTTATGATACTAGATAATCAAAATCCAAATACATAATGTCAAGTATTCCAGAATAATAAAGAGTTAATCCAAAGTTAATGTTAGTTTGTACAATAACTATATATAAGTACTAGTTTAATAATTAAAATTATTATCCTAAGTTATTTTTTAAAAAATAATTTTCTAACTAACAATTAAAGTAAAAAGATTGTTTATTTAGAAAATGAAAATAAGCACAAGATCAACCCCTTTTAATAAAAATGAATGCAAATCATGTTTGAACTATAAAAAGAAAATTTTCAAAATGGTCCTCCGGCTATGCCCTTTTCTTAATTTGGTCCTTTGACTTTTAATTGCACCAAAAGTAGTCCTTTGACTATAGTGAAAACCCTGAATTACCAGTTTTATCTCTCATTTTAACACCCACTAACACCAAAACCAATGGAGGACTATTTTGGCTTAAAATTCAATAGTCAAAGAACCACTTTAGGTGGAATTAAAAGTCTATAAACCAATTTGAGAAAAGGCCATAGTCCGAGGACTATTTTGAGAATTAACTCTTAAAATAATAATAAAAATAATAATAATAATAATAATAATAATAATAATATTAATAATAATAATAATAATAATAATATTAATAATAATGCATAAGCTTTTTGCTAATAATATTAAGGGAGAAGTGTCAAATAGGCCCATGTACTATTGTTGATACTGCTAATTATACGTAAGCAATATAAAATAAGTCCGAGACCAATCAAAGCAAGTAAATGTCTTATTGATCACGGTAAAGGCCCTAAGTACAATCTACTTGGTTGCTCTGAGTACCGACTGACTGCGGTCGGGAATCTCTAATAACAACCTATCGATCGTCCAAAAGTCCTCTACACTGTAGCTACTGTAGGTATTTATAGCCGCTGTACCGGGGACAGGAATCCGGTCGTTCGGCATGTTCTCCACGTAGCCACCACGTGTCATCCTCCCGGGTGCCCTGTCTGTCGTCGTAGAGAGCCGCCACGTGTCCTTTGTCAGCTCTCTCGCCAAAGGGCTATCGCTCGGCGATCGACATAGCCGCTCGGGCAACTCCGGTCTGACCCCGACCGGGTTCTTCACACGAAGCCCGACCTGTTACCTGCAAAGACAGAGAGAAAAGACGAAGGCATCTCGGTCGGGGTAAAGCTTATGCCGGTCGGGACATTCCCTACCAAAAGCCCCCCAGCCCGGGCCTTTTTGACCGTCTGGGAAAAAACGGGACGGGATGAAGGAGCCCAACCGTCGGTCATCAAACCGACCGGCCAGCTGTCATTCCCTCCCTCGCCACGTGTCGGCCACTGCCGGCCTCTGCGACTGCAACGGTCGCCTCGGAATCAGCGTTGGTCGTGTCACGCAAGTGGATTGGTTTCCCGCCCAAATGCTCTCCTATAAATAGGCCCTTGAGGCCTTCATTTGAACTTTCCTCAACCTTTTGATCAAATTGGTACCCTCAAAGAGTCCCGAGCGAGCTATCTAGCAGATCAAACGAGCGAACCAAGCTTCAAGCTTTCTTCAGTGTCATCAATCGATAAGCCCTCTACTACCCATCTCTTGCTTTATTCTTAGCTTTGCGTAGGGGTAGGGTAGAACTAACTCCGATCTAACTTACGGACCCTATACTAACTCCCGACCGACCTTTAGGTAGAAACATGTCGGATTCGGATAGCCAGAACGCCTCGGTCGCAGGCTATGACGACACGATCGAGCAGAGCAGCGAGGAGGTGGACATCATGTCCTACTCCCCAGAGGTCGAGCAACGACCGCAGCAAGTACCCGAGCGAGCCCCCGAGCCTGAAGGGTCATCAAGCTCGTCGGAGACGTCGGGGTCGAGCTCTAGCCGGTCGGGGAACGAGGAAACGTCCACGAGCGGACAGAACTCTCCAGATGAGACTGTCCAAGGAACGCCTACAAGGGTAATAGGGGATTACCCTCAGGTCGAGCCCGAGGAAGGACACCGGGCAAGCGATGCGGAGGAGGTCGAGGAAGACCCGGCAGGGCCAGCAATGTCACGCGGGGACGGGTACGAGTTCCTCAACAGCGAAAGCGTTGAGAGTCACAGGAGCTTACTAACAAAAGGGGAAGCAAGCAAAATCGCGGCAACTCTCGCTGGTCGGGTCGAGTTCGACACCAGCAGGCAGCTCGGGAACATTATCGAGCGGCACCAGGGGAAGTGGCTCGGGATGCATTATGATTCGTTAATGGCCCCGATCACGTTCCCCTTCTCCAGCCTTCTTACCGGCTTCCTGGGGTACTACCGGGTTATGCCCGGGCAAATCTGTCCGAACGCGCATAGAATAATTGCATGTTTCCCTCAGATCTGCCGTCGGCACAACATGGCCTGCACCATGGAGCTCTTCAACTTCGTCTACCAAGTGAAGGTGCTAGCGGCCGCGTACGGGGGTGGTTTTCTGATGACGCAGTCCCGAGCAGATAAATGCTCGATCGAGGGGCTGCCTGGGAACAACCGGGGGTGGAAGAACCGGATCTTTTCCGTGAAATACGATCCGTGGATCCTCCCGGTCGAGAGGGTTTGGAGTCAGCGTTTCCGGAAGCAAGTTACGCCAGTTGAGACCCCGACACTCATCGATGCCGTGACCAAGATCTCGGGCGAGATTTACGAATACCACATCTTCAAATCGCCCGAGTGCTACGAAGCTGCCCGGCTACCCGATCCGGTCTACGATCAGTCTGAGAAATATAAACCCAAGCCGGCGGGTGTAACGGTCGCCCGGATGCCCGCTCGGGGCAAGAGGAAGGGTAAAAGCTTGAAGCTAACTTCTTTCCCGATCCTTAACACTCTGAATCGACTAACTTTCTTCTTTGTTTGCAGCTATGGCAGAGTTCGGAGATGACGACGCCCCTCTTCCTCCGCCCGCCAAGATCTCCCTTGGCGGTAAGAAGAAGCCGAGGGCAAAACCGGCCGGGCAAAAGGAAATCCCGATGGCCCGACCTCTAACTGCCTCGACCGTCACGACGGCGGAGGGCTTCGTCGTTGAGCCGACGGACGTCCTGGTCACCCGGGTGGAAGTCGCCCGGGGCAAAGAGAAAATGCCCGGGCAGGGCGTGACTGAGGTGGGCGGTATAAAGCGCCGCCGAGAACAGCGCAGCCCGAGCCCGTCGACCGGGCGGAACAAGGACGAGCTGTCCATACTGGCCCGTATTGGCAACGCCGGGCCAGCCAGAGAAGACTTGGGGAAGATGTCCCCGACCCAAGTGGCCGAGAGGATCGGCTACGACCTGGCCGAGGTAAACCTTCCCAACTAATCATCTCTTTTCGTGCAAGTGTTTCCAACCGGTCTAATCTTGAATATTCTATTGGCTTTTCAGATTTCCCGAGCGGCCCAGCTCTTACAAGGTCGGGCCATGCTGGCCGAAGAAGCCGACCACCACAAGAAGACGGCCGCCCGCCGCCTGCAGGAGGTCAAGGACATCCAAGCCGAGCTGGAAAAGGCCCAGAAGGGCCTAAAGAAGAGCGAGGAGGACCGGGTCCTGGCGGAGAAGGTCGCCCAACGGGCGATCGGGGAGGCCAAGGAGCTGAAAGCCCGACTCGATAATCCGAACGAGTTGGTGCAGTCTGTCTTTAAGGACAGCGAGTCGGGCTCGGCATTTCTTACAGCGGCCCGGGGAACAAAGATCGGGGAGGATCTAATCCTCTCATTCGGACGATGGGCCTTCAAGTCTGGGCAGCGAAAAATGCTCGAGCGGGCTCGTACCCGGATGGAGCAGGCTCTCGAAGGAGACGACCTTCAGCTGGTCCTATCGGCGCTTCCTCCAGACTTGGCCGACCCCGGTCCCTCTCCCTTCGCTCTAAAAGAGAAGGCAAGCGAGCCCGGTGGATCCTCTGCGGCCACTCCAAGCGGGAAGGAGACTGCCGTCGCTCGGGAGGCGAAGAAGTAGAAGATAACTTCTTTTCTTTTCTTTCTTTTTTGTAAAGGGATGCTTATCGGGAGCCCGGTCCCGATATTGTACCGGGCACCTTCTTTACGCTCAATAAAATTTCCTTTTGTCAGACTTGTGTCATTTGTTTCTTGTTTCACACTTTTGTTTTCAACCATGCACACACTGATCGTAGACGCTCGACCTCACGGCCTTCTGGCCCGGTCTCGCAATACTCGTCCCGCTTGATGCCCGACCTTAAGGCCTTATGGCCTGGTCGTGCATCTGGAGTTCCGTCGTAAAACTGGCCGACTCGATCGAGTTTACCCGATCTCCAGGCCTTGACGAAATTTTGAAAAACAGGTAAGCCTCCACGGTCGGGATATATCCGAGCGACGGGCCTATAGATACTTCCTTCATCCCAGCCCCCACACTATTGTGCGCTCGAGGCACGAGTGGGTGCGATAGTGGAAAGAAGTTAGACGGATCGGAGAATTGTGCTGAGAGCTCCTGGCTTCCCCGATCAGTGGCGTGACTCGTATGTCCGCTGATGTGGAGCGCATTTGGCCGGTCGATAGGTTTGCCCGGTCGATGTATCTTGAGGATGAACTGATTTGCGTGTACTGAAGGAGGTAAGGAAAATAACCGATCGAGCTGTCGCTTGCAAGCGGTCGAGCAATCACCGATCGTATATACATTAAATTTTCCCGCTCGCAGGCGGTTAAAATTAATACTTACAATCATAAATTTGATTACATATGACGACCGGGACTAACTCGCAGGTCGAGCCCCCACTTCGTCCAAAAATTACAAAAAATAGGCTAGTGCCTAAACATAACGAGGTGCTCGGAATTCCAAGTCCCCTCGATTACCCGACCGGTTGTCGTCTCCAGTCGGTATGTGTAACACCCCAGATTTTCAAGACTTTTTAAAACTTATAATATAGGTAGAATCTTATTAAATCCCAAGATATAATACAAGCGTTCGGGGTGCTATGCCACACTTGGGCTAGAGAACCCAAGTGCACAGGCTAACTAACTAATATCCTCAAAGTGTGATTTCATAAACGTGGCACGCAGGCCGAAAGGGAAACTATCTACTTCTACACTCCAAGTTCTAGCGCGCTACAGTGACTTAATCTTCTGTGCCTGAAAGCCAAATATATCTGTTCAGCGAGAGATGCTGGTAACCCACTCCAACGCGTTGAAATACAATACATATATAGATATATATAGATATACGAAAACCATTTTGAGCATGAAGATATATCCTACGAACTCTAGCTTTAAAAACCGGGAATGACTCGACAGATAAGGCCAGACGCAAGCAACAGTTATAACGAGCATATGCAGTTCCCAACAGATAAGGCAGATAAGGCAAAGCATAAACAATAGTCACAATCCAACATAAACAATCCCCAACATAAATCCCATAGTCACATCCCCCACGACACTCATGATCACCACTCATCCATATCACAACACATAACACACTTTGTTGGCGCCACAAGACCAATCGCATGCCCATACATGAGGGTCAGCGCATATAGCTCTGACACGGCCCCGCAGCACCCTGCCCCGTATCGCAACACGGAGGGGTCGATCGCAACCGACCGATGAACCGCAACTCATCATAGTGTTTGATCGCAACCAAACAGTGGATCGCAGCCAAAGAGAATGTCATCTGACCGCAGCCAAGAAAAAGGACGAACCGCAGCTCGTATAGAAACGTTTGATCGCAACCAAACGGTGGACCGCAGCCCAAGAGTATCAATCTGACCGCAGCCAGCTTCTGAACCGCAGCTCAGGATAACCAATCCGATCGCAACCGAATTGGGGTAGCACACACATAACACATAGCAAGCACATGCAACCCACATTACACATTAGGAAGGGGGGAGAAACGTATAACAAAACCTATGCGTGATCCATCACTTACTAAGAATAGTCCTAAGGGGTTCATACCTCTTCCACCTAGGTCGACGGGATACCAATTCAACTAGCATGCAATATAATAGACTCATAAACCTACGAACGGTACCCGAAACATCAAACTAGACATAGGCACGATAGACGGAGTCCGTCGGGACACCACGGGGAACGGGGAACATCAAACGGGGAAGCCGGGGTCCCGGGTGGGACAATTTTCCAGCGGGTAGCCGGTGGGTGGTGGGCCACCCGCCGGCTGCCCGCCGGATTCTACTGTTCCGGGCAGCGGGTCGCCGGCGGGCAGCTGCCCGCCCGCCGGCCACCCGCTGCTAGGCGGTGTTTTACGGCCATGGGTAGGTGGCGGGTCCCCTACCCCCCACTGACTCTTTTCACACACTTTACGCCCCGGGAACCGTTATGGAACCCGAAACCATGCTTAGACACTTTACAACACAATTAACAACAACCCGTAGACAATTAACGAATCAAATACAAGAAACGAACGGCACATAACCTATCATGCTTTTCTAAATATAATCAACACCCAAACATGCGATTTCCCCACCCGATAATCCAAGAATAAGATTATACGATACAACCTAGGGTTCTAATCACTTTTATATCAACAAGAATACGGTTCGTCTTCTAATTGCAAGATTCAGTAAGAATAACATACGAACGACAAGAGCATCACCCAATTATCAAGATCAACACATAATCATCAAGAACTCCATATAATCATCAAGAATATCATAATTATCAAGAATCTCCCAATGTCAAGATTATCAAGATCCCCCATGGGATCATCACATCAATAATCAATAATAATCATCACAAGTCATTGATACACAATAATATGGGGAAACCCTAAGGGGGAAATCATAGCTATGAAAATAGGTTTTGTTGAGACATGGGTTACCTCTTAGCCTTAATTAATTCCTTGGCTATGAAGGGTCTTTCTTTAAGCTTTCTTGCTTTCTTGATTTCTTCTAAGGGGATTCTTGGAGCACTTTGGGGTGGTGGAACGTTTATTTTGGTGGGGGGTTCTAGGTGCCTCTTAAGTCCCCTATTTATATATTTAGGAGTTCTGGTTAGGAACTAATATTATAGGCTTGCTAATTCTATTCCTTTTGGAACTAAGGATTGGGTTTAGGGATAAGGGTCCATGGTCCATAGTGGACCATATTAATTAATTAAAGAGAATCCTAATCGTAGTCTGAATAGTAAAAGGCCTACTTCCTTTATTCCTAATAGATAACTAGGTCTAGGATTCCTAATTAGAATCTGAATAGTAAAGGGTTTACTTTCTTTATTCTTAATAGGCTTAGGACTCTAATTTAGGCAAGGGTCCACGGTTCATGGTGGACCTTTATTAATTAATTAAAGGAAACCTAACCGAATTAAATCATATTTAATTATTATTAACGGGATTAATTTAATAATTAATCCGGGATTGAAGGCCGTAACACGGGGTGTTACACTCTCCCCCCCCCCCCCTTACGAGAAGCTTCGTCCCCGAAGCTTGGAAATCATTGCAGGGTTAACGAGTCAAGAGAAGAACCGTGGTCCTATAGAGAAGGTATTCCACGGGGAAATTGTATACTTGCACGCCTATGTGTGTTGGGTTTTTGGGAGGGATTGGGTTTTACAGGGCTAAGAGAGTGGGTTTCAAACTTGAGGACACGGTGAATTCAGGAATTAGGATCAAGTTTTCGAGGTTGCAACTTAGGTTGTGAGGTTGCCACTTGTATGGAATCGTTAAAACATGGGATTGAGAATGGGGTCTGAAGGGTAGAAAGGGTTTTGAAATAAGGAAGGGGCCGATTTTCCGGGGGAGGGAAAGGAATTCGGCTAGGATGGGTTAAGGTTTCTCGATCCCAAGTGAATAATCTGGTTAGATGCTTTGATCACGATGCGCCGACGAGCTGATGATCCTCCTTCCTTGGTGTTGGTGCTTGCTTGACTTTAAGATCCTTGTTAGACCTTGCTTCCCAGGCTAAGGTTTCATCCTTCTCTTCTTTCTTGAGGGAATTTCCCGTGGTGATTCAACACTTACTTCTTTAATGCGCCCAAGGTCTTGACCGAGTTGGGTCAACCAAGCCAATCTCTTAGGGCGCATTTCCCAAATTCTTCCCAAAGTCTCTTGGGAGTCGATGGACTTTGGGTTGAATTTCTCTTCTTATTGAATTTCATCTCCTCTTTAGTGGATGAAATTCTTAGTAAGACTTCATGTCTTACCCGAGGTTCGGCATTGTTGTGCCCTGTTTGTGTTATTTTTAATGATGAAGGTGTCCTTGCGTGCCCTTTTTCCTTTAAAGCGCAGTCGGTTACCAAATCTCGTTGTGGGATGACTCGGCGACTTTACGAGTCACCTCATCTCCTTGTAGGTCCTTAATGACCCTTGAAGTCTTGGCGCGAATGTGTTCTTCACCCTTTTGCTTAGCACCATGGGCTACGTAGTTCTTGGTTCCATACAACTTGTAAGGAGTCCTCTGATTTGCTCGAACGATGTCCATGGTTTGGAGGAGTCCCGGTCCCTCCTTAGCATTTTGACTTTTAAGGTTTTCGTAGGTTCTTAGTACGAGTTCCCAACTCGCCTCCTTGGTTTGCGCAATCCTTTACGCCACACATTCCTAGTCGGTTGTATCGTAGGATCCGATTTCAATTACTCGTGCAATGTAATTGATTGTGATTTCCCGATGGTGTCTCGTGCGTCAAGGTCTTTTACGTAGGACACTATGTTTGGGTGGTCCATGGTTCCTTACCCAAGACTCACATTCCTCAATCGAGGCACACAAGTGCGCCACAAATCAATAAAATGAGGGGTTAAGAAATCATCACATTGTACCAGTGGGCGCGAGGTGGGCGGTCGTCCGCCTGCCAAGCTCCTACCAAGGACCCGCCAAGGTCCCGTCAAGGACCCGTTGGGGACCCGCGGGAAAGTGACTAGGAAGAGTCAATTCCTTCGGGAAAGACCCCAAAAATACACAGATTCATGTCCTGACAAGTCCTATGCCCTAGTGCACAATAAAAGGGACTTGGATACATAGGATGACTCATCGTACAATGTTCATTGATCCTTAAGCACGAGTTCTAGAGGTAGATATACATATATATGTGTATCTATGTTTTCTTGGTCTGGGTTAAAGGGGTGTAAGAAGTGCAAGGGCTATGTTTCAAAGTCGAGGGGCGGATAGGGTCGATGTCTCCAAGGTCGTAATACAGGAAGGGAGGTTGCTACCTTGTACGGGTTTGTTTGTAATGAGGGATCAAGAGCGAGGTTTGGAGTGATAGGATGGATTCTTTAACGAAATGGTACTTGATTGGCAAGGGGAGGGAAAGAGGCTAAGGACTCTTGGTTTCGAGTGATTATGCCTGTTTGGGGTTTGCTTGTGGCGTACAGTCGAACCGGTGATCCCTTTTCCTTGGTTTCGTTTGATTCTAAGATTTTCGTTTGATCTTCTCTTCCCGTGTCGAAGTCCCCTTCGCCTCTATGGTTTCCAGGGGAATTCTCATGATGGTTTCCGTGCACGTTCCCCTCGGAGGTCCAGAAGTCTGGACCCAGTCGGTTAGTGGGTCAAATCCCTAGGTCTTGACTCCTAATCCTTGCCGAGGGTTCTTAAGGGTCAAGGGGGTTTCGGGTTAGTCTTTCTTGTTCTATTGGGTTTCATCCCTTCCTTGGAGGATGAAATTCTTAGCAAGGCTTTAGGTCCTCCTTGAGGTTCGACCTGTTGCACCTATTTGACGATGTTTTCTGTAGCGAGGGCCCCCGACACATTGAACGTATTGGTTTGCCCGCTCTTGTCAACGCATGGCGTTCTTCGGTGGCGTACATGCCGGCTATGGCTTCTCGTAAAGCCTTCACGGTTTTTCGTGCAAGGGTGGGATGATACGTATTCGTAACTTCCACCTACTTCGCCGATTCCTATCTAACAACTTATTTCAATATTGAATCAATGAATGTCGGTTCTTCACGCCCCTGGGCAGGGTAAGGGCTTTATGCTGCTCTACGGAGTGGGGATATGAACTTAGAGTAAGGGCGATGATTCCAATGCTCATAACAATTTAGGGTTTCCGAGGGTTTGGGTTAGGCGCAACAAAGGGTGAGCAAGGTCATGACGGTTGTGAATTTGCTCTTAAGGTAATTAAGGATTCGGGGTGGGAGTTTTCAACAAATAGGGGTATCAAGATGCTGGGGTTTCAGGGCGGACGATAATTTAAACTGGGGTGGTGGGGTCGTAAGGTGTCGCGATATACTTACCTTGCACCCAAGGATTCGACTAATGGTGTCGTTCATTCGCTACTTTAATCGGTGTCCTAGTTCTCCTTCCTGTTTGTTGTAGCCGCAACCCGGGTTTGCCGAGATAAAGTAACTTGTCGGAAGGTGCATGCCATTTGTCTTAATCGGGGGTTATCGTGGTTAACCCTGGGTCAGTGAGTATTGCAGTCCGTCCCTTTTAGCAGTCCTGACGTCTTGATGCAACGTCTTTTCACCGCCTCTTCTTAGTAGTTATCCAAATCTACCTTTTCTTTGGTCACGGTCCTTGTCAAGTCTTTTGACGGGAGTTAGGACGAGGCGATTTATCGGGTAAGTGTACGTTACCCAGTCGTGGAAGTAAACTTATCTATTCGCACCCTTACCTGGTGTGGTAAGCGTAGGGGGAGGTTCATTTAAGTTAGAGAGGGATGAAGTGAGGGGGGTCATGTGTAGGTTTCACAATCTCACTGCGCGTCCTAAGATTCCTGAATCCTATGTTCCTAAGTACCTAGAGTTCAAGCCTAGTGTCCTAAAGTCCGGTCTTAAGAGTCTTATCCTAGGGTCAAACTTAGGCTCTGATACCAACTGCAACACCCCAGATTTTCAAGACTTTTTAAAACTTATAATAAAGGTAGAATCTTATTAAATCCCAAGATATAATACAAGCGTTCGGGGTGCTATGCCACACCTGGGCTAGAGAACCCAAGTGCACAGGCTAACTAACTAATATCCTCAAAGTGTGATTTCATAAACGTGGCACGCAGGCCGAAAGGGAAACTATCTACTTCTACACTCCAAGTTCTAGCGCGCTCCAGTAACTTAATCTTCTGTGCCTGAAAGCCAAATATATCTGTTCAGCGAGAGATGCTGGTAACCCACTCCAACGCGTTGAAATACAATACACATAGAGATATATATAGATATACGAAAACCATTTTGCGCATGAAGATATATCCTACGAACTCTAGCTTTAAAAACCGGGAATGACTCGACAGATAAGGCCAGACGCAAGCAACAGTTATAACGAGCATATGCAGTTCCCAACAGATAAGGCAGATAAGGCAAAGCATAACCATAATCATAACTCAACATCAACAAACCCCAACATAAATCCCGTAGTCACATCCCCCAAGACACTCATGATCACCACTCATCCATATCTCAACACATAGCACACTTTGTTGGCGCCACAGGACCAATCGCATGCCCATACATGAGGGTCAGCGCATATAGCTCTGACACGGCCCCGCAGCACCCTGCCCCGTATCGCAACACGGAGGGGTCGATCGCAACCGACCGATGAACCGCAGCTCATCATAGTGTTTGATCGCAACCAAACAGTGGACCGCAGCACAAGAGAATGTCATCTGACCGCAGCCAGGAAAAAGGACGAACCGCAGCTCGTATAGAAACGTTTGATCGCAACCAAACGGTGGACCGCAGCCCAAGAGTATCAATCTGACCGCAGCCAGCTTCTGAACCGCAGCTCAGGATAACCAATCCGATCGCAACCGAATTGGGGTAGCACACACATAACACATAGCAAGCACATGCAACCCACATTACACATTAGGAAGGGGGGAGAAACGTATAACAAAACCTATGCGTGATCCATCACTTACTAAGAATAGTCCTAAGGGGTTCATACCTCTTCCACCTAGGTCAACGGGATACCAATTCAACTAGCATGCAATATAATAGACTCATAAACCTACGAACGGTACCCGAAACATCAAACTAGACATAGGCACGATAGACGGAGTCCGTCGGGACACCACGGGGAACGGGGAACATCAAACGGGGAAGCCGGGGTCCCGGGTGGGACAATTTTCCAGCGGGTAGCCGGTGGGTGGTGGGCCACCCGCCGGCTGCCCGCCGGATTCTACTGTTCCGGGCAGCGGGTCGCCGGCGGGCAGCTGCCCGCCCGCCGGCCACCCGCTGCCAGGCGGAGTTTTACGGCCAAGGGTAGGTGGCGGGTCCCCTACCCCCCACTGACTCTTTTCACACACTTTACGTCCCGGGAACCGTTATGGAACCCGAAACCATGCTTAGAGACTTTACAACACAATTAACGACAACC
The DNA here is from genome assembly GCF_001879475.1 of Ipomoea nil. Classification (NCBI taxonomy): domain Eukaryota; kingdom Viridiplantae; phylum Streptophyta; class Magnoliopsida; order Solanales; family Convolvulaceae; genus Ipomoea; species Ipomoea nil. Next base: position 676,143 of record NW_017616755.1, on the reverse strand, counting down.
CGTAGACAATTAACGAATCAAATACAAGAAACGAACGGCACATAACCTATCATGCTTTTCTAAATATAATCAACACCCAAACATGCGATTTCCCCACCCGATAATCCAAGAATAAGATTATACGATACAACCTAGGGTTCTAATCACTTTTATATCAACAAGAATACGGTTCGTCTTCTAATTGCAAGATTCGGTAAGAATAACATACGAACAACAAGAGCATCACCCAATTATCAAGATCAACACATAATCATCAAGAACTCCATATAATCATCAAGAATATCATAATTATCAAGAATCTCCAAATATCAAGATTATCAAGATCCCCCATGGGATCATCACATCAATAATCAATAATAATCATCACAAGTCATTGATACACAATAATATGGGGAAACCCTAAGGGGGAAATCATAGCTATGAAAATAGGTTTTGTTGAGACATGGGTTACCTCTTAGCCTTAATTAATTCCTTGGCTATGAAGGGTCTTTCTTTAAGCTTTCTTGCTTTCTTGATTTCTTCTAAGGGGATTCTTGGAGCACTTTGGGGTGGTGGAACGTTTATTGTGGTGGGGGGTTCTAGGTGCCTCTTAAGTCCCCTATTTATATATTTAGGAGTCCTGGTTAGGAACTAATATTATAGGCTTGCTAATTCTATTCCTTTTGGAACTAAGGATTGGGTTTAGGGATAAGGGTCCATGGTCCATAGTGGACCATATTAATTAATTAAAGGGAATCCTAATCGTAGTCTGAATAGTAAAAGGCCTACTTCCTTTATTCCTAATAGATAACTAGGTCTAGGATTCCTAATTTGAATCTGAATAGTAAAGGGTTTACTTTCTTTATTCCTAATAGGCTTAGGACTCTAATTTAGGCAAGGGTCCACGGTTCATGGTGGACCTTTATTAATTAATTAAAGGAAACCTAACCGAATTAAATCATATTTAATTATTATTAACGGGATTAATTTAATAATTAATCCGGGATTGAAGGCCGTAACACGGGGTGTTACAGTATGTCCCCGGCCGTATGATCGCGCTGATGATGTACGGCCCTTCCCAGTTCTGAGCTAGCTTTCCGCCCTCCAAAGGTTGACTGGCCTCCCTTCGTCGTAGAACGTAGTCGCCCACCTGAAAATAACGAGGGTTGACCCGAACATCTTTCGAACTCTTGACCCGCTTCTGGTACTCGGCCATACGCCGAGCGGCTAGCTCTCTTTTTTCCTCGACCCCATCGAGATCCACGACCATCGCATGTTCATTCTCCTCCGCATTGTAGGTTCTTTCTCGATCGGTCAGGATCCACGCCTCAATCGGGAGTCGGGCTTCTGCTCCATAAACCAGGGCGAAAGGGGTCTCCAAAGTAGCTTCCCTCGGGGTCGTCCGATAAGTCCACAAGACATATGGCAGCTCATCGGCCCAACTACGACCAGCCGAATGTAACTTCTTTTTTAAACCTTCCAAAATCGTCCGGTTAGCGTTTTCCACTTGTCCGTTTCCCTGCGGGTAAGCCACTGACGACCGGACGTGAGTCGTCCCGATCGTGGCCAAGAAGTTCTGAAAATATTGGCTTACGAATTGGCGGCCGTTGTCGCTAATGAGATGCACGGGCACACCAAAGCGGGAAATCACATTACGCCAAAGGAACCGAGCACACTGCTGAGAAGTGATCGTGGCTAAGGGCTCGGCTTCTATCCACTTGGAGAAGTAATCGATGGCGACAATTACGAACTTTCTCCGACCGGAGAGCTGAGGGAAGGGGCCTAAGATGTCTACCCCCCACTTAGCGAAGGGAATTGCAGTCGTGACCGGCTGGTAGAAGGTTGCCGGTCGTCCAGGCATCCGGGCAAACAGTTGGCACGTCTCACATTCCCGAGCTAACTTTTCACAGTCTAGCTGGAGGGACGGCCAATAGTACCCGATCAGCATGATACGACGGGCTAATGATCGGCCTCCTTGGTGTGAAGAACAAATTCCCGAGTGCAATTCCTTCATGACTAAATCTGCCTCGAATGCGGTCAAGCAACGCATAAGAGGACCTCCGTACGATCGCTTGTAGAGACGACCGTCCAATACTTGGAACCTTGGGGCTCTAAGCTTGGCCTTCCGAGCACGCTGGGGGTCGTCTGGGAGTCGACCGCGCTCGAGGTACTCCTTCAGATCAGTGATCCAATTGTCTTCTACCGGCTGGATTGGATTGTCCGGTAGGCGATGGATGCTATGTCTCGGGATCACCAGAATCCGAGCTATCTTCGACATGTGTTCCGGGGCGTCTTGAGCCAATTTAGACAAGATATCTGCATCGGCATTATCCAATCGGGGTATATGCCGGACGGTGTACCCCCGGAACTGAGCAAGCTTCTCCATGGCTAGGTCTCGGTATAGTTGTAGACGCTCTCCATTGACCTCATAATCTCCGAGAACCTGCCCGACCACGAGCGCAGAATCTGTTTGAGCTCGGATGTATTCAGCCCCCAAGTCCCGAGCGCACTGTAAGCCATTAACAAAGGCTTCGTATTCGGCTTCATTATTGGTCGGATGGAACTGATACATGAGAGCGAAATAAACTTTGAATCCTTCCAGGCTCGTGACCACCACTCCTCCTCCTGCTCCTTTCTTGCTACTCGACCCGTCAGTAGCCAACGACCACCACTCGGCCTCGGGATCCGCAACCTCGGGGGGTCGGGTATCCCGGGCGGTGCACTCGACCAAGAAATCAGCAAGGGCCTGACCTTTGATAGTTGGTCTCGGTCGGTATTCGATCGCATATTGGATCAGCATTAACGCCCACTTGACTAGGCGACCAGATGATGAAGCAGTTCGGAGGACTGGCCTGATCGGCTGATCGGTCAACACGCGAATTGCTCGACCCTGGAAATAGGGAGCCAACTTCTTCGCGGCAATGTATAAGGCGTAGACGACCTTCTCTAGCCGGGAGTACCGGAGCTCGGGACCATGTAGCGCATGGCTTACATAGTACACCGGTCGCTGGACCCCTTCCGGATCGGTTCGGCACAATACTGCGCTTACTGCACGATCGGAGACGGCGAGGTACACGTCTAGCTCTTCTCCGAGCTCGGGCTTTGAGAGCACGATTGGAGACATGAGATACTCCTTTAGCTCATCAAAAGCTGCTCGGCACTCCTCGTCCCAGACGAATCCATTAACTTTCCGCAATACCTTGAAGAAAGGTAAAGCGCGCTCGGCTAGTTTGGAGAGGAACCGGCTGAGGGCTGCCAACCGACCGGTCAATTGCTGGACTTCCCGAACGGTGGAAGGTGGTTGCATGTCCAGAATCGCTTTTACTTTGGCCGGGTTGGGCTCAATTCCTTTCTTGGTCATCATGTAGCCGAGGAACTTGCCGGTCTGAACCGCAAATGTGCACTTGGTCGGGTTCAGCCGCAATTGGTACTTCCTCATGATCTGGAAGCACTCCCGAAGGTCCCGAGTGTGGTCGGACCGGTCCCGACTCTTGACCAGCATATCGTCGATATAAGCTTCCATCGTTCCGCCTAGCAGATCGGCGAAGAGCATATTGACCATTCTCTGGTAGGTCGCTCCTGCATTCCGAAGGCCGAACGGCATCACTCGGTAACAATACAGCCCGTCCGGGGTTACGAAGGCTGTCTTGCTCTCATCTTCATGGTGCATCATGATCTGATGATAACCCTTGAATGCATCCATGAAACTCATCAACTCGGCCCCGGCCGTCTCGTCGATCATCTGATGAATACTCGGTAAGGGATACGGGTCGAGCGGACAAGCCTTGTTGAGGTCGGTAAAATCGATGCACATCCTCCAAGCTGGGGGCTTAGGGACGAGAACAATATTGGCCACCCACTCGGGATAGATCACCGGTCGGATGTGCTCGATCGCCGCCATCTTCTTAACTTCTTCTCTGACAAACTCACGGCGATCGGAGGAAAGGTGCCTGGTCTTTTGCACGACCGGCTTTGCTGTGGGATCGACGGCTAACTTGTGGCAAATTACCGATCGGTCGATCCCGGGCATGTCTTCGGGCCCCCAGGCGAAGATATCAGCATACTCCCGAAGTATGGCCAAGATTTCCGCTCGAAGCTCGGGAGTAAGGGCCCGGCCAATCTTAATCTTCCTATCCGGTCGGTCCTCGGATAGGGGAACTTCTTCTATCTCTTCGGAAGGCTCAGGTTGTTCCTTCCGATCCTTAGCCTCCTCCTTGGCTATGGTGTTCACCCGGGAAGACGGACCGGAATCACGTCTATTGACCGCTCGGGTGTACCATTTCCGGGCGGATTGGACGTCGCCACGGACTACACCGACCCCATTGGGGGTGGGGAATTTCATGCATAGATGGGCCATAGAAATTATCCCACCGATCTTCATAATGGCGGGTCGGCCCAAGATAATGTTGTGGACGCAATGGAGGTTGACCACAACAAATTCCAGCTCCGTCTTGGTCGACTTTGGGGGTGTGCCGATCTCGACCGGGAGCACTATCTTTCCCTCGGGGTAGACAAGGGCCCCGGTAAAACCCGACAGTGGTACACCGACCGGAGTCAGCTCCTTCCTGTCAAGCCCAAGTTTCTCAAATACGTCCAAGTACAGGACGTTCACACTGCTGCCAGTGTCGACTATAACCCTCTGGACATCCATCCCTTTAACATCAATCGTGACCACGAGCGCCTCCATGCCGTGGTCACCGCTACTGGGTTGATCTTCGAGGGTGAAGGTTATGGGCTCCATCTTCTGCCTCTTCCCGGTCTCCCGGGAATCCACTATAGCGACCGGGTAATTATTCCTCGGTCGGGAAGCGTCTTCTAGTCCACCAAAAATGACGTGGATGGTGGGCTTTCCGGATGGTCAGCTGCTAGACGGAGGGTCAGGGTCCCGTCGGTTATCATGACGATCGTCCCTTCGATCGTCTCTTCGGTCCTGACCTGACCGATCGGAGCGGTGATGGGAACGCATGTGTTCTCTTCGATCGGTATTCCTCTTGTTGTCCTCTCTTTTCCCCACACACTTGTCCAACTTCCCCAGACTGAGCAAATCTTCTAACAGTTGGTGCAAGTGGGTACACTCCTCTGTATCATGCCCGGCACATCGATGGTAGGCACAATGCTTACTCTTGTCGGGGCCGTCTCGATCGGGATGGGGGAGTTTGATAAGATTGCAGGACTGGGCGTACTGCATGGCCTCCGCCGCGGATCGGTTCAAGGCCGTAAACTCCCCAGGCCTGGTGCGGGATCGGGGATGGTCATCACCCGACCGATGTTCCGCCCGGCCGGCCGGTTTACGGGATGAAGAGCCGACCTCCTGCAAGCGCTTTACGGCATTCGCCTCACCGGCGTTGGCGTAATCTGTGACCCTTCGAAGGGCCTCCTCATAAGTGGCCGGGGGGTGTAGGATGAAATCTTGATATAGATACCCCGCCCGGAGAGAAATGTGGAGCATGTGGGTGGCGGTCGCATCGTCCATGGGCTCGACCTCCCCGACCGCCGCATTCCATTTGATGAGGAAATCGGCCAAGCTTTCCCCTTCAAGTTGCTTGGCCTTCTCCAGATACATATAGGGCTTCCTCACCACTTTGGAAGTGATAAACTTCCTCACAAACTTGATCGCTAAAGTGTCGAATTTGTCGATCGAGCCCGGTTGCAAGGTCCGAAACCATTCCGCCGCTCGGCCGGTGAGCGTGGAATAAAATGCCCTACACATTACGGCGTCTGACACGCCCTTCAGCATCATGTTGCTGTAGAAATCGTTAACGTGGGCTTCGGGGTCTGCCCGACCATCATAACTCTTCTCTCCAGAGACCTTTAAATCAAGCGGGTAAGGCTGGGCCATCACCGCCGCTGTGAAAGGCGTCTGGTGCAGGGTCGAATGGTCGACCGGGGGTGTTGCAGGGTACGCATTTCTGAGTTGCGCAACCTCTGCCTGGAGGTTATAGAGCAATCCTCGGGTCTCATTGAGCTCGGCGGCTTGGGCGGCTTGGGCGGTATCCCGAGCACGTCGCCGTCGGTGTGATCTCGACCCGCTATGCCCAGATGAAGCCTCCTGGCTGGCTTCCTGCATCTGCACGTCTTCCGGCTGGCGATTTGGGTCTTGGGGCCCCAATCTTTGCCGCATCTCCGGTCGAAGACGCTCAAAAGCTACCGCTCGGGTAACTTCCTCAGGGTCCTCCGCTCGGGCGGGAACCTCCTCTGCTTGATGGGCCTGCCGTGGTGCCTCCATCGCAACAGCACCCCCCGACCCCAACCGCGAACGAGCCGAGCGTCGAGCCCGGGAAGTGGGCTGATGCTGCGGCTCTACTTGAGCGGCCGGGTATACTGGAGGGGCGGCGGCTGGAGCCGTGTACGCAGGCGTGAACGGTGGGTAGCCAACCGGGGGTGTGTAATACATCGGCTGGCCTGGCCAATATCCGTACGGTTGAGGTGGGACCGGATACGGATACTGACCGGGCGTCTGGAATCCCGGTTGTATGTAGTTCACCGGCTGTTGGGCGGCCGGGTATGTATTGGACGGATGCGGTGGTGAGAGGTTAAGATTCAGGTCCACCGTCTGTCCTTGCTGTTGGGTGGCGTGATGGTCGGATGAGCTCGCTGCATCCGCCTGGTCGTCGGCGAAGTTGTTGTATGCCCACGGATACATCGTTGCAAAGAGACCGAGTGCTCGTCAAGACGTTGCTTTGTTGCACGGGTCCCCACAGACGGCGCCAAAATGATACTGCTAATTATACGTAAGCAATATAAAATAAGTCTGAGACCAATCAAAGCAAGTAAATGTCTTATTGATCACGGTAAAGGCCCTAAGTACAATCTACTTGGTTGCTCTGAGTAGCGACTGACTGCGGTCGGGAATCTCTAATAACAACCTATCGATCGTCCAAAAGTCCTCTACACTGTAGCTACTGTAGGTATTTATAGCCGCTGTACCGGGGACAAGAATCCGGTCGTTCGGCATGTTCTCCACGTAGCCACCACGTGTCATCCTCCCGGGTGCCCTGTCTGTCGTCGTAGAGAGCCGCCACGTGTCCTTTGTCAGCTCTCTCGCCAAAGGGCTACCGCTCGGCGATCGACATAGCCGCTCGGGCAACTCCCGGTCTGACCCCGACCGGGTTCTTCACACGAAGCCCGACCTGTTACCTGCAAAGACAGAGAGAAAAGATGAAGGCATCTCGGTCGGGGTAAAGCTTATGCCGGTCGGGACATTCCCTACCAATTGTCAACTGCTCAATTCCCACCATGAACTAAATTAAAGGCTAATTAACCACACTTACCTACTAAATTTGTTCAATTAACTTTTTTTGTAGGTAATTGACTTTTTTATTATTTTTTTTTTGCAGGTTACCAATACAATTATTAAAAAATAATTTCAAAAATTAAAAAAAAAAAAAAAAAAAAAAAAGAATACAGCCACCGCCGGTGGCTGCCATTTCAAAGACAGTCGTGGCTGTCCGGCGAGGATAGCCGGTGACTGTATTCTTTTTTATTTTATATTATTTTATTTATTTATTTTAATAATTAAATAGGTAACCGGTATTAACCTGTAAAAAAGGTCAATTGAACAAATTTAACTCGTAGATTGACCTATTTGACATTTAATTTAGTTCGTGGTGGAAATTGAGCACTTCGCAATAGTAAATGAGCCTATTTGACACTTGTGCCTAATATTAATAATAATAATGCATAAGCTTTTCGCGATACCCTGTGTCGCCGAAAGCCTATACTTTTTCAGTTATTGCCATCCGCTATTGAAATCTCTAGGCTACTTAATAATATATGTTCCATAATATGCATTCCAGTAGCTTAACCGTTGGATATATATCAATTATAGTAATTGTGATTGAGTTATAATCATTGTCGTGTCAAATCAAAAAATACTTTAGCTGATTGAACCGTCAGTAGCAATATTTTTTTCTTTTTCGTTTTTTTTTTTTTAAAGATTTCCATTTAATGAATAGAATCGTATAGTACATGATGAATTTTTATGTTTTTACCTACCCCTGCAGAGATACGAAGTTGAATTGGTAATATCAAGTCGGGGAGTGGGAGGCGGGGGGGGGGGGGGGGGGTCAAGTTAGGTGCCCTCATTCAGTCCAGCCTTTGTTTTATTTGTGTTCAACTGTTAGTTATACCAACTTTTTAGCTATTGCATTTATATAGGGACTTTTTATGCTTGGAATTGGTATCGGTGCCTTTTTATATTTTTTTTTTGAAATTATGCATGATATGTTTGTAGATTTGTCAATTTGTAATATGACTTGTTAGCATAAAGTAAGACACAAAAATAATGAATTAGGGTTAACGCGTCATGAGCTATGAACGAGTTGATATATTAAGAATTCATGAAAGCTTCTTGATTTAACTGGTTAATTAACCCGCTTAACCCATTAAGAATCCGTTTGAACATAATATTATCATTAATATTTTGATTATTTTATCATTTTAAAAATATTATAATATATATGTTATAAATTAAATATCTTTAATATTTAGTTGGATTTAACTTTATTAAAAAAGATTTTTTGTTTTATTTTTTAAGAAGAAAATTATATTAACGTCTTAATGGGTTTTAAACGAGTTATCATGTTATATAGTGTTATGTGAACCTGAAACTTTTTAAAATTAAATGTGTTTATCATATTAATTTGTTTAACCAGTTTAAAAATCGTATTTGAGTTTAGAACTCTAATGGATTAACATTAATGGGTTGTATCCATATTTATCCTTATCATGGTTGTGATGTTCTTGTGTTAACTCTTTAATTACCTTTTTATACGAATGTCATTCTTCCAATATGTTTGGTTGTATGAAGTACTATGGAGAAATGTGTCAATTTAAATAGCACGTATAATTGTACTAATAAGTAAAAACAAGGTACTGTGAACACCTTAAAATCCCTTCACACACATATATAGTGGTGAACTAGTTTTTTTTTTCTTTTTTCTTTTTTACAACAATGTCGATATTAGATATACCTTGCAATTTTAAAAAAAAAAAAAAAATGAAGGGGGATCAAATAGACGGCAAATTTTACTGTGGACCATTGTCCACATACCTGTGTGGACCATGGTTCAAAAAACGGTGTTGTTTCTACGACATCCTTTTCGTGTAATTAGTTTTATTTGTATAACATATTATGTTTCATTTGATATTATACATGCAATAGTATTATTACAGTGAAACCTGTTATATTTAAATTTAAATTTATACACACTGTAGTCTTATTACAATATTACTAAATTATAATTCTAATTCAACTACGGTTTCATTCGACAATATACAATTAAATATGTGAAACTATTATTCAGTTTCATTTTATATACACCGTAGTTTCATTACAACACAACTAAAGTTTATCATTTTGATATAAGTACAGTTTTTTTTTTTTTTTTTTTTTTTTTTGGAGAAGAAGGGATGGCAACTTTGAAGAAAGACCAAAGAACACTCCGAAATAGTCTGTATGACACCCTCAGACAAACAGTCAAACAGACTAGAAGGAAATGGTGTCTGCATAGCAGTCCAATTACATTCCTTACAACGTGGTAAAACATAGTATTTTCACAATTTCCACCAAAAACGTTTATCTACATAAACTAACAAATGGTCTGTTCGAGGGAGTGCACATCTTCTTAACATCTCCCATGAATGGTGTCTTCCATGGATGCACCTTGATTCTCAAAAAGTTTCGGCCATAGCTCTCCGCCTCTCCGCCTCTCCGGTCCATGTATGTATAATGAGGCGGGAGAAGCCGTCATCGAGCGATATAAGTATAGTTTCATTTGACAATATATACTCAATATGTGAGACATGTTATTTAGTTTCTTTTTATATATACTGTCGTTTCATTTCAACAAAACTAAAGTATCATTTCAATTCAATTATAGTTTTATTTGACAATATACACTCAATATGTGAGACATATTATTCAGTTTCATTTTATACATACTGCAGTTTCATTTTAACACAGCTAAAGTACCATTTCAATTCAATTACAGTTTCATTCGATAATATAAACACAATATGCGAGACAAGTTTTTCAATTTCATTTTAGATAAATTATTGTAGTTTCATTTTGTTTTGAACACACAAAACCATGGTCCACCGTATAACAACTTCAAATAGACCCTTAAATTATATATGAAATTTCAATTAGGCTCCTTAACTATTAAAAACTCTAATTAAACACTTCAACTTGTCAAATTAATGCAATGAGTCAATTAGCTAGTTACCAAAAGGTAATCCATTTAAAAATTGTTGTGGTTGCATTTTTATTTAAATAAAATAATTAAAAAATAAAATAAGATTTTTTAATTTTTTTTTTTGTTTGGATGATCATTGACATAATGTTTATTTTTAGTATATCAAATGTTCATTTTGAAAATTTACTTTTAAGTATACTATTTAAAAATAAACTTTCAATACATAAAAAATTAACATTTAATATATTAAAAATAAATATTTATCTATAGTTCATAGTATAAATTACCGAGAAGCCGTTGGATGGCTTCCAAATTGGAAGAACCCCATCGATTTTTCTTATAGGCTAATCTGTTCAATGGACAGAGCGGCCGTCCAAACTCAATTGATGGACAAATTATTGTGTGGATCATGGTCTACACCGTGCTATGTGAACCATAACAAAAAGTACATTTTTATTTTTAATATACTAAAAGTACATTATTTATGTATTGAATTTATATCATACAAAATAATATACTTTTAGTACTCAAATAATGTACTTTTCCTGAATATAATGTACATTTTTAATATATTAAAAGTACATCATTTGTGTACTAAATGTACATTATTTGATAGCATGGTCCACACTGTGGACCATGATTGCAATTGATTGTTCCTCCATCCTCCATCCAGAAATATTTATGCAAAACTTTAAATTAGAGTTGAATATTGTTCCGATGGGGGCCCTTTGAATAGGGGCGTAGCTAAAAAGTCTGGATTGGGGGTTAAATTTATAGAGAAAATTTATCATGTTAGTCAACATAAGTACCAACCATGCAATATCATTATATATACCGTACAATCGTACGTGATTATGTTAATTATTATTGATAATTATTTTTATTTATACTATGTACAATAATATATAAAATATATAATTATATGAGTAAGATTCTAAAGGTTGTCAAACATTACTTTCGAATTTTTCACATTATCACAAAATATATACAATAGTAGAAAATATGGAAAATTGAGTTTTTCATCCTTAAGTTATAGGGTAATTGTAGAATTCGTCTATAATTGTTAATTAGTCGTGCTCACTTTTTGTCCCTAAGATATACTCAGTAATTGATGTTGCAAATTTCATCACTTTACTAACAAAACATTAGGGACGACAAATTTTTAATGTGTTATTATAGCTTAGGGACGAAGAGTGAGAACAACCTGCTATTAAAAGGACGAAATTTGTAACGTCAATTATAGCTTAGGGAAGAAAAGTAAGCACGACCAATAATTAGGTACAAATTCTCTAATTACAATAACTTAGGGACGAAAAGTGTAATTTCCCTAAAAATATTTACATTTATTTAAATATGCATTCTCACTCTTTTATCAAACAAACAGTTGTCAGTTGTTTGGTCAACAACATTTTCGATAATAAATTGATATTCAATTTACTGATTAATTGAGTATATATTTTAAAATTTAAGGGATGAAGACAAAAACCAAGATTGCAAAATAAAGAATTATTATTAATTTTGTAAATTTCAAAATTAATCATTTAATCTAGCAAATTTAAATTTACATCCAATAATAACAACACACAATAAGTTACCAATTAATTAATTAATTAATTAATAAAGCTAAAACATATATCTCAAATTTAGAGAGTAATGAAGTTAAATTAAATACTTGATGCCCTCCATTATTGAGATCTTGACAAAATAAATAAGCTAATTATGAACAGATACTACAATTTAACAGAGTCAATAGTATTAAAAAAAAAAAAAGAAGCTAATTATAAAAGAAAAATGGTAACTTTAATTATTTGATTTATTTTTTTATTTAATGAATTTGGGCTTTTATATATATATATATATATATATATATATATATATATATATATATATATATATATATATATATATATAGAATTAAGTTCTCGTGCGGTTGTGCGGTGATTAATGTGCGTGAGTTTTGTACTTAAGGTGCGTGAGTCTTGTGATTAAGGTGCGTCAATTTTGTGCTTAAGGTGCATGAGTTGTGTGCTTAATGTGAGTAGTTGTTGAAACTTAATGTGCTTGAGTTTTGTGCTTAAACTGCGTGGGTTTTGTGCTTAATGTGTGCGAGTTTTTTTACTTAAGATACCTGAGTTTTGTGCTTAAGGTGTGTGGATTTGTGCTTAATTTGAGTAGTTGTTGAAACTTAAGGTGCATGTGTTTCCTTGTTAATGTGCGTTGTTTTCCTCGTTAAGGTGCGTGATTTGTATGCTTAATCTGCGTCAGTTCTGTGAAACTTAAAGTGACCATTTTTAAAACCTTAGGTGCGTAGTGTGTGAGTTTTGTGCTTAACGTGCATGGGTTGTGTTAAAGTGCGCCAATTTAATGCTTAAAGTCTGTTCCTTGCATAACCGCACGGGAACCCCTCCCCGCACCTAATCCCTTCCCCCCCCCCCCCCCCCCCACACCTAATCCCTTCCCCCCCCCCCCCCCCCCACACACACACACACACACACACACACACACACACATATATATATATATATATATATATATATATATATATATCCTTACAAATTGTGATGCAATACTCTCTATCGACCCCCGGGAAATTCCCAAGGAGAAATGGTGATGCATAAGAATGAGGTAAAAGATGTAGAAGAGAGACTATATAAGGCCATCAGTGACTTAAAACGAGATCAAGGATTTTTTAGGCACGAACTCACACAAGAAATTAGGCAAGAGATAGCCTTGGTGAAACAAGAGTACACTCTTTCGTTGAAGAACATTGAAACTCAAATGTCTCAAATGTTCTGATTAATGTCCGAAAGACCATGGGGAACGCTACCAAGTAATACCGAGAACAATCACAAGGAAAGAATGAATGTCGTGTCCGTAATGATCCCAAAAGAAGAAGAGAGAAAAGATGCAATGGAAAAGGTTTGTGAAGAAGACAAAACCTACACCATGAATGTCAACAAGCAAGAGATTACCTCTTGTGATCTCTTGAGAAAGGAGGAAGGAAAGCACAGTACACGTCTTGTGCCCTTAAAGCAGTTGAGAAAGAAGCCACACCACCACAAGGCAAGGCTCAAGCACCTCGAAAGACGAGATTTAGCATCCTACAAGATTTCGAATACGAGGAAAAGGTAGATTCTATCTTGAATAATCTTCATTGTGCTTGCTGAAGCTCGAAAGTTTGGCCTTTTCGTGGCTAAACTGAAGCTCCTTCTGTGACCGTTGGGGTTTTAATTCAGCTGTTACGGAGTTAATTCTTTGGAATTAATTCCAATTTTAATTTTGAATTAAAACTCAAGGTAGTGGTTGCTGTTACAGGAGTTGTGGGGGTGCCTTTTAATGCCAAAATAAAAGATATCTAACTCCTTGATCCCTATATAAGAGAGGGTAGTGAGAAGCATTTATACACAAAAAATTGAACACGAAAGTTCATCATTTTTTAGCCTCAAAACCTCTCTGCTTCTACTCTTTCTTTAGCTATACTGTGTTCATAGCCATTGTCTTGCTCGCCGGATTCTTTGTTTGAATGCTCAAACATTGGATCATAGCAAGTTTTATCCTAGGAAGCCTAGGCCACAACGCTCCTAGCATCTTTGGGAAGTGGCAAATAAGGTTTTAAGGAAAGAGTGCTCACTCGACTCTTGCAAAAACCCAACACCAAACACTAGCCTTTTTCCTCCATCTTTCCTTCCCTATTCTTTCCAGAAAAAATAATAATCTTATTTTTGATTATTATTTGTGTTTTCTACCAACGGTACCAACAGTCTTAAAACCTTACATATTTGTTTTCCCGTTGGTGGTCTTCTCCGTTTCCTTGAAGAAAATGGAGCATCCCGTACTGCCAATCGATGGGGAGGATAATGTTGTTGCGGACAACAATGGAAGAAACGGCAACAATAACGTTGTTGCGGATAACAGTGGAGGAAATGGCAACAATGTTGCTAATTCCCAAGCTACACCAGTGAACGTTGGTTCACAAGATGGTGGGAGCACTGAGGGATATATTCCCATGTCTCGGGTACCTTCGGTACCGAGTGGTTCGGCAAAAAAGCCGGAGAAGTTCACCGGTGTTGGTTCGAACTTCAAGAGGTGGCAACAGAAAATGTTGTTCTACCTAGCAACTCTCGGCTTGGCGAGGTTCTTGTCCGAGAAGGTTCCCGAGTTGAAGGAACAAGATGCACAATCCGTGATGGCAGTTGGCTATTGGAAGGATTCGGACTTCCTTTGCCGAAACTACATCCTGAATGGATTGTGTGACACGCTATACGATGTATATCGAAAGATAAGCACATCAAAAGTGTTGTGGGAAGCTTTGGATCATAAATACCGAAGTGAGGATGCCGGCTCAAAGAAATTTGTGGTTGGCCGATTCCTCGACTTCAAAATGGTTGATTCAAAGACCGTGCTAAGTCAGGTATAAGATTTGCAATTAATCTTTGATGAGATCTGTGACGAGGGCATGGTGCTAAGTGAAGCCTTCCAAGTGGGGTCTGTGATCCATTTGTTGCCTCCAGGTTGGAAGGACTTCAAGAACTACCTTAAGCATAAGCGAAAGGAGATGAATCTGGAGGACCTGATCCAGCGACTCAGGATTGAGGAAGGGAACAGGACGAATGATAGGAAAGTTCCTATCATTGTTGGCGCTAAGGCCAATGTTGTGGAGCACGGTAAGAGCTCCAAGAGGAACAAGAAGGACAAGCGAAAGCTAGGTCCGAAAGGTGGCGTTACCAAGAACAAGTTTCCTGGTGAATGCTACAATTGTGGCAAGCATGGCCACAGAGCATCTGAATGCAAGGCTCCAAGGAAGAAGAACAAGAGTTCTGAAGCCAATGTTGTTGGAGATAGCAGTCAGAAGGAGGTCGAGATTAGCCTTTCGGCTATGGTGACCGAGGTGAACCTCGTGGGCTCAAACCCTCGTGAATGGTTCATTGATACCGGTGCAACCAGGCACTTGTGTTGCAACCGAGAGATGTTCAACACCTTTGAGACCGTTGAGGGTGAAAAGGTGTGGATGGGAAACTCTGCTCCGTCTGCTGTGGAAGGCATGGGCAAGGTGGTTCTGAAGATGACTTCCGAGAAGGAACTGACGTTGAACAACGTGCTGTATGTTCCTGAGCTGAGGAAGAATCTTGCGTCTGGCTCTCTGTTGAACAAGCATGGCTTTCGCATGGTGTTCGAGTCAGACAAAGTAGTTTTGTCCAAGTTAGGGATGTTTGTTGGTAAAGGATATGTAACTAATGGGCTGTTTAAGCTCAATGCAATTACTGTTATCAATAAAAGCAAAGTTAATTCTGTTTACTTGCTTGAGTCTTCCAATTTGTGGCATGGTAGACTAGGTCATGTTAATTTTAATTCTATGCGTAGATTAATTAGCATGGACCATATTCCTAACTTCCAAATTGACACAAGTAACAAGTGTGAAATTTGTGTCAAGGCAAAACTAACGAAAGTACCTTTTAAATCCGTTGTAAGGGAAAGTGAACCACTTGAATTAATCCATAGTGATTTGTGCGATTTTAGATCGATACAAACGAGAGGTGGTAATAAGTATTTTATCACATTTATCGACGATAGCACACGATACTGCTATGTGTATTTGCTTAAGAGCAAAGATGAAGCCGCTGATAAATTCGTTCTTTATAAGAATGAAGTGGAAAACCAACTTAATCGGAGAATTAAGAAGGTTAGAAGCGATCGAGTGGTGAGTACGAAGCACCTATTGGTGACTTCTGTGCGAGTGTAGGTATCATACACGAACGTACCGCACCTTACTCACCTCAATCGAACGGTGTTGCCGAACGAAAGAATCGTACATTGAAAGATATGATGAATGCGATGCTTATAAGTTCGGGCCTACCTCAAGATGCGTGGGGTGAGGCGATTTTGACAAGTAATAACCTTTTGAATAAGGTACCCCGCAAAAAGCTCGATAAGACTCCTTATGAGCTGTGGAAAGGTAGGAAACCTTCCTACCAGTACCTGAAAGTGTGGGGGTGTCTTGCCAAAGTTTTGGTGCCAACACCTAAGAAAGTAAAGATAGGTCCTAAGACGGTGGACTGTATCTTTATTGGCTATGCACATAATTTTAGTGCGTATCGATTCTTAGTACATGAGTCCCATAATCCAGACGTACACGAGAACACGATAATAGAATCAAGGAATGCATATTTTTTCGAGAATATATTTCCTTGTAGGTCCAACGAGAGACCAAGTACGTCAAAACGAACGTTTGACGAAACTATGGATAATGATAGTGGGGAATCTGAGAAAGAACCCGAGCTCGAGCCGAGACGCAGTAAGCGGGCGAGAGTTGGAAAATCATTCGGTCCTGATTTTCTAACTTACTTGTCAGAGTACAATTCGGGTACTCTAACTTGTTTATTAGAAAACGAACCTGATTTTCTATCTTGTTTGATAGAAAACGAGCCTCGAACGTATGTAGAAGCCGTGACTTCTACGGAAGGACCAATGTGGAAAGAGGCTATAAAAAGTGAAGTGGATTCTATCCTACAGAATCACACTTGGGAACTCGTTGATCTTCCTCCGGGTAGTAAACCCTTAGGATCCAAGTGGGTCTTTAAAAGGAAGATGAAACCGGATGGTTCCATCGAGAAGTATAAGGCTAGGCTTCTAATCAAGGGTTACAGGCAACGTGAGGGCCTCGATTACTTCGACACGTATTCTCCCGTGACGAGAATAAACTCCATTAGGATGATACTTGCCATAGCCGCGTTGCGGAACTTAGAAGTTCATCAAATGGATGTGAAAACCGCTTTCCTAAATGGCGAATTGGATGAGGAAATCTATATGGAACAACCCGAAGGGTTCGCGGTTCCGGGCCAAGAAAGGAAAGTGTGTAAGTTGGTTAAATCGCTCTATGGTTTGAAACAAGCACCTAAGCAGTGGCACGAGAAGTTTGACCATGCGATGTTAACTAGTCATGAAGGATATGGGTTTGGCTGATTTAATCCTCGGGATTAGAATCATTAGAAGACCTGATGGTCTCGTGTTGAGCCAATCACATTATATTGACAAAATCCTTGAGAAATTTAACAAGAATGATAGTCAAGTGGCTAGGACACCATTTGATACAAACATTCATCTGACCAAGAACCACGGAGAAGGTATTTCACAAGTGGAATATGCTCGGGTTATTGGTAGTTTGATGTATCTTATGAGCTGCACTAGGCCGGATATTGCCTATGCGGTTAGTAAACTCAGTATATATACGAGTAACCCCGGTGCTATGCACTGGAAGGCAATAGTAAAGGTTATGAGATACTTGAGGTATACTCGTGCTCTTGGACTGCACTACGGGAGATATCCCGCTGTACTTGAAGGGTACAGCGACGCGAAGTGGATATCCGATATAAAGGACTCTAAGTCCACGAGTGGCTACGTGTTTACACTAGCCGGTGCAGCCGGTGCATGGAAATCCTCTAAGCAAACTGTTATAGCTAGATCCACGATGGAATCTGAGCTGATAGCCTTGGACAAAGGTTGTGAAGAGGCTGAATGGCTACGCCATTTTATAGAGGACATTCCTAAATGGGAAAGACCGGTACCTCCAATATGTGTGCATTGCGATAGTCAAGCCACAATCGGGAGAGTACAGAGTCATATGTATAATGGTAAGTCTAGACATGTGCGTCGTAGACATAATACCATTAGACAACTGCTCACAACCGGTGTTGTCTCGATTGACTACGTAAAGTCAAAAAACAATATAGCGGATCCGCTAACCAAAGGGTTAGGAAGAGAAGTTGTGGAGAAGTTGACACGAGGAATGAGTCTAATGCCCTTGGACTAAAAAGTTCTATAGTGGATACCCAACCTAGCTGGCACCTAGGTTCAATGGGACAACTAAATTATGGAACGGAGCGCGTCACTGTGGGGGTCTCGGACTCCCAACCACTCCTCGTTAAAGCAGTGACTCCCGCAAGAGGCTAGCATGTTAATGCTTTAATGATTCTTGAGTATGCGGGATACTCGAGAAAGAATCACCTATGTTAGAGAGAAGTGAGGGTCGCTTCAAAGGAGAATTGTTGGGCACAATTCTTTAGAAACTCTCGCAGAACCAGGAACGGTGACCCACGACCAAAACGGGCACACTCATGAGAGCAAGAGCATGGTTGGGAGATTCCTGTGTGAGATATGTCATCGTCTACACAAACGGCAGTCGGTTCAAAGACATCGCGTTCTACCGTACAGCCAGTAGAGTAAACATGTTTTTACAAGGGAAGGTTCAAAGGGTATAGTGACTCCCTACCTATCCTATGCAGGGATCGACCATTTGAACACAGTTGTTTCTGATTTCAAAATACCCCGAAAATCAATTTTTCATTCATGTGGGGGATTGTTGGAAAAAATAGCTTAAAATGGCATAAAATGGCATGTTAAGTGGCTATTTTGTGGTACAATTATCAGTGGGGTCCACTTCCGGTTTGGGTCGGGTCAAAGTGGATTCGGGTACTTCATAGTGAGACGAAGAGATTGATATATTGTACGCTCAAAACGGATAATGGGTGAATGAGATATTGATTCTCAAAGTAGACCCATTTGAGTTGGAAAATGAAGGGAAAATGTAAGGTTTTGTCTCACATTGCTTTGGAATGAAGATTCCCCCCCCCCCCCCCCCCCCCCTTATATACAAGAGGTCTTTTGAAGCTTGTAGAATTGTATAGCATAGAGGCTCTCTCGCGCGGGGGAGGGGGGGGGTGCAAATCAAATTCCAACTTTCAGAGATTGAAAAAGGCTTGATTCAAGCCCGAGCTCGTGTGCGCCGGCACCTGCGGGCACGAATGTCGTCCGAAAATTGGCTGGCCTTGCGCGCTAAGTTATGCCAAACTTCGGGACCATTTTGCCGAAACTTGAGAAGTCTCAGCCTGGTGGTCGAGACTTGCGAGCCAGGTTTCAGCCTAGTGGCCGAAACATGCACCCAATGGCCGAAACATGCAAGTTTCGGCCACCTGAGGCCTTGGCCGAAACTTGCGAGTTTCGGCCTGGTGCCCGAAAGTTTGGCCTTTTCGTGGCTAAACTGAAGCTCCTTCTGTGACCGTTGGGGTTTTAATTCAGCTGTTACGGAGTTAATTCTTTGGAATTAATTCCAATTTTAATTTTGAATTAAAACTCAAGGTAGTGGTTGTTGTTATAGGAGTTGTGGGGGTGCCTTTTAATGCCAAAATAAAAGATATCTAACTCCTTGATCCCTATATAAGAGAGGGTAGTGAGAAGCAGTTATACACAAAAAAATTGAACACGAAAGTTCATCATTTTTTAGCCTCAAAACCTCTCTGCTTCTACTCTTTCTTTAGCTATACTGTGTTCATAGCCATTGTCTTGCTCGCCGGATTCTTTGTTTGAATGCTCAAACATTGGATCATGGCAAGTTTTATCCTGGGAAGCCTAGGCCACAACGCTCCTAGCATCTTTGGGAAGTGGCAAATAAGGTTTTAAGGAAAGAGTGCTCACTCGACTCTTGCAAAAACCCAACACCAAACACTAGCCTTTTTCCTCCATCTTTCCTTCCCTATTCTTTCCAGAAAAAATAATAATCTTATTTTTGATTATTATTTGTGTTTTCTACCAACGGTACCAACATACATTACCTTCCCAACCAAGTCCCGTAGGATTCCTTGAGCTAGGAAATGTGAGGGATGGCAGCTTAGATTGACCTAGCAAAGGTCAATCACTCAACACAATCCTAAGAGTTGATCAAGCTCCTTAGATGCATACAAAGCAATCCCCAACAACAAGACATAGAAGCATAGCAATCAATCAATCCCTAATTAAAGAACTAAGTCACATTGGCATCATCATCTCACACTTTTAGAGTTCAAACCCTAGCTAATCTAGCCTACAATAGCCACAAGAAACATAAAAGCATACATGAATCTAAATCTAATCAAAGCAATAGAAATGAAAGAGTAGATATTATACAAAACAAGTAGATTAGGAAATAAGAAGAAGTCTTGCAAGATCTCTTGAAATTGGAGGTTGTCAATCTCTTCCTTCAATGAATCTCCCAAGCAATCCAAGCATAGATTTACAATCTAGAGTGTTTTCTATAACTACAAACTGTCTAATCTCTTCCTCTATCTAAAATGTGTAAAAGTCTAAGAGAGTTTCTTCCAAATGTGGCTTCCTCCCTTAAAATCCTGATCTAAAACCTTTTAAATAGCCTCCCCTTTCAATCCCTTTTCACAGCCTTCAACGCCCCAAACAACGCACCATGTCCGGGAACTTATTCCGTCCAACGCGCGTCACAACACACGTTGTGATGCGCGTTGAACTAACTGGAATTCTTCTCTGTTTTTGCCTCTCCACAACGCACGCTGCAACATGCGTTGTGGCCTTCGTGGCTTGGTCTCGACTCGTCTTCTTGTCTCACTTTCGCTCCGGTTGTGCCACTTTGCCTCGTTTTAGCCCGAAACTTACCTAAAAACATATAAAACACAAAGTTTGGTGGTAATTTACTATAAAATACAAAACCTAGCTAAATTGGCATAAAATGGATACACAAAGCATTGTTTTAGACTTAAAATTCACCCCAAATAGACCTTAAAAGTGTGTGTCTTTGACGCTTATCAAACTTGGTTCCTAAACCTGAGGGAGTCAATATCATTGGAACAAAGTGGATATTCAAGAACAAGACTGATGAACTAGGAGATGTTGCAAGAAATAAATCCATATTAGTTGCTCAGGGATATACTCAGATTAAGGGAATAGACTATGATGAAACATTTGCTCCTGTAGCAAGATTGGAATCAATCAGAATTCTATTGGCTATAGCCTGCATATTGGGATTCACGCTATTGTGTTGATAGATATTTTATCTCACAGGAAAAGTATGTTAAAAATATTATAAAGAAATTTGATTTGGAATCATGCAAATCTCCTAAAACACCTATTTCAACATCAACAAAGCTGTCAAAAGACGATGCTGGTCAACTAGTTGATCCAACAGTGCATAGGAGTCTTACTGGAAGTTTACTGTATCGGACAGCCAATCGCCCAGATATCATGTATAGTGTAGGTATGTGCTAGATATCAGTCAGCCCCTAAGGAATCACATCTTATTGTTGCCAAGAGAATACTTAAATATGTAAAAGGTACTAAACATTATAGAATTTGGTATGCAAAGGACAGTGAGTTATGCCTTGTAGGATATTGTGATGCTGATTGGGCAGGTAATATTGATGATAGAAAGAGTATGTCAGGCGGTTGCTTTTTCATTGGGAAAATTTTGGTTTCATGGCTGAGTAACAAACAAAATTCTATTTCGTTAAATATTGCTGAGGCAGAATATATTGCAGCTGGAGGATGTTATACCTAATTCTTATGGATAAAGCAAATGTTGTTGGACTATGGGATTTCACAAGACTCTGTGACACTATATTGTGATAATATTAATGTCATTAACATCTCAAAGAATCCAGTTCAGCACTCAAGGACTAAGCATACTAAAATAAGACACCATTTCATAAAAGAGTTTGTTGAAGGAAACGAAATTGAGTTGAAATATGTTTAGATAGAGAAACAACCAGTGGATATACTAACGAAGCCACTTGATGCTAATCGTTTTGAAATTCTCAGGTTAGCCCTGGGAGTCTGTCGAAAGGAATGTTAAGTTAGATCCTATCTCAAAAGTAGATCGGTACATATACCATTTATTCTATAAGTCAAAGATCTTTTACGATATATATAATAAATTGTACAATTCTTGACCGTAGTTTCCTTCTAAGAGTCAAATTGATTTGAAAATCAATTTATCCACAATCTTATCGCCTAAATGAGTCGTATTCCCTAGTTTTTCTCTAACCAAAATTTGAGAGAATTACTCTATCCTAAAATATCGTATTGGCTCTGTACTCACCACCATCTCTGCATTAACCCTGCACCTTTTACAACGTGTCAGTTTGCATTTAAGATACCTAACTGTCCCTCTGAAATGCTTTAGCTATTTCCAAGTCTTTCAAATCAACATAGAAGCTTTTTCCTTCGACGAAAATCTCTTCCTTTCCCAAAAACTCATAATTTTCAAAGTTAGGTTTCAACCAAATCTCCACACTCCACAATGGCGGATGCAGTAAAGAATATGATTGTGAGACTCCTCAACATAGAGCGTACTCCAGAAGATGCCTTGAAACTTGTAAAGTATTTTATCAGTATGGCTATCAAGAATAAGCTCACGCATGACCCTATGTTGGTCGAGGAAATCATTGCAATAGTTATTGCTGAATATCTAGAGTTCATTCGACACCTATCAATAGAGGACACCAGCCATATTCTGGACATGGAGAATGAGTCTGAAGCATTGCCGGCATCAATACCACCTCCGGCAAACGAGAACAAAGTAAGGGCGTTCTTGAAGTATTTCAGGGAACAAGCACTCGCTTGGGAATCTGCTCATCAACAGGCCAGAGAACAGGACAGGGAAGACACTCAGCAGCGCATACAAACTCTATATTCCAGGTCACAATCTCTGATTCCTATTATTGATATTTCCCCTAAAAAAACCTAAATCGTTTGAGAATTTGCTTGTCGATGAATCTGTTGATAAATCTTCTTCAATCTCTGTTGGTATGCCTACTGATGGATGTAGTTTAGCAGGACGGAAAAATGTAAACGGAGATGGAATCCCAAAGTGTCGATCTCACAAGGATGACAAATTGGAGTAAGTGGAGCGCAAGACAATTATAGCCAATGCATTCACAAGAGTTAACTAGGTAGAAGTAAGGTGTAAGAAGGCACGTATGCAAAGGTAGAGAGCAAGAATGTAAAGACAACAACCAAATATGTAAAACGGGGAATTGGACGGAAAGCATTTGATCTTATGCATTCAATGACCTAAAGTAGAAAGGAAGTAGTGCAATGCATGACTAACTTTAGGGAGAAAACGACACAATCACTAAGTCACGTAGGACTTAGACTCTTAGGTCCTAAGTCATCTAAGGCATTTCATCGAACACATTGTCTACCTCTCCTCCCGAGCCTTGCCCACTCCGATCGAAGGACGGGAAAAGTAAATGAGTAAGACTACATGGAAGCACAATCTCTTGCTACTTCCACTCTCTTATAATCCTCTTCTATTGGGATCCTTCAATGAAGAGAGAATCCATACACAACTCTTTCAAAACAAAAGTATTTTAGGTCAAGAATTACACAACATCTCCTCAATTCATCAATACAAATCAAGAATGCATAATCGCAAGTCAATCCAATCCAATTCCTAGAAGACCTAGCCACTCATCATCATTAATTGAAATCACAAAGCAATTGAATCAAGCTAGCAATGTAGAATATGGAAATTGAAAGTAAATGATGAAGGATTACCAACTTGAATCAGTAGAGTGAAATCAATCTACAAATTGGATAGAAGATCACCACAATCTAAGAGAGTTGTCAATTCTCCACGCCTCTAGATCTCTTCTTCCTTTAGCAATTGAAGAACAAAAGATGTAGCTAGTTGAATCTATCCTTATCTAACAAGAAATATCTAATCTAAACTAAGGGCTCTTGGAAAAATACCAAATGGAAAGATAGAATGAAAAGATGATTGTCAATCCCACCAAGTCACATTTAAAGTGCTGAAATTTGGCTTTAGTGCCCAGGCCACGAGCTCCAATTTTCGTGGCACTTTCTGGTATAGATCCATGACCACGATCGTGAATCACCACATTTGGACACTCCTAAATCAAGATATACTCCAAATACCGAACTATCATTGGAATGCCCTGAAAATGACAATGTTTTGCTCTTCTCCACAAATGCAACCACAATTAGTCATTGATCTTACCTTTTTATCAAAATAAGCTTTTCTAAGCATAAGCTCAAAAGACTCAAATTATAGCACAATATGTCTCCTAAATACCCCACAAAAGGTAGCATCTTTGGCACTTATCACCTACTAATTTTCCTGAGTCTAATTTGCCTGAGTATGATTTTCCTAAGTCTGATTTACCTATGTCTGATTTACCTAGGACATCAAAATCTTCATTGCCTATTCAATCTGTGCCTTCTACATCTGTTACTGAACTGATGCCCTCCGTGTATGGTGAACTTATAAATCCTATTCATGCCTATACTCCAGCCAATTTGAGTCAATTAAATATAACTATTTCACATATGTCAAATCTACCTTCTGATCCTATGTTGACTGAAGGACAAAAGGATTTTGTTCCTACCCCCAATGAATTCATACATCCCAAACCAGTTAATGAGTCCAACATTGATGTTGAAATGTATGAGCTTATTGAAATGCTTGGTGATTCTGTAATAACTGTAGTTCAAGAAGTTACTCCATCTAAGACAGAAACTGTTCACCCAGAGTCTAGTTCTTTCAAAATCAGAAATTTGCAATCTGTTCTTACTAAATGTCCTGTTATCCCGTTTGAGTCAAATCAAATCCATGTTTCCACTCCTGTTTTGGGTTCTCCTATCAAGGAGACAAGGTAAAACAAAAGAAAAGGCCAGCATGAGAAATTCATTGATCCATCTACTGAGTCTGTTCTATTGCCCTGCACTGAGAAGAAGAGAAAAACTCCAATCATTGGTGAGTTTTATGTAGATCCTCCTGTTCAGCAAGTTTTCAAATAGTTGAGGTCCGCGCGCTACTAAAGGAAAAGCCCTTGTTTCTCCACCTCTGCTACTAAGAGAAGTGTAACTCTTGAGATTACTGATGTTCGAAATATAACTGAGTTTAATCCTGTAGTGGTGAATGATGAGGATGATTCAAAATCGGAATCTATGCTGAAGCGTGAGCTTATAATTCAAAAGAATGTTGATGTTAATCAGTTTAATTCGCTTTGTGATATAATTGATCTTCTCCAAGATGTAGGTTTAATGAGCACTGTTGAAGGAGTTGGCCCCTACTCCAAGTTGCTCACCTTTGAGTTTTATTGCAATCTGACTGACACAGTGAATGATCTCACCAGTCCCAAATGTTATAAACTGTTCATTCGAGGGAAATGGTACAGGTTTAGCCCTGAGGTGATCAACAACTTTTATGGTCTGGATCCTAAAAATGAAGAAGATATCACATATTGGGACCTTGTAGTCAAACTCTTACTGGTGGAGTGTTTACCCAGTGTCTGATAAATGTCAAAGACACCTAGTTTTAGGGTCTCATTTAGGTGCGTTTTGAGCTAATTATGATCCTTTGTGTATCATGTTTAGGCCATTTAAGCTAAGTTTGTGCATTGTGCTATAAAATGAGGCAAAGTGGCATAGGAAGAAACAAAGTGGGAAAAGAAGACAAGCCGAGGCCAAGATAGGAGGCACAACGCACGTTGTGACATCCGTTGTCGCGAAGCAGAAAGATCCACGAGTGGACAACACACGTTGTGACACCCGTTGTGGCGAAGCAGAAAGATCCACGAGGAGAACAACGAACGTTAGACCTCCCATATAAGGGAGCAACCGGATACCAGTGGACCACAAGCCACTTGGTAATGTTAGATGCTTTAATAGAGAGCAGAAAGGCAATTGTCAGTAGCCAGCTACAAAAACAGATGTCCTATATAGTGCAGATTTGAGTTCAAAGTTTGTGGTTTTCCATCGCCTATCTACCTACAACTGGATCCCATCTGCTCACCATTACACTGTTACAAAGGAACTTGCTGCCTTTCTCTTCAGAACTCGAACTAAGAAGAACTTCAATCTTGGTCGAGTCATATTTGAGCATGTCCTTACTTTCATTCACCCAAGAGAGTAGAAGGTGAAGATTCCCTGTCCTAACATGATCTTTGGAATTTTAACATCTCAAGTCTTGAGTCCTTTTAGTCACGAGATTAACCATTCCTCTGCTCCATACAAAGTTGATGAGAGACTGCTCAGCGAAAAACATGTCAAAGATGTGAAACTGGTCGTTCCATCCCTTGATCTTTCTTTGCGTGATGAGAATGAAGAGAATTTTACTCCGCATGTCAAAGACCTGAGGCGTTCTAAGAAGTTGAAGAAACAAGTGGCCGATCTTGAAATTGCCAGTTGTATTATGAACCAACAACTGACTTAGCTAGGACTGAGCTTGCCACTATTCTACTCAGGATGAGTCTATCTAATGCTGATGCTGCCCCCAAAATCGAGAGTGGAGGAGATATTCCTACGGTTTAATCTGGTTACAGACTTCACTAGTTTACGTGCATGTTCTATGGGTCTGTAATAGGTTTGAACAAATGTCCTCTGGAAATGACTTAATATTTTCAGTTTTTGTAATTGCTTGTTTTACTTGGTTTATATTTGGTTAAATTGTATATTTTTTTTTTTTTTTGGAGTTGTTTTGTCAAATAATAGCCAAATGGGGAGTTTGTTAGTGTTTAAATGTCTAAACCCCAAACTTGTAATTAGCTGAATTATTATGGCAAAATTAGATAAGATTAATTTTAGTATCTTTCAGAGTATAAAGTGAAGACTTGATCGAGCAGACACTATGCTAGAACGCATGGAATCTATCAGTTGGACTTCACTGACTTATCCCTGATTATATGGCAGAGCAGTTACTACACATGAGGTGTCTATACAAGAAAGCCCTTATTCACAATTACACCTAAAAGGGTAAGATAAATCTCTTACATTCACTTAATATTACTTGTCTACCGATTAAGTCAGAGTAGTATATATAAGGGAGATGATTCGAGATTGGAGCGAACACTCTACGAAGCATTCTTGACATTTGAATAACTCAGAAAACTCTCACTTGTACTAAAAAAGAAATACTCTGATTCATCTTCTTCTCAAGACATATGTTCTAAAGTTTTACGAAGAAGAACTTGAGAACAAAACACTGATGCATAATCTGTGGACATGAAGACCGTGCAGTTGTGGTACAGTTAAGAGTTAGTCAGTGAATTGGACTGCAACAGAGCGACTTTCCAATAAGGGATATCTTGGACTTCTGATTGCACAGATCTCCGACTTCGACGATCTGCTATAACCACGATAGTTGGGTACTGACCATGTGAGGATCACATTGGGTGAGATTGTTTCATCTCTAACCTTTTATACGTTTGGTGTTTGAGATAGTGGATTGGACTCACTGATGGTCGTCTCCTAGATGTAGATATGGAATGTATCAAACTGGGTAACCAATATCTGTGTCATTTACTTTCTGCCATTTATTTTTTTTTGCACATTAATGTTTACTATTGCAATCCCAGATAGATCAATCGTTTATAGTTTATGTGATATCAACAGTGAACTGTTTAACTCAAAAAGTAACTCATTCAACTTAGATTATCACAATACACGAAATCACAATATATATAGTATTGAATTTAAAGATTACTTTTAGTATATTACAAATCAAAATGAACTTATAATACATTAAAAATGCACCTACAATATACTAAAAATGAGTATGTATCAAAATCTACTTTATAAGATGGATCCAAAGTGCACAGATATAATTTGCCATTGAGGATGGGTTGTTGGTTTGTGATCCACCTTGCAAGGTAAGTTAAATTAAATATTTTTTTTAAACTTAAATTTATTTTTTTCTTGGTACAAATAAAATTAATATATAAACATCTATAATTAAAAAGCTCTAATTAAGATCTTTAAAATGACACCTATATTGATATTTTTATTTTAATGTTTTAAATTAACATGCATACGATTATATTAAGTTACTACACCAAGTTCATTTTCAACATAATAAAAGTTAATTTTCAAAATATTGCATGTTCATTTTTGCATTTGTTAATACAATTATATTATAATAGTGGATCTCAAATATATATTCATTAATGAAATATTGCGGGTTCATTATCCCCAGGTTACATCATTATAATAATGAAAGTATGATTCATAATACATTATAATGAACATACAATATAATTCGCCTATTCAGAATGGCAATTTATATCGTGCATTAGGGTCCACACAGCATTGTGGATACTGAATCAAAATGATGTCGTTTAATGTGTAAGTTTTAACAGATTTCTTAACTTCTTATTTCTCGTGTTTCAATACAAAATTTTAATTTATTCTATGCACAGAATCCTTACGATTAGTATACAGAAATGCATAACATGATATACAGAAACACATAAGATATACATACACATATTTTCTATTTTACTCATTCACAGATCTGATTTGTATAAATAATTTATGTCATATAGGATGTAGGCACATAATTGCATAATATAAGACATGGATTTGTAAAATAAGACATATAATGTGTTTTGTGTTATACAACTACTAATCAATTTCATGTACAGAATCTTTATGCTTAATGTACAGAATTTCGCAACGTAATCCACAGAAACGCACAACACAGTACACAAAAACGCATACACGAGATACATACACACGTTTTCTATTTTACTTATTCTCATATCTGATTTATGTAAATAATTAATTTTATATAGGTAGATAATTGCATAATATAAGACATAAATTCGTAAATTAAGACATACAATGTGTTTTATTAATGGGTGTCGAATCCAAAAAAAAAATAAATTACTTACTCTTAGGAATTGCAATAGAGATGAGTAAGGTCGTACCCTCAGAGATTGGTTAGACTTATTTTTAATCAAAGATTTAATAAAGAATGTGATGAGAATTGGAAATTAAATAGCAACAATAAAAAGGCAAACAATACGAAATATTAAATAATGGGTTAATACCATTTGAGGTCCTCCGAGTATAGTGGTTTTGCCACGTATAGTCCTAAACTTTCATATTGACCATTTGTGGTCCTTCGACTTTCAAATTTAACCATTCGTGGTCCAAGTTAACCACCCATGGTCCTTCAACTATTAAATTTTAACCAACCATGGTCCTTTCAAGAGGACCATCGTTGGTTAAATTTCAAAACTTAAAGGACCATTGGTGGTTAACTTGGACCACAAAGGACCATTGGTGGTTAACTTGGACCACAAATGGTTAAATTTGAAAGTCGAAGGACCATAGATGGTCAATTTGAAAGTTTAGGACTAAACGTGACCAAACCACTATACTCGGGGGACCTTAGATGGTATTAACTCATTAAATAATCAATATCAACTAGTATCCAACTCAAGGAATAATATCAATTCAATTCTAACAAGACAGATCATTGATTTCCAAGAAATAATTACTTTACTCTTTACCAAATTGGTTATGGTTATTAACAAGCTCTAATAACCTATCTTTCCTTACTTTGTCGATAATCAAAACAAGCTCTTTGATTACTTCCCTAGCTAATAAACAATCCTAAATAGGCTCTTAGGATTTAATTTACTAACAGCATTAAAGAATTAGAAAGATTACCAATTCTAGCCAACAAACTCAAAAGCATGGTTCATTTAAGCTAGACTATATATCTTCATAACATAACATTGAAAATCTAATTTATAATCAACTATGTTATTTGCTACTAGCTTTAGAACACTTAAACAATTACGGATTCAAAGTTCTAAATAACCATTTAATACCTTGACAATTGAATAAAGGGCCCTTTTGCAACAATTAATCAAGCAATAATTAAAACTCATATAACAGGAGATATATAAATAATAATTAAAGTGCAGAGAATAAAATTAAGCTAAATAAATCTCACTGGTCTTGTACAATCAAACTTCAATAATCCTTGAATTGGAAAATTAAAACCCAGAAGTACATTGCAAGGAGTGTTTACAAAGTAAATAGAATTGTTCTATCAAAACTGACTTCCTTCTACTGAAAAATCCAGTCCTATTTATACTAGTTCAGGCTCCCAAATAACAACCCTAATTTTCCTAACATCCACAAATAAAATCAATTTCATCAACCACATAAAACCTAGAAAATAAATAATATTTATTTTCATAATTTCTAAGAAACACAAAAACTCAGTAGAACAAGCTCAAACCTCTAATTCACTTCGTAGGAACTTGTGGATGTTGTCCGTAGAAGCTGTCTCAACCGTGGAGTGGAAGACGCTTGAAGCTGATGTACAAAGGAGTCTATGGTCCGCAGCAGTCCGAGGAAGCCACTTGCGGTTCACCAACAAAGTTACCAACGTAGCACTCCCAGAAGCCGATGTCGTCGCTGCAGATCAGGGACGTACAGTCGTTATATTATAGACCGCGGTGCATGTGCACCGCGGTAAAAAACGGCGCCGTTTCTTTAAGTAAAGAAACGGCCCGCCGTTAGAGTTAACGGAGTCCGTTTGTTTGGTGTATTAAACATCAACTGACACTATAGTATATCTAAACCGACACTGCAGTTATATCAAAATGATACTGTAGTTATATTGAAATGAAACTGCAGTGTATATAAAATGAAACTGAATAACATTTCACATATTTGAGTGTATATTGTACAATGAAGCTGTAATTATATCAAAATGATCATGTAGTTGTGTTTTAATGAAACTATAGTGTATATAAAATAAAATTAAATAACATTTTCACATATTTGAGTCTATAAATATCGAATGAAACTATAGTTATATCGAAATGAAACTGTAGTTGTGTTGAACTGAAACTGCAGTTTATACAAAATGACACTGAATAACAGAGTTATTTTTTGCAAAAGGGTGCGAAACGGCGAAAACAAACACTGTTTATTTTCATTAAAAAAAAAAAAAAAAAAAAAAAAGACACGCGGTGCATAATCAATTATGCACCGCGATGCATAATATAATTTGCCAGGAACGTAGAAGCCGTCTGAAGTGAAGCTGCTCTTTGGACCTCTATTTTGCGTCAATCAATTCACAGAAAAAGAAAAAGGCAAATTAAGTTTATAGGATTTGGGCTTAAAAATAAAATAACAAATAACATTTGGTTGGGTCAAATTAAATAAGAAATATAAAGAGCTCACTTTAATCTATTTAGTCCAACTCTTATTAATAATGATATCAATATGTATATTCCTAAAGGCCCAAAAAAATAACACTTAAACTTAATTATTCAAATAATTATTATTACAAAAATATAAAATAAAACACAAAATTAATATAATGTAAAATAAATAAAACTAATTTATTATAAAATCTAACCTAAATTAAATATATAAATAGCGCTTATCATTTGTGTTATACAGCTACTAATCAATTTCAAGTATAGAATCCTTATGCTTAATGTACAGAATTTCGTAACATAATGTGCAGAAAGTCAGAAACACATAACACAATGTACAGAAACATACTTACAGTAAAGTAAATAATAGAACAATAAAAAATAAAAAAATATTTGTAACGTGAATTGAAAAATAAACGATCTCCTTTAAAATTAAAGTTAAAAACAACGTTGTAACGATTCATTACAGTATAACGATTGATTCAGAATGAGTTGTTATGATGTGCTACCGTGTGCACCATACACGGGTCGAGATTCATAATTTCTATACTGTACATTCATAATTTCTATACTGTAGATTCATAATTTCTAAACTGTAGATTCATAATTTAAATATAGTAGATTCATAATTTAAATATAGTAGATTCATAATTCCTATACAGTAGATTCATAATTTCTATACTGCAGATTCATAATATCTGTACTGTAGATTCATAATTTCTGTACTGTAGATTCATAATTTCTAAACTGTATAGTTATCAAATTATGAACATATAGTTATGTGATTTGTGAATACAGAGTTCAACAATTGGGAATATGAACATCGAAAATTATGAACACATAGCTCTATAATTATGAACATATATTTATAAAATTATGAATCTACAGTATAGATTTTATGAATCTACAATATAGAAATTACGAATCTACAATATAAAAATTATGAATTTAGACCGTATATACTATGCATGATGCACACGGTTCCACAGCATAATTTGCCATTCAAGAATACGGTTGGCCAGATAAATTTTTGTGGGTGGGGGTCCAAAGTTACAATAACTTCATGAAAACGTTTTTTAACTACATTTGGATTTAGTCAAAATAAATAAAAATAACATCCAGTACGCATTATTTAAATTCGAACTACCTATTTCGTGTACAGCATTTAATTATATTGAAAATTTCTTGCAATATGCATGCGCTATGTAGGAGATGTTTAAGGTAGCACGGAATTTAGACACAGAAAAATACAATACGTGCAAACGAGATACAAAGCGTACAAATATATTTTAAAAAAATGAAAATTTTTACCAAGTGGCTTGTGGACCACTGGATTGCTTCCTTATGTGGGAGGTCTAGGTTTCGAGCCTTGTTGTAGGCGTAGTTTGTATGGGTATCTCCCTTCCTTTGTAATAAAAAAAAAATGAAAATTTTAAGCTGTCAAATAGAACTCTCTTATACTGAGTATATATAATTTAAAAGGTAATTAATAAGACTTTAAGTTTGTATCGAGTACTTTAGCGATATTATCTACTACAAACTAAAAATTTCAGCCAAATTTTTTTACAAGAAGAATCATTAGCGATAAAAAACCGTAAATTTTATCTTAAAAATATATAAGTATATGTACGCAATATGGACCAAGGTGCATGTAACGACATGCACAAGACATTCATATTTTTACCTCTTAATTTTTTTATACTTAAACCCTTTTTCTTATTGACAAATCAAATTAATGTATAAGAAATATATCAATAAAAAGTTCTAACTGAAATATTTTAAATGACAATTAATCAATTATATTGATATCTTTTTAATTTTTTTAAAATAAATTTATAGATTTATAAAGGCATTTCTTTAGTGTAATGTTCATGTATATTAAGCTTTGTTTTTATGAACACATAAAAGAAACATTATGAATCTAATACAGATTGAATGAAAATAGATATGATGTAACTGCAACTTTGTATTTATGTAATTAATTAAATTAGGGTTTATATTTATGAACATATAGAAAAAATATTATGAACATAGTACATGATGAATATTATTAAATAGGACGATGCATATATGCACTTGTAGCGTAATGTTTATGTACATTAAGCTTGTAGCGTAATGTTTATGTGCATTAAGCTTTGTTTTTATGAATATATAGAAACAACATTATGAACCTACTATAAAGTAAATAGAAATACGCATGATGTACATGCAATTTAATGTTTATGGACATTAAACTTTATATTTATAAATATAGAGGAAGGTTCAGGTACGGCGATGTCCATAGGTGCGGCGGTGGGCGTCACCAATACTTCAATAAATATACACCATCAACGTTAGGAAAATGCACCACAAAAACACACACAAATTAGGTACGCATCATCAAAAACCAAGGTTTCAAAAAATGTTAGGCCCCATAGGCGCCGATTTATTTATTTATTTTTCTAAAAAAAAATAAAAAAAAATTAATTAAAAATTGTGAAATTCACTAATAAAACATAAGATTCCTCTAGTTTTTTCTTACAAATTATTTTAATAAGTGGTTGTAAAATCGTTTTGAATATTGTTAAAACCATCTAAATACATAAAAAATTAAAATTAAGATCAAAAGAAGCAATTTTTGGAGAAATTAGAAGACCAAACCGCCTTTGGCTGTTTGTGGTGTATAGATCTTGAAAAAATACGCGATTTGAAAAAAAAATTGTCCAAAATGGACAATCGAGTCAAAAGTAATGCCTTACCGAACTTTCTTCACTTTTCAATAAAAAAAAAACTAAAAAACACTGGTTCGGCCAATTAATCGCCAGTTCGGCCGATTAATCGCCGCCTAGCCGCCCGGCCACGGAGGAGGCCGATTCCGGCCGAATCGTCCTCGGCCGGGCGGCGCCTAGGCGCGATTTTTGCAACATTGTCAAAAACACACCATTATGTGTGAGTAAAAACACCATACAATGTTCGGAAATACACCATTGGAGTGTGGTGAGTTATATGGTGTATTTTTTGTGTATGTTGTGTATTTTTTTGTATTTTTGTTGCATTTAATTGTGATGTGTTTCCCTTACACTGTTGGTGCATGTTGTTAACACTGTTGGTGTATTTTGAAATTCCGTCGCACCACCGCACAGGAATGAAGACCCCACCGCATTTGAACTTTCTTCTATAAATACTAGTATTTTACGCGCATTGCGCGATTTGGATAATGCCCAACGTTTTTTTTTTTTTTTTTTTTTTTAAATAAGTACTTTAAAGTATATCAAGGCTATTGGAATTCTTCATGCATAGATAATTGAATGTTAAATTTGCGTATTTAAATAGGCCATTCTAAGTTTACAAATGTAAGATAATATAGTCAAGATGGATTATAATTGTCAATAAAATAATTGTATAGGTATAGTTGAAACCAAATACGGGACATAAGGGAGAGCAAATAAAAATTAGGACATAAAATATTAAATATATACTAATATTTAAGAGCTAACTGCTGATTGTCAAACAATGACATTGCGATATAGTTTCCCACTTCAATTTGTTGTGTGATTTGAATACTCTTTTTGTCAATAAATCTCTCAAGTAGTTAATATGATTGGCTTGATTATATTTTTTATTTTTTAAAACAATTATTATTATTATTATTATTATTATTATTATTATTATTATTATTATTATTATTATTATTATTATTATTATTATTATTATTATTATTATTATTATTATACCCTTAGGTCATTTTACATATTAATCTAAACAGCTAATTTTTTTCAAATATCTTTTTACCAACCTTTGTTATAATTCGCCGGTCAAATTCGCTAACGCTAACCGCTAACTGCTGATTGTCAAACAATGACATTGCGAGGTAGTTCTCACTGCAATTTGTTGTGTGATTTGAATTTTCTATTTGTCAACAAATCACTCAAGTAGTTAATATAATTGGCTTTATTAATTGTATTTTTTTAGTTTTTTCATGGTATTAATAAAATACTTGGTAAATAAATATATAGAATTATTTTGTATTATAACTTTGATAATTAATTAAAAAATTATGCACAAAAAAGATAATAGGCAATGTAGTGATTATAATCAATTGATGAATTTGAATGTAAAGAATTTTTACATTGGAGAAATATAAAGACAATATAACTAATAAAATTATTTCTCTTAATTAATTTAATGAGAATAAATAAATTTTTTTAATAAAGACATTGTAAGGACAACGTAGTGAATATAATGAATTGATGAATTTAAATGTAAAGAATTTTTACATTGGAGAAATATAATTAAAGACAATATAACTAATAAAATTATTTCTCTTAATTAATTTATTAATAATGAATAATTTTTTTTAATAAAGACATTGTAGGGACAATGTAGCGAATATAACTAATGAAATTATTTCTCTTTTTTTTTTGAAATTATTTCTCTTATTTAATTTATTGATAATGAATAATTTTTTTTGAATAAAGACATTGTAGACACATAATTCTAAATTAAAGAAATGCATATGTGTTATTTTTTGTTGTAGCTACTAAATTATTATTTAATTTAATAAGAGTAAAATAGAGTACTAATTATGCCAACTTTTATTGGGATGAGGTTCGAACCTAAGACCTTTCTTATTGAAATCAATGAGTAAGTTAACGGTGAACTAACAGAAATTAACAGAAAAGATAATATTTAACGGAAAAGTTAACGGATAATCATATTCATTAAGGATAAATTAGGAAATCTTAAAGGAAAAATTAAAATCTTATCAATCTGAGCCAATCATTTGATTAAAAAATTCGACCGCCATTTTTTCTACTCATTATAGGCCTAACTCTCTTGGGCTCTTATTAGTATAGTAGATAGTAGATATAGAATAAATATAATGATCATAGTGCACTATAATGTTATTAAACGTGACACACCGGTTGACACTTGGTATAATTAAAATCATTCCATTTTAGACCATGATTCACCATGCAAGGTGGAGTGGTCCAATTTATAATTTGTGAATTCTTTCACTTTTTTTGTTTGGACAATAATATATAGTTTGCCCTTTTTCAATGGGAGCTGAGGCTAGCTAGTAACAATTCTCTCACATTTAATTCAATGGGGTAGCTCAAGTCGTAAATGAGTTCTCTTTGTGGGGAGAATTTTGAGATATAATTGAGGTTGGGAGTCGATTTCCACAATTGACGATTCTCCTTGGGCTAGCTCCCGTACCTCCCAGAGCGAACGAGAATTAGTCGAGGACCACCTCGTGATTTACACCAAAAAAAATAAAATTCTCTCACTTTCATTCAATCCAATATATGTATGTAAGCTAGCAGTATGCAGAACCCAAACATAAAAAATTTAATTTACTTTTTTGCAAATTGCTAACAGGTTACAAATACAATTATTAAAAAAATAATTAAAAATAATTTAAAAATTTAATAATAAAATGAAATAAAAAATAAAAAAATAACGGAATTTCAGCCACCGGCTATCCGGCGAGGACAACTGGTGATTGCGTATTTCACAGACAGCCGTGGCTGTTCGATGAGGACAGCCGGATAGCCACGGCTGTCATGTTTGAGGTCCAGATCTGGACCTCAAACATGACAGCCGTGGCTGTCTGTTAAAATACTCAGCCACTGGCTGAAATTCCCATTTTTTAAAATTATTTTTTTAATAATTGAATTCGTAACCTGTTAGCAACTTGAAAAAAAAAAAATTAACGAGTTAATACCCAAAATCGTCCTCGACTATAGTGGTTTTTCTCAATTTCGTCCTAAACGACTTTGGTGACCTAATATCGTCCCAGACTTTTGTGTTTCGCTCAATTTAGTCCTCCATTTGTTATTCCGTCAAATTGGTGTTAAATTTAGGGACAATTCAGTAATGTCAATATTGATCTCTCTTTACTTTCAACTTGTGAAGTGCAAAATTCCTCTTTCTTGTACGAATTACACCCAGAATTACTCCCGGATCTGCAAATCAAATTTTATATTTGCAGTTTTAGGAGTAATTCTGGGACTAATTCGTAAAAAAAAAAAGGATTTCGCAGTTCACATGTCTATGAGTAAAGAGATGTCAATATTAAATTACTTAATTGTCTATTTATTTAACACCAAATGGATAGAATAACAAATGAGGGACTAAATTGAGCAAAAACACAAAAGTATGGGACGAAATTGAGCGAAACATAAAAGTCTGGGACAATATTAGGTCATCAAAGTCGTTTAGGACGAAATTGAGAAAAACCACTATAGTCGAGGACGATTTTGGGTATTAACTCAAAAATTAACTAAACAAATTTAGCAGGTAAGTGTGGTTAATTAGCCTTTAATTTAGTTCGTGGTGCAAATTGAACACTTGACAGTAGTAGATGAACCTATTTGAAACTTCTCCCTTTAATTTAATATTATTTGGGCATTTCTAGGCCGCCCGCCGTCCATTTACATTGCTTTCTGCTAAGATGGAACAGATTACCTTAAACCCACAGCTTTACCAGATTTCCTCCTTCCCCTACCTACATAACAGAGACAAAACTAAAGTATACCCATAAAAGATGTAGCACTATTATCCATGCTTCATTTTTTTTTTCAAATCCCAAATTTCTAAATTGGGTATTTAAAAAAAAAATACATTTTAACTTAAGGTTAAAAACAAGTGTAGTAACGCTATGTACAAAGTAATATTGTAAAAATCGTGCCTAGATTCCAATTTTGCTTCGAACAATGACGGAATCAACCTTCTATAGGCATAGGCGCCACCTAGCCGGTCGAATATACACTCTGTGCCGTTTTTTATGGATTATTTGCTCAAAATGACGTTATTTTCAACGAATAACTCTAAAAAAAAAAAAAATCAACTTACTAATTGTCTAATTTCTAAATTGTTTTTCCTCCGCCAAACTAATTTCACTCGTCCTCCAGTTCAACCCTGTCATTTTTATACAATTTACAATTAATCAATTATAGGATTTATAGATAGGATATTCTTAATGTAATTAGGTTATTATTTAATATTTTAGTATTAAGTATTTATGTACTAACTATTAAAGTATTAACTATTAAATACTTTATAATTATCAACTCTTAAAGAAATTTTAAAAATAATAATAAAATAATAAAAAATTTTAAAAATAAGAAATAAAAAATCGTGCGGCTAAGCGCCCCTGAATATTCGAGGGACGTCTAGTGATTTTTTCAACATTGGTACAAAGGACAAAATAATTAATTAAAAGTAAGAAAATTTTAAGGTGGCCATATCGTTTGTACCGAATACAACCAGACATAGTATACCTGATATAGAGTTATGTTGTACTCAATACAAAAAAGTAACCGGTGCTACTTATCAAAACCTAAAAATTCACCTTTCAAAAAAAAAAAAAAAAAAAAAAACCTAAAAATTCAAAATAAACAAAGAAAGAAAGAAAACTGGATCCTAAATTCCTAATATGAAGGATTATTATTATTATTATATATATTGTTGATCAAGTCCTGGCATTCTTGGTGTGGTCATAGATGACATCAAGCAAAACGGAAGTGTGGCACATAGGGCACTTATTAGGCTTGGCTTCCGCAAGCATGACGTACATGAGGCAGCGCGGACACCCCACCAGCACCATCGACGTCGCCTCCTCCGCGCTACCGTCGTCGCCGTCCTGGCTCTCCGACGACATGCAAGAGCTGGGCGGCGACCTCGTCGGTGACCGCCGCATCGGCGACGACGACTCCGCCGGCTGCTGAAGACGGCTGGCCCTCGGCGGCGACAAGTTCAGCTTCAGCTCAAGCTTTGGAGCCGCGCTTTCATTCTTCCAGCTCATGATGACTCTACAAATTAATTCAATTAAACAAAATTAGAACTCAGAGGATCATCAATATATTAAGAAAACTATTCATTTACAAAGAAAAGATGATTTTCTTGAATTTGCACCTTCAAATTGAGGTGAGGAGGGAGGAAGTAAGGCCGGGCGGTGGAGGAAGAAAGCGGTGGCGCCACCACGGATCGGAGAAGCACGGCAGTTGTGGTTGATGGGAATGGTGAAGAGGGAAGCTAAGGGGCATTATTATATATAGAGAGGAATTGAAGTTGGAGAGAGTTGGGGGAGTGAGTGCTATAAATTAAATTAGATAGGTTAATTAAATTATGGTGGGAGAGGTGGAGGGTATAGCAGATAGATGAGGACGTTGTAATTGTATAAGAGAGAGAAAATTGAAAGATGGCATAAATTTGAGGAGCATGCATGAAATTAATGTATTAATTGCATGCTTTGATGAAGTGCCAACTTCAATTCCAACCTTTTTTTTTCTTTTTCATTTTTTTTTCTTTTTCATTTTTTTTTCTTGTGACAAAAAGATGGAATCACTCATCTCAGGTATCCCGCCCACACTTTCATTGTAGAGAGGTTAATAATCAACAGAAACTAGACTTTTATTACTGCGGACAAGGAGCCTATGTCTCATTTTGAGGGGTTGCTCCCACACGTATTGTCACTATTAGTGAGACTCGATCATTATACTTGTCTCTTGTGTCTAATTATTCTTTATTTCATTGAGTATTTTCTTTATTTTTGGCCATTTTAAGTTATAATTTTTTCATAGTATTTTTAAAATTCAACAATAAACAACTAAATACACCATTTCATCTTCGATGCTAACTGAGGGACCAAAAGAGGTTCTCACAATTGATGGATTAAGTTCACTATATCATAAATTGTAAAATTACAAGTACTTTTTTTTTTTTTTTTATAAGGCACATACTATACTACTTTTCACATCTCATGAGATATGACTAATCTAATTTAATTTAGATTGAATCTCATTCAATGACAACCCTCACTCTCTAAGGCATTCTAAGGCATTGTTACATACACATAGATCCACACTCTCAATTGCATATTTAAACGATTCAAAAAGAGAGTTATATATATATATATATATATATATATATATATATATATATATATATATATATATATATATATATATATATATATATATATGAAGGTGTATTCTTCATAGTTAAGGTTGTTGAAAAGTTTCATGGTAGCTAGCTTAGGTAGTATAGAAAGTTTTGTTGGCAATAAATATTAATTTAACAAATTATTATATCAGAAGGCCAACTTTAGGTTGGATAAGACTACGTAAGAGCGTGGGAGAGAAATTAATGTCCCAATTGCTCTTCCAACTTCGCCCCACCTATACGTTCATGGCCACAGATATTAGAAGAAATAAATATCTTTTATTTATATATATATAACATAAATAGCCATTATATATATAGCATTTTATGCGCTCATACATCTACGTACCAAATTTTATTACTTTGTAATTTGTGATTTCCATTGTGACAATGAATCCAGACAACAATCACTAATAGAATAGTTGACGATATCAAACTATAACAAAGAATAGCTAAGCCTGTCCAGCTCATCTCACATCCCACAAGGGCCTTCTTGTAAATATATCCTTTGTATCTTTTGTAACTACTTTTACCGCCTTTTTCCTTTCCCATATAAACGTTGTAACCTCCAGATTTGCAGTCAGTTTTTCCAGTAATGAAACAGTTCCATCTTCTCTTCTTCTCATTCCTCATTCGCTAATATGGTATCAGAGCGGGGATGGAGCAGCTACGCCGCCGTCGTAACCGGCGCAGAAGACTCCGGCCAGAGAACGCGACCATCAACTCCGATCAATCACTCACCGAATCACGTCACGCCAACAAGCAACTTCCAGAGATCGCTAACTCCGCAGCGGAGCAACCGGTTGGAGGATGTAGACAATCCTCTGTTTTTGAGCAGTACTGAAAACATCAATGCAGTGCTAGTTAGCCCCCCTCTCGCAGGCAGTTCCAACTATGGAACTTGGAGCATCTCCATGCGCGTTGCGCTGGAGGTAAAGAACAAATGGAGCATCATAGCAGGAACTACGATCGCGCCGGACATCTCCCACACGCAGTATTCAGCTTGGAGGAGGTGTAATCTCATGATATGTGCATGGATCTACAAGTCCGGTCATCCTTCGATCGCGCAAAGCGTTATGCACATTCAGGATGCGAAGGAAGTATGGGACGATCTAAGGAAGTGGTTCTCCCAGAGAGATCCACATCGGATCTCATCTTTGCAGATGGAGATCAATAATTTGAAGCAGGAAAACTTGTCCGTGAACGACTATTACACTCGTTGCCGGATCCTGTGGGAACAGATGAATGAGCTTAGACCCTTGCCTATCTGCCGATGCACTCCGCAATGCTCCTGCAAAGCTTTTGACGAGATCAGAAAGGAGAAGGAAGTCGATCAAATCATCCTATTTTTGCAGGGATTGAGCGAGGAATATAATTCTTTGAAGTCCGGAGTTCTGGTGTTAGATCCTCTCCCTGACTTACACAAAATGTTTGTCATGGCCGAAAAATTTGAAAGGCAACTCAAAATTGAAAGTATGAATCTAAAACACTTTGAGATAAGTCATGCTAATTCTGTTCAAACTAATCCCACAGACAATCAAGAAGTTGTAGCTGCCATCGGATACAATAACAGTAGAAGGAACAACAACTTTGGAACTGGGAACAAGGCTGCCACATGCACTTATTGTGGGAAAACAGAGCACACCATCGAAAAATGCTATAAAAAGCATGGTTACCCTCCCGGTTGGGTGCCGGGATTCAAGACGAAAGGCAAGCAACCAGCCATGGCAGCAGTCTCCACATCCAACAATGAGATTAATACCAATGAACAAATGCAGAAGCTCATCTCTCTCCTACAACTCCAGATGGGGCAGAATCAATCCACTGCAGCTGTTACACTCACCAAGCCACAAGCTGATGAAGGCAAGTCTATCCTTCATAATACTATTAATTCTGTTTATCTGCAACATTCATCTTGGATACTGGATTCCGGAGCCACTAATCACATAGTGTGCTCCTTGGATTTCTTCGATTCTTATCATCCTGTGGAAGGAACAAGAGTGAATCTACCTGATGGGAAGCAAATAGAAGTCACACATGTGGGGCATATAAAGTTGAAGGACAGTCTGAATCTGGAAAATGTTTTATACATTCCCTCCTTCAACTTTAATATCATTTCTATTAGCCAATTACTTCAAGAATCATCTTATGAGTTGATATTTAATTCTCATCAGTGTCTCCTTCGAAGCAACCATGGGAAGCTGACTGGTTTGGCTAAGGAAGCAAATGGCTTATACCTGCTGAATGAAACACCTGCTCAGAGTCAGTTTGCTATGTCATGTAGTAGTGAAGTGTGGCATCAAAGATTAGGCCACTTTCCTTTTAATAAGATGCACTTACTTACTGATGTTCATGTTTCTCATTCCAAGAAAGCAGCATGTGATACTTGTCACTTTGCAAAGCATAAGAAATCTCCTTTCCCTGTTAGCAGTACACTGTCTACATCTTGTTTTGAATTAATTCATATTGACATTTGGGGCCCTTTTGTTGTACAATCCTTGAAAGGAGAAAGATATTTCTTGACAATTGTTGATGACTATTCACGATACACATGGGTGCATTTAATGAGAAATAAGTCCGAGACACAAGGCATAATCAAGGGCTTTCGAAAGATGGCTCAAACACAGTTTGATCTCCCAATCAAGACTATCCGGAGTGACAATGGAGTAGAATTTAACATGAAAGATTTCTTTGCTGAATATGGAATAATCCACCAAAGGACTTGCGTCAATACCCCACAACAAAATGCGGTCGTAGAACGCAAGCATCAACACATATTGAACGTAGCCAGGGCATTGAGATTTCAGGCTAATCTACCTTTGGAGTTTTGGGGACAATGTGTCCTACATGCTGTGTATCTCATCAACCGCCTCCCATCACCGGTCATTGAGTGGTCTTGTCCTTACAAAAGGTTGTATGATAAAGAACCCGATCTCAACATCATCAGAGTATTCGGGTGCCTATGCTATGCATCTACATCATCCATATCAAGGCACAAGATGGCCCCTAGAAGCAGAAAATGCATCCTTGTTGGGATGCCCTCCAATATCAAGGGATATCTTTTATATGATATGCATGACAATTCTATCTTTATTTCTCGTGATGTAGCTTTCTATGAAGATCAATTCCCTTACGTAGAGAAAGAGCAGCCTCATGATGCAACAGTAGATCCCTCGGCTATCCCATCTCTGCCAGTGATTCCCACAAATAGCCATGAAGGGTTCAACTTTCAACAACCGGAATATGATAAAGAAAGAGTCAATGACAAGCCTCAGTCTTCTAACAATCCAATGGTAAATGGAGAGACTCCCCAATCTAGTCAAGCCAGTCTAAGCAATGATCCCTACCAAGAACCAGTGGACAATGATATTGGTGATCCACTGGGCAGTAGAGTGCATGAACTCCAAAATGGTAATGGCCTTGTCACTGCCTCCTCTCCAACAGACGCAAACAGCTCCACTCAAGACCATCTTATTGTCAATAATGATCCATCGGTCTCTCCCACAAGAATAAGAAAGTCCACCAGACAACGACACATGCCAAGCCACTTACAAGACTACTACTGTGAATCTGCTTCTGTGGTAAACTCTACTCCTCATCTCCTATCTAAAGTTGTCTCAGATGAACACCTTGAACCAGCACACAAAGCTCTTTCAATGGCTGTCACAGCCATAGGCGAACCAAAGTCTTATACTCAAGCCGCCAAACACAAATGCTGGAAGGAAGCCATGGATACTGAAATAGAGGCTCTACAGAAAAATCAGACATGGGAGTTGGTGGATCTTCCCCCCGGCAAACATCCCATAGGCTGCAAATGGGTGTATAAGACCAAATTGAAAGCGGATGGAACTATTGAACGACACAAAGCACGATTGGTTGCTAAAGGCTATAACCAGCAACTTGGGATAGACTACTTAGACACTTTCTCTCCAGTTGCTAGAATCACGACCATCCGCACCTTCCTTGCAACTACCGTCTCCAAGTCTTGGCACATTCACCAGATGGACATCAATAATGCATTTCTTCACGGAGATTTAAATGAAGAAGTATATATGGAATTACCTCCTGGTTTCCAGAATGATAAGCCACATCAAGTTTGCCGGCTCCTACGATCTTTGTATGGCCTCAAGCAGGCGAGCAGACAATGGAACGCAAAACTGAGTATGGCTCTATACAGCATCGGATTCAGTCAGTCAAAATCCGATCCCTCCCTATTCATCAAAGGC
The DNA here is from genome assembly GCF_001879475.1 of Ipomoea nil. Classification (NCBI taxonomy): domain Eukaryota; kingdom Viridiplantae; phylum Streptophyta; class Magnoliopsida; order Solanales; family Convolvulaceae; genus Ipomoea; species Ipomoea nil. Next base: position 632,052 of record NW_017616755.1, on the reverse strand, counting down.
AGTGGTGTTGAATTTGTTGCACTCCTGGTCTACGTAGACGATATCTTAGTTGCAAGTGCAAACTTGGAATCGATTAAAGAGCTGAAACTCTTCCTGGATAATACCTTTCGAATCAAGGACTTGGGCACCCTTGGTTACTTTCTGGGGATTGAAGCAAAGACAACTGAAAAAGGGTTGAATTTATGCCAGCGTAAATACGCTCTGGAAATCTTGGAGGAAGCCGGTTTTCTTGGATGCAAATCTGCCAACACACCAATGGTGCAAAACTTGAAACTTAACCACGATGGAGCCCCCCTTGCTGATCCCAGCAGCTATAGAAGACTAGTAGGCAAATTACTATATCTGACAGCTACCAGACCAGATATATCGTTTGCCATCCAACAGCTAAGTCAATTCGTGGATGCTCTTAAAGATCAACACTTGGCAGCTGCTCACCGAGTGTTAAGATATATTAAAAATGCACCAGGACAAGGTCTCTTCTATCCCACAAAAACAGAGCTGCATCTGAAAGTGTTTTCGGACTCAGACTGGGCATCATGCAGCGATACTAGGAGATCGATAACAGGTTACTGTGTATTTCTTGGATCATCCCTAATCTCTTGGAGGTCCAAGAAACAAGCCACAGTTTCACGATCATCCTCGGAGGCCGAATACCGTGCTATGGCAGCCACGGTTTGTGAAGTACAGTGGCTTACAAATTTGCTTCAAGACTTCCACATAGAAATGGCAAAGTCGGCAGCCATGTATTGTGATAATAAGTCCGCAATAGCCATCGCCGAGAACCACGTGTTCCACGAACGCACCAAACACATTGACATTGATTGTCATGTGGTACGTGAGAAGTTGAATCAAGGGCTCATCAAGCTACTACCTGTATCCTCATCTAATCAAGTAGCAGATGGCTTCACCAAACCATTGCCAGCATCTCAGTTTCATATTTTCAGGTCTAAGCTGGGCATCCAAGATATGCATACTCCAGCTTACGGGGGGGTATCAAACTATAACAAAGAATAGCTAAGCCTGTCCAGCTCATCTCACATCTCACAAGGGCCTTCTTGTAAATCTATCCTTTGTATCTTTTGTAACTACTTTTACCGCCTTTTTCCTTTCCCATATAAACGTTGTAACCTCCACATTTGCAGTCAGTTTTTCCAGTAATGAAACAATTCCATCTTCTCTTCTTCTCATTCCTCATTCGCTAATAGACGACCCCAAAAGTGGCCGGCCAGAATGAAATATAATTTTTGTACTAAAAGATTACGATTTCGATTCTTATTAATAATCTATCAGTTGTAAAAACAGAGTTTATCTAGTATACACTCAAATAATGATGACAAGTTTTTTTGTTTTTGTCACACACAAAAAAAAAAAAGTAGTTGACAAGTTAAAGTTGAGAAAGTGTTTAATAAGATGGTTAGAATTAATTATTAACTTAATTATTTTTTTTAAAAAAAAAATTAATGGTAAGTTGAGGTTTCGGAGTCATGATATTGGAGCAAATCAACGGCTCTTATATTTCACCATTAACTACTCTAGTTTCACTACTTTTCTACTCACACTCGGAGATTGATTAATTAATCCCGAATGCTAATTTGATTACATAATCATTTAAATAAAACCTTTAACAACTCGTTTTGTTGGAGAGAATTATAATTTTACTCCCATCTAATTTTGAAGGCCAATAAATTCTTTCGTTTGATTCGAGGGCGGAATTACAATTTCCTCATTTTCATAGAATTAGAATCTCATAATCACATGCCCTTTTTTTTTATTTATCATGGAAGGGGGAGACCCCAAAGAGAACTACAAAAATTCAGACTGTATGAACATTACGCCAAGTATGTATTCCGGCAATGTCATCTTCTATAATGCCCAACAACGGCTCAGGAGGATTATCTAGTACATGAAATCCCTTTGGGAAATTCCGGCTAAGCTTTGCTAGGGTGTCAGCTGCATGATTCTGTTCCCGCGGTATAGCAGCAAGCTCCCAAACTTCTAGTCTTCGCAGTTCCTTCCTACATCCTTCTAGGATGTTGTGTGCAGCCGTAGATGGCTTCCTGATACTGAGCATATATTCCACTAGCATGGTCGAATCTGACTCAAAAATAACTTTCTTACAGCCCATATAGATAGCTAGTTGAATTCCCCTTAAGAGTGCCCTTTGGTATTTCAATTTCACATTGGTTGGGAAGAGAAAAAAAGATAGCATTGAGTCAAAATTATCCTTCTCTTTTCTAACTTTAAAAAGATACCATTTATCCTTCTCTTTTTTAACTCTAAAAAGATACCATTTTGAGACAAAATTACCCTTTTATGATAACTTTTTGGATATAAGCGTTTATAAAGTTTTTAACATTTTATTATGATTAATTAAGTTGTGTACTTTTATATTATATTTATGAAGTTTTTTTAGATGTGAGCTTATGAAGCTAACGTTGAATAGTTAAGTAAATTTTGGGAGCTATTAAATATGTTTTAGTGATACAAGTTTATATCCAAAGTGTCCAAATAACAACTGCATTGCATTATAGTTTTGACACAAATTTGCTTGTTATTTCATATTAATAATTGATGATTTTATCGGGACTGGGTCCACCATAAATCGAGTATAGAGATACAGAACGGGGGTAGGAAAATAGTAGCTTCATTACCTGGGGCGCTAGGCCCAAAATAATACGTACAAAGCTCGAGATACCGGCCCAAAATAATAACTAAACAAGCTAAGGGAACTAATAAATGAAATAAAACTAAATATGTTACCAATAGGACTCGAACCTGGTGTGCCAGCAGGGGTTAAAGACTCAGACCAATGGACCGAGAGGAGTTTGGTGAGCCCAGGGGTGCTTTTAAAAGGAGGGAATGGTGCTTATTTATAGTGTTGAGGGATTCACGGATGGTTGACAGATGGACGGCCTCTGGTAGCCTTCATTCTGGCCCACACATGTGTCCCCCCACTACTTTGCCTCCAGCGCACTCCTATGCATAAGTGGAGCTTCCTGCCTTGGTGGTTTGGAACTTGAGCTGTTATGCTTGATGTTGTGGGTTTGATACCCCTTAGTAACAATTTTTATAATATTTTGCTACAAGCATCCTTCTTTCCTTAGCCCAATAGAATTTCATTATTGTTATTGATCCAACACCCCACCCATAAAGATGGACACCCTGCACCACTGGAAATTATGGAATTTCCGACCACCTGAAAGTGATCTTAAATCAAGTCGAAAGTCTTGTTCCGACCACTTTTGGTATCCAGAAAAACCTTTAAGATCACTATTTCCGACCACTTTTTGCTTTCGACTTGATTTAAGATCACTTTCAGGTGGTCGGAAATTCCATAATTTCCAGCAATGCCGCTAGGGCGGTTGGGCCAAGACTTTTCCAATAAAATGGGCTCTCCGGGGTCCCATATCCCCATCACAAGTCCCCACTTTCTTTAGGATCTGGATGCCTGAAGGAAGTATAACTCAATACTACCACCTCCTCTCTTTTCCAAACTCAAATTCCAGTTCCCAAACTTTCGTCGCTTCCCACCACCGTCGTACACCGCCGTCACATACCATCATTGCTACTGCCATGCGCCATGCCATTGCCACGCACCTCTGCCGCACACCACCACACACAACACACATCGTATGACCCCCAACCAACCCCCCTTCCCTTATTATTTGACTTACCAACTATCCCGCCCAACCTGCCCGCTTACACCTGAAGGCGATTGACTCATTACCTGCTTCATCACCTAGTGTCAAGAGGTCAAGGTGACTCCTCTATTGTCACTTCCAAAGTCAGATCAGGTAGTAGGCTCGGGTGCTGTTGGGAGCGTGGATCCATCAAACTGCACCTTGCCTCTAGGGTCAGGTTTTTCTGGATTAGTAGCTGTCTCTGTGGCTCCCCTCCCTTAGCTTTCTTCTTGTTATTAGCTTAGTACATCGATTAACACTTAGCTTTCTTTACTGGATTTCTTTATTGCTTCTAGCATTTAGCCTCGCATTCCTTTTGGTATGAAGGTGATCTTAAATTATGGAATTTTCGACCACCTAAAAGTGATCTTAAATCAAGTCGAAAGCCTTGTTCCGACCACTTTTGATATCCGGAAAAACCTTTGTTGCTATTTCCGACCACTTTTTGCTTTCAATTTGATTTAAAATCACTTTCAGGTGGTCAGAAATTCCATAATTTCCAGTAGTGGAATGAAATTTATAAAATTGTTCAAGGCAATATGTTTGTTAATGAATACTTCACCAAGAGCAATGCCTTATGGCAACAGTTGAATGCATTAAGGCCTTTACTTCTGTGTGAGTGCGTTCCTAGATGCTCATGTACTCTTATGGAGAGGATGCAAAAGGAAAGAGAGGATGATCATATAATCAGATTTTTAGAAGGACTGAACGATGAGTATGAGACCATAAAATCTGGAGTTCTTGTCATGGATCCCATGCTAGATATGGAAAAAGGTCATTAACATGACTCTAAAAGTGGAAAGGAAGATCAGAGGAACAATTAACAAAGCCAGTGATGTTATTCAAGCTAGTGCTATTCAGAACAATCAGACTCAGATTGGAGAAGAACATGCCATTGTGGCAGACAAAGCTTCCAATACTAAGAAGAAATTTAACAGTAATGGAGGACAGAACATACCTAAGTGTACCTTTTGTGGCATGATTGGTCACACCATTGAAAAATGCTACAAGAAACATGGATATCCACCTGATTGGGTTGCAGTACAAATCCAAAAATAAACAGACTCAAGACATGCAACAGTCCTCAAACACCTCTGTGAAAGTTGGGGATATAAGATTGTCTGCTAATCAATTTCAAAGATTGTTATCTCTTTTGCGTCAAAACAAGGGAAGTCAGACCTCAACCAATGCTGTTGTGACAGTTGCCATTCCCGGGATTAGGCCAGATTTCAGAGACTCTATGGAAAATCACAAGGAAGGTAACTTTCATGTTAATACTGTCTCAAACTCACCTGCTATATGGATATTAAATTCAGGGGCAACAGACCATATAACTTGTTCCCTAGAATATTTTAAAATCTGTCACAGAGTCTATGAAATTTCTGTCTAATTGCCAAATGAAGAAATAGAAAGTGTTACATACATAGGGAATATTAGACTTGATAAGAATATTCTACTTAAGAATGTGTTGTATATCCCATCTTTTGCTTTCAATATTGTGTTTGCCAGCAAGTTGACAAAGCAATCAGATTATAAAATCATTATGGGAGCTGATTATTGTAATATCCAGGGGCCCATTGGAACAATGGATGGTTTTTCTAAGGAGAATGAGGGGTTGTACTTGATAACCAATCCTCCTGTCAAGAAAGGAATTCAGCCTCATGGTGAAACTTTTAATATTCAATGGAATAGCTTGCCAGTAGAATTGTGGCATAATAGATTAGGCCGCTACCCTGTTAATAACGTTCTCTCTTTGAATGGAATAAAATTTATTTCCCCTCATAAACATTCTAATTTTGTGTGTGATGCTTGCCACTTTGCCAAGCACAAAAAGTTTGTTTTCCCTGTCAGTACCTCTAGAGCTGAGCAGTGTTTTGATTTGATACACATTGATGTATGGGGCTCCTTTGCTGTGGCATCTCTTAAGGGGGAACACTATTTCCTAACCATAGTTGATGATTGTAGTAGATTTACCTAGTTACACCTGATGAGAAACAAGTCAGAAGTTAAGACTGTGTTTCAAAACTTCTACAACTATGCCTGCACATAATTCTCTACTAAAATTAAGGCAATAAGAACAGACATTGGAAGTGAATTTATGATGAATGAATTTCTCAATGAAAAGGGAATTGTTCATCAAAAATCATGTGTGTACACACCCCAACAGACTGGGGTGGCAGAAAGGAAACATCAACACATCCTGAATATAGCCAGAGCTCTAAGGTTCCAGTCTGGTCCACCTATAAAATTTTGGAGTCATTGTATGCTACATGCATCTTATCTCATCAATAGACTGCCTACTTGTAACACCCCCCAAACAAGGCCCAAATAAAAGCCCTAACACATGCAGATTCAACAACAAAACTAGCACAGCGGAAGATAAAACGAGAACTGGATAAAAGAAATCCAACGGGGTGTCACGCCACGTCTACCAAACACGGTAAACGCTACGGCAAACAATCTGCAAGTGTATACATCTATCCCAAAACATCAGTCCAACTACATTGGCGCACAGGCCACAAAAACAAGGATAAAGGTGCTAAGCTACCAGGCACTAGACATCGCGCTCGTCTAAACATCACCTGAAAGATACAAAAGATAAACATTGGGACGACGCCCGGTCAGCGATAATGCTGGTAACCCACCAATACCGTTAAGTATCATATATAGATAGATATAAGCCATAAAACCATTTTCGAAACGGAATACATAAGTATATAAGTCAAAAGCCAAGATCAACAGTCAACACAAGACTCATCACTCTAAAAGATAACACGGGAACACATCCCAAACCACAAAGGTTAACCACAACACAAAGGAATAAGACTCACCCATGGAAACACATGCCCTTGTGACTACACACATCACAAGAAAGAGAACTCACAACAACGACTACACAAGCCCTCGTGACATCACCCATCACGAGTTGATATGCCTTCCTTATGCCCTGTTCCAACCTTATGGCTACCCCCGACCTTGTACCTTCATGCCAACCATTACCTCCAGGACCCTTGTACTTCTTAGTCCAACCTTTTCCCTCCTGGGACCGTCGTCCCCCACCAACAAACCACCAACAAGACCACCAATTCATAGTACACAAGGTACCGTACACGGCGAAATACATGCCCGGATAACACATGTTATCCCCCAATCACGTGAACCTTACTCGAAGGAACACATCTCCATAATCACATCACGGCCACCACGAGGACTGTTGCAATACCTTGGTGACTAGCGTCCCATACCACTAATCGTGCAATCCAGGTAAAGCCACACACGCACCACCACTCACACGAGTCAATCAACGGATTACAACGAAGGTATGAAACTATACTCAATCAAGGAATGGGTCACAACCCAACGACAACAACGATGAATAACGCAAGTTATCATCCACCAAACGGAACGTACAAACAACACACACGCTAGCATTAAAACAATAAACTAGCATGCTTAACAACGGAGAAACTCAAGATAGTTCCGAGGAACACACAAGACACATCTCGGTCCAACGAAACACAATGTTGAACACTTAGCACGATTCAAGACACCAAAGTCCTACATGGATACCTACCATATAGTTCTAGACCTACGAAACATCAAGAAGACGCTCAAATAGTTCCACAAAAGAACAACGGGAAGTCAAAAGACCAAATACCGAGACAAACGAATCACGGGGAACAAATCCCGATCCAACTCCACTCGTGTACCCGCGGGTGGACCCACGGGTAGTTCCCCACCCGTGGTTCCGCCCGCGGGAACACATTCCCACAGGGCTTTGTACCCGCGGGTAGGCCGGCGGGTGGTGCCCCGCCCGCCGTTCCGCCCGCGGGAACATTCCTGTTCCACAACAAATCCCTTCGGGGATTTTCTTCTCCAAACACAAATTCGAGTTCAAAACATGCCAAATCTCAACCAATACAACAAAATGACTTGAACCATGGAAAATGCCAAGCAATGGCACAAAGGAACCCTAAACACAAGCTCTAGATATGCAATATCACAAGACAAATGCATAAACCCTCACATTTCATAGCAAAACACAAGTAGAATCCAATAAATCACATATAGGTAAGCAAAATAGATTTTGTAAAGCATGGGTTACCTCTTGTAGACCAAAAGACTTCACTTTACACCACAACAAGCTCCCCACAAGGCTTACTTTCCAAACCCACTTCAAGATTAAACCAAAAGATCATAAAGATCCTACCTTTAAGAAAAAGACAACTAAGATGGAACCAAAAAGACAAGATAAACTTAGATCTTACCCTCCTAGATGCCCAAATAGGTGAAAGGTTAAAGCTTGGAAGCAAAACTTGAAATCTTGACAAGGGTCTTAACTTGGCTTGGAGAATAAGCTACACTTCTTTTCTAGAGAGAAGGTAGAGCTAATTTCTAAGAATTGTAAGGAATGAAATGAAGAAGTCTTCTAGGTTAGGTTAAAATACTAACTATTGGTGAAAAGTCAAGAATACCCTTACTAACCTTTAGAAATTGTAAGGAACAAGGGAACTCCCCTCAAAGCACAAGGTACAACAAAACTTAAAGGTTGACTAGTCAAATACTAGTCCTTGAGTATTAAAAATCAGGATTTCAGGAATTAATTCCTCAAATCAAATAGGATTAATTACTCAATTAATCCATGGATTGAAATGTGGATTTTTGGGGTGTCACATCCTCTCCCCCTTCAAAGAAGCTTCGTCCCCGAAGCTTGGGTACGGCGAATTAAAAGTAAACGGTGAAAGGAAACGACATTGTGACAAGAAGTTCAAGAATAACTCTTTTGGTCAAAAACTCCAAAAGAACTCACAAGGATTCCAAAGCAAAGAAGTATTCCAAAGCAAAGAAAGAAGGCATTTCAAATTCAAGGGTTGGCAAGAGTTTAACAAACGGATAGATTGAGCATCAAGAAATCTAGCCTCAACACAACCACCGACTTCTAGACAACAACCAAGAACAAGGCTACTAACTCCAAACACCAACTTACTAAGCTAGCTAAACAACAAGGCAAAAAGCAACAACAAGCAAGCACACAAGGCAAACAACAACCTATCACCAAGCTAACAACGGCTAAGAAGGAAACAACAAGGAAAAAGGCGAACGGGATTACCACAACACAAACTAGAACTCCTCACTCTCCGACTCCTCGGCCTCTTCAGACTCTTCTTCGTCTTCGTCTCTGCGGCTCGAACTGGCTTCCATCTGATCTAGCCTCTGATGCACTGCGATGAACTGCGCCTTCATAAACGCGAAACCTTCGGCGATCATGCTGTTCTGCTGATGAAGCAAGGTGACAACGCGCTCCTCATGCACCAAGACATCATGCCCTCTCTTCGTGCGAGCTTCATTCCTTCTCCGGTTTTCCTCACTGTCCGAATCACTTTCTTCAGCTTCGGCGGCCTCCGGTGCTCCTACTTCTTCCTCTTGATCTGCTTCCTCCTCAACTTCTTCGTCACCGCCCAAACTCTGGACTACGAGACTCAACTTCCCAGCAGGGATTCCAAGCTCAGCAGCTAACTCCGCCCGCTCATCAGGTGCTTTCCTTGCAACCTCCTCAAGCGTGATGTACTCACCATCGTCCAACTGGAACAGATTACAACTCCGGAGATTGGTGGTCTCCAACACCATCTTTCCCACGGCCTTCGGGAGACAACCGTCCACACTAACACCCTTCCTGACCAAGATCCAACTCAACACCATCCCATAAGGTAAGCTCTTCCGATTGAGATCCCGGCAAAACACCATGTGTTGCATCATCAAAGCAGGCAGGTTGAACTTAACCATGTTCTTGAGGCAAAAGGCAAAGGTGCACTCCAACTTACCCAACAAACTGCTTTTGTTGTTATTAGGCAACAAACAATCCGACACCAACATCACCAAGATCCTTTGCTCCGCAGACAACCATTTCTTCTCCGGCCTAGAGGCTTGAGTGAAACCACTCGTACGGCCTTACAGATAGCTCAAATAGTCACAGTACCCCATGGTATCCGTACTAATCCAAGAATGACCACTGTACTGAGCCACTCCGGTAGCAGACAAACTCAACAACTGAGCCAACCTCTTTTCAGACAACACAACCTTCACACCTCTCACCTTAGAGGTGATCTCCAACTTATCGCCCTCCTTTGTCACAACCATGTGACGATAAAACTCCTTCACCAAACTCGGGTAAGTCTCGGCCCTTATGGCGAGAAACCCATCCAACAAGCCTTGATACCTAAACATATCCAAGAAGGAACTAGGAAAAGATTCCGGATCAAAAGCTTTACCTTCAAGAACGAGGTAATGGGTATCCACCCATTCCGCTTTCCTAGCCAAACTTGACCTTCTAGGCATGATTGAAGATGATCCAAAGCTCACAAGAAGGCCCAAGGCTTCTCCTCTTCTTCCTCTCACTCTCGCTGCTCTCTCTCTCGGCGGCACAGCTCCGGCGACGGCGAACGACAGCGGCGACGGTGTGGCGGTTCGGCGGTGGCTCGATGACGGGCAGGTGGTGGTGGCGGGTTGCAGGTGAAGCTACGGGGAGGGGGTGGGTGCTTGGTGGTTCACGGGTAGGGAGGGAAGAAAGAGAAAGAGAGTTTGGGGATTTAGGGATTTGAAAGAAATTGGAGAAAAAGAGATGATTTAATTTGGGGATTTTGGGTAAAGTGGAAATTTATGGGTTAAATGGAATTAAAATTGGATAAGTTCCAAGAAAGATAATTGGCTTAAGTGCTTTAGAAGTTGGGTTGATAAAGATTAAGCTTGGGTTCGAAACTCAAAAGGTATAATTAAACATTAGGCTTAGCTTTTAAGCTACTCAAGAAAAGGCTAGGAATTGTTGTAAGAACAACCAAGTATAAGGATTATGGAATTGGGCCAAATCACAAAACATGACAAGGATGGGTTGCTAACTTCACAACAAAACTTACCAACTAAAGAAATCACTTAGCAAGAAGAGAGTCTACACTAAGCATCCAACGAATCACTAACAAGAAAAGCATGCCAAGGATTGCCAAGCAAAAGACAACTACGAAACACAAGGGAACGCTCAAGACAACAACGAACACGATGATCTCGGAAAACAAGGATAGGCTAGAAGAAAGGGGTTACCTGCCACTTCATCCTCCATCAAGCCCTCCGACTCAGCCTGCGAACGCGCCATCACAAAGACTCTTCCAGGTGGCCTAGCTCCGACAGCTCCGCGACTCGAACTCCCACCCGAAGCTCCTCTGACTCCCGGGGGTGGCGGCAACACTCTCTGACCGGCTAACAGGGGACACTCCGCGACTTTGTGACCACCAACACCACAACGGAAACACCTAAACGCCTGGCCCTGACAACCTTGGCCTACGTGCACCTTCCCACATCTTCGACAAGTAGCCGACTTAGCTTGATCCCGATGCTCCACTCTGATATGTCCTTGAGAAGAAGATGACATTGCTCTGGCTGGAAAACTCGGTCGGGGCTTCTTGAAGGTGGAAGAACCTCCGCTCTCAACCCTCTTCCTGGCTAGCTCAAACGAACCCCTCTGAAGCTGCTGCACGCGATACAAATCCACGGCACTCAGATACGCATCCTTAAGGGAACTTGGCCTACTCACCGTCAACGCTTTTCGTGCCTCATAGTTCAGACCGGCGACGAAACGCTCAACCTTAGCAAGCTCCATAGGCACAAGCATCCTTGCAAAGCGCGCCAGCTCCAGGAACTTCTTGTGGTACTCAACCACAGATAAGGATCCTTGCTGCAGATGAAGGAACTCATCAAACATGGCGGCTCGCACATGCGCTGAGTAGAACCTTTCGCGCATTCTGTCCTTGAGCGCGGTCCAATCAAACTCTGGTTCCTCAAGAAGAGCGGGGCCTTCGTGAACCCACCACAAATCCGCTTCTTGGCAGAAGTAGAACGTTGCCAGTTCTACTCTCCTTTCTTCGGGGCAGCCCACCACGGTGAAGATCTTATCAAACACCCGTAGCCACTCTTCTAGGACTACAGGGTCTTCCTCGCCAGCGAAGGTTGGCAGCCGATGACCCGACACTAAACGTCCTACATCACGGTGCCCAGCAAGAGGAGGAGGCGGCACAGCGTGATTGTTGTTCAGCAAGGCTTCACTGAGCGTCTGCATCGTCTGCGTCAGCTGATGGAGATTCTGAGCGAGCTGCTTGTTGGTCGGGGTCTCCGGTGCGAGCGCGGGGACGAAGAGGCATCGCAAACTTCTACAACAACAACGAGGTTACCAAAAGAGAGCAAACAAGCAAGACAGAAAGCAACACACAACTCACCGCGCAACCTAGAGTCCTAAGCCTAACACTTAGCTTCTTAAGGTCGCTTAGAGGTCTCAGAACACACTTAACCACTTAGAAAGTCTAGACTTAACTCTTCCTAGGCTCAAACCTAGGCTCTGATACCAACTGTAACACCCCCCAAACAAGGCCCAAATAAAATCCCTAACACATGCAGATTCAACAACAAAACTAGCACAACGGAAGATAAAACGAGAACTGGATAAAAGAAATCCAACGGGGTGTCACACCACGTCTACCAAACACGGTAAACGCTACGGCAAACAATCTGCAAGTGTATGCATCTATCCCAAAATATCAGTCTAACTACATTGGCGCACAGGCCACAAAAACAAGGATAAAGGTGCTAAGCTACCAGGCACTAGACATCGCGCTCGTCTAAACATCACCTGAAAGATACAAAAGATAAACATTGGGACGATGCCCGGTCAGCGATAATGCTGGTAACCCGCCAATACCGTTAAGTATCATATATAGATAGATATAAGCCATAAAACCATTTTCGAAACGGAATACAAAAGTATATAAGTCAAAAGCCAAGATCAACAGTCAACACAAGACTCATCACTCTAAAAGATAACACGGGAACACATCCCAAACCACAAAGGTTAACCACAACACAAAGGAATAAGACTCACCCATGGCAACACATGCCCTTGTGACTACACACGTCACAAGAAAGAGAACTCACAACAACGACTACACAAGCCCTCGTGACATCACCCATCACGAGTTGATATGCCTTCCTTAAGCCCTGTTCCAACCTTATGGCTACCCCCGACCTTGTACCTTCATGCCAACCATTACCTCCAGGACCCTTGTACTTCTTAGTCCAACCTTTTCCCTCCTGGGACTGTCGTCCCCCACCAACAAACCACCAACAAGACCACCAATTCATAGTACACAAGGTACCGTACACGGCGAAATACATGCCCGGATAACACATATTATCCACCAATCACGTGAACCTTACTCGAAGGAACACATCTCCATAATCACATCACGGCCACCACGAGGACTGCTGCAATACCTTGGTGACTAGCGTCCCATACCACTAATCGTGCAATCCAGGTAAAGCCACACACGCACCACCACTCACACGAGTCAATCAATGGATTGCAACGAAGGTATGAAACCATACTCAATCAAGGAATGGGTCACAACCCAACGACAACAACGATGAATAACGCAAGTTATCATCCACCAAACGGAAGGTACAAACAACACACATGCTAGCATTAAAACAATAAACTAGCATGCTTAACAACGGAGAAACTCAAGATAGTTCCGAGGAACACACAAGACACCTCTCGGTCCAACGAAACACAATCTTGAACACTTAGCACGATTCAAGACACCAAAGTCCTACATGGATACCTACCATATAGTTCTAGACCTACGAAACATCAAGAAGACGCTCAAATAGTTCCACAAAAGAACAACGGGAAGTCAAAAGACCAAATACCGAGACAAACGAATCACGGGGAACAAATCCCGATCCAACTCCACTCGTGTACCCGCGGGTGGACCCACGGGTAGTGCCCCACCCATGGTTCCGCCCACGGGAACACATTCCCACAAGGCTTTGTACTCGCGGGTAGGCCGGCGGGTGGTGCCCCGCCGGCCGTTCCGCCCGCGGGAACATTCCTGTTCCACAACAAATCCCTTCGGGGATTTTCTTCTCCAAACACAAATTCAAGTCCAAAACATGCCAAATCTCACCCAATACAACAAAATGACTTGAACCATGGAAAATGCCAAGCAATGGCACAAAGGAACCCTAAACATAAGCTCTAGATATGCAATATCACAGGACAAATGCATAAACCCTCACATTTCATAGCAAAACACAAGTAGAATCCAAGAAATCACATATAGGTAAGCAAAATAGGTTTTGTAAAGCATGGGTTACCTCTTGTAGACCAAAAGACTTCACTTTACACCACAACAAGCTCCCCACAAGGCTTACTTTCCAAACCCACTTCAAGATTAAACCAAAAGATCATAAAGATCCAACCTTTAAGAAAAAGACAACTAAGATGGAACCAAAAAGACAAGATAAACTTAGATCTTACCCTCCTAGATGCCCAAATAGGTGAAAGGTTGAATCTTGGAAGCAAAACTTGAAATCTTGACAAGGGTCTTAACTTGGCTTGGAGAATAAGCTACACTTCTTTTCTAGAGAGAAGGTAGAGCTAATTTCTAAGAATTGTAAGGAATGAAATGAAGAAGTCTTCTAGGTTAGGTTACAATACTAACTCTTGGTGAAAAGTCAAGAATACCCTTACTAACCTTTAGAAAGTGTAAGGAACAAGGGAACTCCCCTCAAAGCACAAGGTACAACACAACTTAAAGGTTGACTAGTCAAATACTAGTCCTTGAGTATTAAAAATCAGGATTTTAGGAATTAATTCCTCAAATGAAATAGGATTAATTACTCAATTAATCCATGGATTGAAATGTGGATTTTTGGGGTGTCACACTACTGTTGATGGAAATATTCCTTTTGAAGTGTTGACTGGAAAAGGAGTGGACTATAATCAACTTAGGTTTTTTGGTTGCCTATGCTTTGGTGCAACCATCACACAAGGGAGGAACAAAATGCAACTAAGGACAAGAAAATGCATTTTCTTGGAATTTCTAGCCAATGTGAAAGGTTATATACTGTATGATTTGACTGATAGAACTGTCTTTGTTTCTAGGGATGTCAGGTTCCATGAACAAGTTTACCCTTTTAAAGAGCAGAATTCAGAAGTCATACAAGAGCATGCCATATCCTTCCCTGCCCTTGGTCCCTATTGCCATTGAAACAGATTATATTTCTTTGGAATCCTCAGAGAGAGTTGTTGATCCCAGAGCCATACCATACAATGATCAAAATGGGGGCTCTGAGAATGAACATGACACTGTTGGGAATTTTGAGCATGATAGTGAGTTGGCTAATGACATAACCAGTGATGTAGCCATTAACAGTGATCCTTCAAGTCTAGTTGATGGTGAAGATTTTAGCAATGACAATGATCTTGCAGACTATAGTGTCCGACAACAACCTAGAAGGTCAACAAAAGTAAAGAATATTCCCTCCAGACTGCATAATTATTACTGTCAGTCTATGATAAGTGGAAAATCAATCACAAGAACCTCTCCCCACTCCATGGACAAATTTGTTTCCTATGAAAATTTACATGTTAATCATAAGCTATGTGTTTCCTCCATCACTTCCACACATGAGCCGTAATCTTACCACAAAGCAGTGTAGTATGTAGAGTGGAGGAAAGCTATGTAGTCTGAGATAGAGGCATTAGTCCAGAACAACACCTGGACCCTAACAGATTTACCAGCAGGAAAGTCACCAATTAGTTGCAGGTGGGTGTACAGGGTGAAACACAAGGCAGATGTGTAACACCCCGTGTTACGGCCTTCAATCCCGGATTAATTATTTAATTAATCCCGTTAATAAAAATTAAATACGATTTAATTCGGTTAGGTTTCCCTTTAATTAATTAATAAGGCCCACCATGAACCGTGGGCCCTTGCCTAAATTAGAGCCTTAAGCCCATTAGAAATAAAGAAAGTAAACCTTTTACTATTCAGATTCTGATTAGGAATCCTAGACCTAGTTATCTATTAGGAATAAAGGAAGTAGGTCTTTTACTATTACGATTAGGATTCTCTTTAATTAATTAATATGGTCTACTATGGACCATGGAACCCAATCCTTAGTCCCAAAAGGAATAGAATTAGCAAGCCTATAATATTAGTTCCTAACTAGGACTCCTAAATATATAAATAGGGGACTTAGGAGGCACCTAGAACCCCCCACCACAATAAACGACTCACCACCCAAAGAGCTCCAAGAATTCCCCTAGGAGAAATCAAGAAATCAAGAAAGCTTAAAGAAAGATCCTTCATAGCCAAGGAATTAATTAAGGCTAAGAGGTAACCCATGTCTCAACAAAACCTATTTTCATAGCTATGATTTCCCCTTAGGGTTTCCCCCGTATGATTGTGAATGGCGAATTACTATGTTTATTATTGATGTTAATTTAATGATTCCATGGGGAATCTTGATAATCTTGATATTGGGAGTTTCTTGATAATTGTGATGTTCTTGATGATTAATTGGGATTCTTGATGATTATGTGTTGTTCTTGATGATTATGATGTTCTTGATGATTAATTGGTATCCTTGATGATTATGTGATGTTCCTACCGAATCTTGCAATTAGAAGACGAATCGCATTCTTGTTGATATAAAAGTGATTAAAACCCTAGGTTGTACCGTATGCTTTGATTCTTGGATTATCGGGTGGGAAATCACATGTTTGGGTGTTGATTATGTTTAGAAAAGCATGATAGGCCATGTGCCGTTCGTTTCCCGTATTTGATCCGTTAATTGTCTACTTGTTGTTGTTAATTGCGTTGTAAAGTGTCTAAGCATGGTTTCGGGTTCCACAACGGTTCCCGGGGTGAAAAGTGATGAAAAGAGTCAGTGGGGGGTAGGTGGGGGTAGGGGACCCGCCACCTACCCACGGCATTCTCGGGCAGCTCCGGCAGCGGGCAGCCGGCGGGCGGGCAGCTGCCCGCCGGGCACCCGCTGCCCGGAACAGTGGCAGCCGGCGGGTGGACCCCCACCCACCGGCTACCCGCTGGAAATTACACTACCTCGGGCTCCCGGTTTCCCCGTTTGACGTTTCCCCGATCCCCGTGGTGTCCCAACGGACCCCGTTTGTCGTGCATACGTCTAGTTTGATGTTTCGGGTACCGTTCGTAGGTTTATGAGTCTGTTATATCGCATGCTAGATGAATTGGTATCCCGTTGACCTAGGTGAAGGAAGTATGAACCCCTTAGGACTATTCTTAGTATGTGATGGATCACGCATAGGTTGTTATACGCTTTATCCCCCTTCCCAATGTGTAACGTGGGTTGCATGTGCTTGCTACGTGTTATGTGTGTGTGCTACCCCAATTCGGTTGCGATCGGATTGGTTATCCTGAGCTGCGGTTCAGAAGCTGGCTGCGGTCAGATTGGTATTCCTGGCTGTGGTCAGATGACATTCTCTTGGGCTGCGGTCCACCGTTTGGTTGCGATCAAACGTTTCTATACGAGCTGCGGTTCGTCCTTTATCCTGGCTGCGGTCAGATGACACTCTCTTGGGCTGCGGTCCACTGTTTGGTTGCGATCAAACATTGTGATGAGCTGCGGTTCATCGGTCGGTTGCGATCGACCTCCCCGTGTTGCGATACGGGGCATGGTGCTGCGGGGCTGTGTCAGAGCTATATGCGCTGACCCTCATGTATGGGCATGCGATCGGTCCCGTGACGCCAACAATGTGCGTTATGTGTGTGATATGGACGAGTTGTGAGTATGAGTGTCTTGGGGGATGTGACTATGGAATTTATGTTTGGGTTTGTTCATGTTGGGTTATGATTATCGTTTATGCTTGCCTTGTCTACCTTATCTTTTGTGAACTGCATATGTTTGTTATAACTGTTGCTCGTGTCTGGCCTTATCTGTCGAGTCATTCCCGGTTTTAAAAGCTAGACTTCGTAGGATATATCTTCATGCTCAAAATGGTTTTCGTATATCTATATATATCTCTATATGTATTGTATTTCAACGCATTGAAGTGGGTTACCAGCATCTCTCGCTGAACAGATATATTTGGCTTTCAGGCACAGAAGATTAAGTCACTGGAGCGCGCTAGAACTTGGAGTATAGAAGTAGATAGTTTTCCTTTTTGGCCTGCGTGCCACGTTTACGTAATTACGCCTTGAAGATGTTAGTTAGTTAGCCTGTGCACTTGGGTTCTCTAGCCCAGGTGTGGCATAGCACCCCGTACGCTTGTATTTATTTCTTGAGATTTAATGAGATTCTACCTTTATTATAAGTTTTAAAAAGTCTTGAAAATCTGGGGTGTTACAGTTGGTATCAGAGCCTAAGTTTGACCCTAGGATAAGACTCTTAAGACCGGACTTTAGGACACTAGGCTTGAACTCTAGGTACTTAGGAACATAGGATTCAGGAATCTTAGGACGCGCAGTGAGATGGTGAAACCTACACATAACCTCCCCTCACTTCATCTCTCTCTAACCTAAAGGAACCTCCCCCTACGCTTACCACACCAGGTAAGGGTGAGAATAGATAAGTTTACTTCCACAACTGGGTAACGTACACTTACCCGATAAATCGCCTCGTCCTAACTCCCGTCAAAGGACTTGACAAGGACCGTGACCAAAGAAAAGGGAGATTTGGATGACTACTAAGGAGAGGCGGTGAAAAGACGTTGCATCAAGACGTCAGGACTGCTAAAAGGGACAGACTGCAATACTCACCAACCCAGGGTTAACCACGATAACCCCCGACTCAGACAAATGGCATGCACCTTCCGACAAGTTGCTTTATCTCGGCAAACCCAGATTGCGGCTACAACAAACAGGAAGGAGAACTAGAACACTGATTAAAGTAGCGGATGAACGACACCATTAGTCGAATCCTTGGGTGCAAGGTAAGTATATCGCGACACCTTGCGACCCCACCACCCCAGTTTAAAATATCATCCGCCCTGAAACCCCAGCCTCTTGATACCCCTATTTGTTGAAAACTCCCACCCCGAATCCTCAGTTACCTTAAGAGCAAATTCACAACCGTCATGACCTTGCTCACCCTTTGTTGCGCTTAACCTAAACCCTCGGAAACCCTAAATTGTCATTGCCCTTAATCTAAGTTCATACCCCCACTCCGTTTGGAAACCCTGTTAAAAACCGTAGAGCAGCACAAGGCCCTTACCCTGCCCAGGGGCGTGAAGAAGCGACATTCATTGATTCAATATTAAAATAAGTTGTTAGATAGGAATCGGCGAAGTAGGTGGAGGTTACGAATACATATCACCCCACCCTTGCACGAAAACCGTGAAGGCTTCACGAGAAACCATAGCCTGTACGTACGCCACCGAAGAACGCCATGCGTTGACAAGAGCGGGCAAACAAATACGTTCAATATGTCAGGAGCCCTCGCTGCAGAAAACATCGTCAAATAGGTGCAACAGGCCGAACCTCAAGGAGGACGTAAAGCCTTGCTAAGAATTTCATCCACCAAGGAAGGGATGAAACCCAATAGAACAAGAAAGACTAACCCGAAACCCCCCTTACCCTTGAGAACCCTCGGCAAGGATTAAGAGTCAAGACCTAGGGGTTTGACCCACTAAACCGACTGGGTCCAGACTTCTGGACATCCGAGGGGAACGTGCACGGAAACCATCACGAGAATTCCCCTGGAAGCCATAGAGACGAAGGGGACTTCAACACGGGAAGAGAAGATCAAACGAAAATCTTAGAATCAAACAAAGCCAAGGAAAAGGGATCACCAGTTCGACTGCACGCCACAACCATGCCCCAAACAGGCATAATCACTCGAAGCCAAGAGTCCTTAGCCCCTTTCTCTCCCCTTGCCAATCAAGTACCATTTCGTTAAAGAATCCGTCCTATCACTCCAAGCCTCACTCTTGATCCCTCATTACAGACAAACCCGTACAAGGGGGCAACCTTCCTTCCTGTATTACGACCTTGAGACATCGACCCAATCCGCCCCTCGACTTTGAAACCTAGCCCTTGCACTTCTTACACCCCTTTAAACCCAGACCAAGAAAACATAGATATATATATGTATGTATATCTACCTCCAGAACTCGTGCTTAAGGATCAATGAACATTGTACGATGGGTCATCCTATGTATCCAAGTCCCTTTTGTTGTGCACAAGGGCATGGGACTTGTCAGGACATGAATCTGTGCATTTTTGGGGTCTTTCCCGAATGAATTGACTATTTCTAGTCACTTTCCCGCGGGTCCCCAACGGGTCCTTGACGGGACCTTGGCGGGTCCTTGGCAGGAGCTTGGCAGGCGGGCGACCGCCCACCTCGCACCCACTGGTACAATGTGCTGATTTCTTAACCCCTCCTTTTATTGATTTGTGGCGCACTTGTGTGCCTCGATTGAGGAATGTGAGTCTTGGGTAAGGAACCATGGACCACCCAAACATAGTGTCCTACGTAAAAGACCTTGACGCACGAGACACCATCGGGAAATCACAATCAATTATATTGCACGAGTAATTGAAGTTGGATCCTACGATACAACCGACTAGGGATGTTTGGCGTAAAGGATTGCGCAAACCAAGGAGGCAACTCGTGCAAAGAACCCACGAAAACCTTAAAAGTCAAAATGCTAAGGATGGACCGGGACTCCTCCAAACCATGGACATCGTTCGAGCAAATCAAAGGACTCCTTACAAGTTGTATGGAATCAAGAACTACGTAGCCCATGGTGCTAAGCAAAAGGGTGAAGAACACATTCGCGCCAAGACTTCAAGGGTCATTAAGGACCCACAAGGAAATGAGGTGACTCGTAAAGTCGCCGAGTCATCCCACAACGAGATTTGGTAACCGACTACGCTTTAAAAGAAAAAGGGCACGCAAGGACACCTTCATCATTAAAAATAACACAAACCGGGCACAACAATGCCGAACCTCGGGTAAGACATGAAGTCTTACTAAGAATTTCATCCACTAAAGAGGAGATGAAATTCAATAAGAAGAGAAATTCAACCCAAAGTCCGTCGACTCCCAAGAGACTTTGGGAAGAATTTGGGAAGTGCGCCCTAAGAGATTGGCTTGGTTGACCCAACTCGGTCAAGACCTGGGGCGCATTAAAGAAGTAAGTGTTGAATCACCACGGGAAATTCCCTCAAGAAAGAAGAGAAGGATGAAACCTTAGCCTGGGAAGCAAGGTCTAACAAGGATCTTAAAGTCAAGCAAGCACCAACACCAAGGAAGGAGGATCATCAGCTCGTTGGCGCATCGTGATCAAAGCATCTAACCAGATTATTCACTCGGGATCGAGAAACCTTAACCCATCCTAGCCGAATTCCTTTCCCTCCCTCGGAAAATCGGCCCCTTCCTTATTTCAAAACCCTTTCTACCCTTCAGACCCCATTCTCAACCCCATGTTTTAACGATTCCATACAAGTGGCAGCCTCACAACCTAAGTTGCAACCTCGAAAACTCGATCCTAATTCCTGAATTCACCGTGTCCTCAAGTTTGAAACCCACTCTCTTAGCCCTGTAAACCTAATCGTTCCCAAAAAAACCCAACACACATAGGCGTGCAAGTATACAATTTCCCCGTGGAATACCTTCCCTATAGGACCACGGTTCTTCTCTTGACTCGTTAACCCTGCAATGATATCCAAGCTTCGGGGACGAAGCTTCTCGTAAAGGGGGGGAGAGTGTAACACCCCGTGTTACGGCCTTCAATCCCGGATTAATTATTTAATTAATCCCGTTAATAATAATTAAATACGATTTAATTCGGTTAGGTTTCCCTTTAATTAATTAATAAGGCCCACCATGAACCGTGGGCCCTTGCCTAAATTAGAGCCTTAAGCCCATTAGGAATAAAGAAAGTAAACCTTTTACTATTCAGATTCTGATTAGGAATCCTAGACCTAGTTATCTATTAGGAATAAAGGAAGTAGGTCTTTTACTATTACGATTAGGATTCTCTTTAATTAATTAATATGGTCCACTATGGACCATGGAACCCAATCCTTAGTCCCAAAAGGAATAGAATTAGCAAGCCTATAATATTAGTTCCTAACTAGGACTCCTAAATATATAAATAGGGGACTTAGGAGGCACCTAGAACCCCCCACCACAATAAACGACTCACCACCCAAAGAGCTCCAAGAATTCCCCTAGGAGAAATCAAGAAATCAAGAAAGCTTAAAGAAAGATCCTTCATAGCCAAGGAATTAATTAAGGCTAAGAGGTAACCCATGTCTCAACAAAACCTATTTTCATAGCTATGATTTCCCCTTAGGGTTTCCCCCGTATGATTGTGAATGGCGAATTACTATGTTTATTATTGATGTTGATTTAATGATTCCATGGGGAATCTTGATAATCTTGATATTGGGAGTTTCTTGATAATTGTGATGTTCTTGATGATTAATTGGGATTCTTGATGATTATGTGTTGTTCTTGATGATTATGATGTTCTTGATGATTAATTGGTATCCTTGATGATTATGTGTTGTTCCTACCGAATCTTGCAATTAGAAGACGAATCGCATTCTTGTTGATATAAAAGTGATTAGAACCCTAGGTTGTATCGTATGCTTTGATTCTTGGATTATCGGGTGGGAAATCGCATGTTTGGGTGTTGATTATGTTTAGAAAAGCATGATAGGCCATGTGCCGTTCGTTTCCCGTATTTGATCCGTTAATTGTCTACTTGTTGTTGTTAATTGCGTTGTAAAGTGTCTAAGCATGGTTTCGGGTTCCACAACGGTTCCCGGGGCGAAAAGTGATGAAAAGAGTCAGTGGGGGGTAGGTGGGGGTAGGGGACCCGCCACCTACCCGCGGCATTCTCGGGCAGCTCCGGCAGCGGGCAGCTGCCCGCCGGGCACCCGCTGCCCGGAACAGTGGCAGCCGGCGGGTGGACCCCCACCCACCGGCTACCCGCTGGAAATTACACTACCTCGGGCTCCCGGTTTCCCCGTTTGACGTTTCCCCGATCCCCGTGGTGTCCCAACGGACCCCGTTTGTCGTGCATACGTCTAGTTTGATGTTTCGGGTACCGTTCGTAGGTTTATGAGTCTGTTATATCGCATGCTAGATGAATTGGTATCCCGTTGACCTAGGTGAAGGAAGTATGAACCCCTTAGGACTATTCTTAGTATGTGATGGATCACGCATAGGTTGTTATACGCTTTATCCCCCTTCCCAATGTGTAACGTGGGTTGCATGTGCTTGCTACGTGTTATGTGTGTGTGCTACCCCAATTCGGTTGCGATCGGATTGGTTATCCTGAGCTGCGGTTCAGAAGCTGGCTGCGGTCAGATTGGTATTCCTGGCTGCGGTCAGATGACATTCTCTTGGGCTGCGGTCCACCGTTTGGTTGCGATCAAACGTTTCTATACGAGCTGCGGTTCGTCCTTTATCCTGGCTGCGGTCAGATGACACTCTCTTGGGCTGCGGTCCACTGTTTGGTTGCGATCAAACATTGTGATGAGCTGCGGTTCATCGGTCGGTTGCGATCGACCTCCCCGTGTTGCGATACGGGGCATGGTGCTGCGGGGCTGTGTCAGAGCTATATGCGCTGACCCTCATGTATGGGCATGCGATCGGTCCCGTGGCGCCAACAATGTGCGTTATGTGTGTGATATGGACGAGTTGTGAGTATGAGTGTCTTGGGGGATGTGACTATGGAATTTATATTTGGGTTTGTTCATGTTGGGTTATGATTATCGTTTATGCTTGCCTTGTCTACCTTATCTTTTGTGAACTGCATATGTTTGTTATAACTGTTGCTCGTGTCTGGCCTTATCTGTCGAGTCATTCCCGGTTTTAAAAGCTAGAGTTCGTAGGATATATCTTCATGCTCAAAATGGTTTTCGTATATCTATATATATCTCTATATGTATTGTATTTCAACGCGTTGAAGTGGGTTACCAGCATCTCTCGCTGAACAGATATATTTGGCTTTCAGGCACAGAAGATTAAGTCACTGGAGCGCTCTAGAACTTGGAGTATAGAAGTAGATAGTTTTCCTTTTTGGCCTGCGTGCCACGTTTACGTAATTACGCCTTGAAGATGTTAGTTAGTTAGCCTGTGCACTTGGGTTCTCTAGCCCAGGTGTGGCATAGCACCCCGTACGCTTGTATTTATTTCTTGGGATTTAATGAGATTCTACCTTTATTATAAGTTTTAAAAAGTCTTGAAAATCTGGGGTGTTACAAGATGGATCAATAGAGAGGTATAAAGCAAGACTAGTTGCTAAAGGTTACACCCAGCAGCTGGGGGTGGATTACATTGAAACTTTTTTTCTCCTGTAGCCAGGATGACTACCATAAAGACCTTCTTCGCTATGGCTGTTGCTAAGGGATGGGATATTCAGCAGCTTGACATCAATAATGTCTTCTTGCATGGAGACTTGGAGGAAGAAGTCTACATGATCCTTCCACCAAGTTTCAAGAGTGATAGTGTAACACCCTCGATTTTCAGCAACTTTTAAAACCAATTAAAGCTTAAGGAAGAGATAAAGTCTACTAATTAAGATTAAATAAAGCGGAAGCTAATAAAAAAGTACGGGAGATGTTATGCCACACCTACACATCTATAGGTGCACACGCTAAGTCTAAACAAAACGTCATGGTCATACTTATAAAAATCCACGGCTCACAGGCCACAAGTCTAACTAAAACAAGCCACAAGAAGCTACACTAACTAACGATCTGCTAGCGCGCTCTCCAAGATGCTACTCAAAACCTGTAAAGCAACATAAAGATAGGGGATGACACCCGGTCAGCGAACATTGCTGGTAACCCATCAATACGCGCTAAATAGCATATATAGATAAGTATAGGTCAAAACTATTTTTGAAACGAAATACAGTATATATCATTTCAAAAGCCATAGACAGAAGTCAACTTCAAGGACTCATTCACACTCTCAAGGAAAAGGAAATTAACATCTTTACGACAACAACAAAACAAGAATACCAACTATAACCAAATACAACTCGAGATGCATTCTATTGATCACAAAGTAGAATACATCAAGACATGCTCATTAGCAAAGAATACACATACACACATTGGCAACTACATGCCACAGTGAGAACTACATGTCACAAGTATTATAGTT
The DNA here is from genome assembly GCF_001879475.1 of Ipomoea nil. Classification (NCBI taxonomy): domain Eukaryota; kingdom Viridiplantae; phylum Streptophyta; class Magnoliopsida; order Solanales; family Convolvulaceae; genus Ipomoea; species Ipomoea nil. The sequence continues at coordinate 607,384 of NW_017616755.1, read as the reverse complement.
CCAAGTTCCAACCTTATGCCCTGTTCCAACCTTATGACTACCCCCGGCCTTATTTCAGTTCCAACCATTACCTCCGAGTGCCACCCTGTACTTCTGAGTCCAACCTTATACCGCCAGAGACCGTCGTCCCCACTCCAACAATCTCCAACAAAATCTCCTACATATGAGTACATGAGGGTACCATTCATTTCATTCACACAATCTCCAACATATGAGCCTACGCTCAGGTCACACCACCAATTTCAATCATAGTCACACAAGTCATCATCATTACCAAGAGGACTAAGGTTCAACAATAACCTTAATCAAGCATCAATCAAAGGGTACAACGATTACATACGTTCACATCATAGGAATCAATCAATGGATCACAACAAAGATATGAAGCCATACTCAACAACGAAGGATCACAATCCGACATCAAACGATGGTCAACACAAGTTGCCAATCTCAATAGGAAAGGACAAACCGCAAATACTAGCATTTCAACATCAAACTAGCATGCTTATCAAACGGGTAAACCAAAAGTAGATCCATAGAACATACAAGACTCACAATAGTCCAACGAATCACAAAGTCGGACACTTAGCACGATTCAAGACAACAAATCCTAACATGGATTCCTAACTCATCGTTCTAGACATACGAAACATCGAGAAGACTCACAAATAGCCCAATAAAACAACATCGGGAGGTCAAAACATCAGTACCGAGTCAAAAGAATCACATGGAACAAATCCCCGCCAACCAACATATATGTTCCCCGCGGGTGGGGCCACGGGTGGACAACCACTCGTGGTTCCGCCCGCGGGTACCAAGCCCACAACACTTCGTTCCCCGCGGGTGGGGCGGCAGGTGGAACCCTGCCCGCCGTTCCGCCCGCGGGTACCCTGTACTCAAAAAATAATCCCTTCGGGGATTTTTAACAAGTCCAAATTCAAGTCCAAAACACCCAAAATCTCACACAATACAACAATATGACTTGAACCCAAAAAATAGCCAAGCAATGACATACAAGAACCCTAAGAACAAGCTCTAAACATGCATCATCACAAGACAATACATCAAATCTCACATTTCAACACAAGAATCACAACTAGAAGCCAAGAAATCATCATATAAGTAAGAAAATAGGTTTTGGCCATGTTTGGTTATTGGCGGATCCGCCATTTTTATCGGTTTGACCATGTCAAACCGCAAAAAAAAAAAAAAAAAAAAAAAAAAAAAAAAAAAAAAAAACCGTTTGGTTAGCAGCGGTTTGCTCCAAACCGCTGGTTTTGCAAACGCTGCAAAATGCAGCGTTTGCAGTTGGCGTTTAGGGGAAAATTAAATTTTCCCCAAAACGCCCCTGTTTATATTTAATTAAAAAAAAAAACTTAAAACTAATTTTGAGGAGCCGAAATGGCTCCTCAATTTGGGGAGCCAAAACGGCTCCTCAACGTTGCCCATCCCAGATGGGCAACGAATTTGTGGAGCCTTGAGGCTCCTTAAATAGGAGCCTCAAGGCTCCATTCCCACTTTTCCCACCGATGTGGGACGGTGGGAAAAGTGGGAATACAAGAGGGGAGCAGCTTGCGCTGCTCCCTTTTTTTTTCTTTTTTTTTTTCTTTGTTTTTTAAAAATTATTATTATTATTATAAATTATAAATTATAATGTATACCCTTATGGTCATTTTACATGTTAACCGCTAATCTAAACAGCTAATTTTACCAAACACTTTTTTATAAACCGCTAATATAATCTGCTGGTCAAACCCGCTAATACAATCCGCTATCTGATAACCGCTAACACAACCCGCTACCGCTAATCGCTAACTGCTGATAACCAAACAAGCCCTTTGTAAAGCATGGGTTACCTTTGTAGCCTAAAACTTCACTTTCTCACCCTTAGAAAGCTTCTCCTAAAGCTCTTCTTCAACACCAACTTCATAAACAAACCAAAAGACAACAAAGATTCTATTTTTAGAAAAAGACAACTCATAGGAGGTAAAAAAACACCAAAGGATCAAGGATCTTACCCTCCCCTATGCTCAAGATTAGGAAAGTAGGAATCTTGGAAGACAACTTGCAAGATTTAGGATGCCCAAATTTTAGCTTGGAGAAGAAGCTACCAAATTCTTAGAGAGAATGTAGAGATTTTGTGTTTAGATTGTTGGTGGATGAAATGAAGAGATGTTGCTAGGTTAGCTTGGAGCACAAACTTTAGGTAGAAAGACATCTTTGCCCTTACTAAAGTTGGAAGAATAAGGAAATAAGGGAACAACCCACTAAGCATAAGGTACAACCCTTTGACCTTGATTGACTAGTCAAATTCTAGTTCTTCGACTATTGAATTTTCAGGATTTTTAGAAATAAATTAACAAGAAGACTAGGATTAATTCTCTAATTAATCCTTGACTAGAGTTGGATTTATGGGGTGTCACATCCTCTCCCCCTAACAAGAAGCTTCGTCCCCGAAGCTTGGGCATGACGAGTTCAAACAAAACGGGTGACATGAATCAACAATGTGACAAATGGAAGCAAGAATACCTTTTGATCAAAACTTCAAGAATCCAAAAAATGTAAAATTTGCCAAGAAGTCAAGACATTGCAAGGTTTCAAGAGATCACAAAAGAAATTCCTTGAGCAACACAAACGCTAAGGCCAAGACACGACAACTAAAAGCCTTCTAAACCACACTTAAGCTCAAAACATCTAGATTCTAACAAAGCAACCCAACTACACTAACTACCCCAACAACAACCAACAAGCAAGATAAACAAGAACAAGCAACTAAACACACCCGACAAGCGACAACCACTGAACGATAACAACAAACGCGGGAAGAAACGAACTTACCCTAACTCTGATCTAGAAGGACTCACTCTCAGACTCCTCAGCATCCTCATCCGAATCTTCCTCAACTCTACCCCGACTAGAACCGGCCTCTAACTGATCCAACCTTTGATTGACAACGACGAACTGAGTCTTCATGTAAGCGAAGCCCTCCTCTATCATCCGGTTCTGCTGACGAAGAAGGGTGACCACACGCTCCTCGTGTGTCATGGCATCATGCTCTCTTTTGGTTCTCGCCTCCTTTCTCCTCAGGTTTTCTTCACTCTCTTCGGTTTCTTCAGCTTCTGCTTCACCTTCTTCCTCATCCCGTTCCTCTTCACCTTCATTCCCAGCATCTCCTCCCAAACTCTGAACTGCAAGGTTCAACTTCCCAACGGGGATCTCGAGCTCTGCGACCAACGCACTTCTCTCGGCGGGGGCTTTTCTGGCGACCTCTTCAAGAGTGATGTACTCCCAATCATCTAGCTAGAACAGGTTGCAACTACGGAGGTTTGTGGCGTCCAAAACCATCTTGTCCACTGGCTTAGGTACACAATCGTCAACACTCAGCTCACTCCCTTCTTAGTAAAGATCCAGCTCAAAACCATACCGTACGGCAAACTCTTGCGGTTATGATCTCGGCAAAAGACCATGTGTTGTAGCATTAACGCAGGCAAGTTGAACTTCACCATATTCTTCAAACAAAAAGCAAACGTGCACTCCAACTTTCCCAACAAACGAATCTTGTTGTTATTGGGCAGCAAACAGTCAGAAACAAGCATGACCAAAATCCTTTGCTCAGCAGTTAACCACTTTCTTTCCGGCCTCGTGGCCTGGGTAAAACCACTAGTTCTCCCCAACAGATAACTCAGGTAATCCCGATAACTCATGTTGTCCGTCCCGATCCAAGAGTCACCACTGTACTGCGAGACCCCCGTAGTGGTTAAACTCAAAAGCTGAGCCAACATTTTCTCAGTCAACACAACCTTCACACCTCTCACCTTAGAGGTAACCTCCAACTTTCCACCATCTTTAGTCACAGTCATGTGACGGTAGAACTCTTTCACCAAACTTGGGTAAGTCTCGGTCCTAATGGCGAGAAACTCATCCAACAACCCTTGGTAGTTCAACATTTCCAACAAGGAACTTGAAAAAGAGTCGGGGTCAAAAGCTTTACCTTCCAACACTAGGTAGTGGGCATCCACCCATTTCACTCTTCTCATCAAATTAGACCTCCTAGGCATGATTCTGAGATGACCCAAAGACTCAAGGTAGACCCAAAGGTTTCTTCTTCTTCTTCTTCTTCTTCTCTCTCTCTCTCTCTCTCTCTCTCTCGGCTTCGATTCTGACTGGTGGTGGCGGCAGATGATCGGTGACAGCAGGGCGGCGGCTTTACGGCGGTTAACAAAGTGTAGCTTAGCCTAGTTGGCTGAGCGTGTTGTTTGTCAAAACGTATGCCAGGGTTCGAATCCCCTCTATCTAGTTAGCTGAGCGTTGGTTTGTTTGAACGCATGCCAGGGTTTGAATCCCCTTATCTACTTTACACATCTCATTTTCTTATTAACACTACCTTTTCTCATTATTTCATATTTTCACTATTATATTAATAATAATGAGATGAGATGTGTAATTTATAATGGATCTTTTATTTGAATTTAACACTACCTTTTCTCATTATTTCATATTTTCACTATTATATTAATAATAATGAGATGAGATGTGTAATTTATAATGGATCTTTTATTTGAATTATTTTATCAAATTGATTATGTTCATATTTTGTTATGAATATTTTTATAATGTTTTGATGTGTTTTATAATTTTCTTATATCCAACATTATTTATTTATTTATGGCTATACTTTTTAAGTGTTTCATTTTTTTTCTTCTAATTATCAATTTTGCTTTAATATTTTGCCCCCGCTGAAAAAAATTCCTGGGTCCGCCACTGGTTGCATGTGTGTTTTAATTAGTCAATAAAGTGGTTATTTTAATTTTGTCATTTGAGGAAGAAAAATATAATCACTTGAGAAAATTAGGCTTTTGATCACTTAAGATATAGCTAGAGGGCAAAAATAGTCTCACTTTGCTGATTAATTAAGGGACATATTTGCATGCAACGACATTTAAATTAGGGATCAGATTAAAATTAGGAAAATACTTTCAACTCTATGTGATGGATTTAATTAACTCGGGGTGGACCAAAATTACTAAACCGGATAAAATACGTATATAAGAAATAGATATATAAAATGGATAGAACGATGTCGTAATGTCGCGGGGACCGTATATTGTATTAAGATTGTATTATTATCCTATGGTTTCAAGGGTCGCACCCCCAGCGAAGGTAGTCATACCCTCATGCCGAGCCCAAGAGTACAACCCCGACCTCAACGACGAGCATCACCAGTAGACCTCCACTTGGTAGACGTGAACACGTCAAGAGGTGGTCCGTCCCCATCATTTCAATAAAGTTAGTTAAAATTTTGCCATGGACTTATTTTCACTACTTTTTAAAGGGGGGGGGGGGGGGGGTGGAAGGGAGATACCTGCATAACCCCTTCAATTATACCCTAAGGGGGCACGAGGCACGAGGTCCGACCTCGCACACCAACCTCGACGGAAGAGCACAATGGTCAGTGTTAAATGACTCAGGTGGAATGGCAATCATAGTCTAAGGGGGGCACAAGGTCCGACCTCGTGTACCAACCCCGATGGTAGAGCTTAACGGCCAGTGTCAAATGACTCTGGTAAAGGGATATAGTATCTTAAGGGGGCACGAGGTCCGACCTCGCGTACCAACCCCGACGGAAGAGCTTAACGGCCCGGTGTCAAACGACCTTGGTCAAAGGGCTAGTACCCTAAGGGGGCACGAGGTTCGACCTCGCGTACCAACTCTGACAGGAGAGCTTAACGGCCTGGCGTCGAACGACCTGGGTCAAAGGGCTAGTACCCTAAGGGGGCACGAGGTCCGACCTCGCGTACCAACCCCGACGGAAGAGTTTAATGGCCTGGTGTTGAACGACCTAGGTCAGAAGGCTAGTACCCTAAGGGGGGCACGAGGTCCGACCTCACTACTCGCCACCCAACGGAAGAGTTACTAGACCTAAGCGGTACCCTTGGCCATATAACTACACCTATATTAAAAAAAAAAAGCGCTAATATTGTCAAAAGCTATAGTTAGTCCATGGCACGGGGTCCGACCCCCAACTCAAGCCCCGAGCTTGATGTCAACGAGCAAGTTACCAAGCAGATGCGGCAAGATGGAGCGGCCTTGGCCGAGCACGGCCTCGGACCCGACAGCGAGGCGTCCACCTCCCGCTCGTGTGCCCCCGGGTCGGAATTTATCGGGTACGGGTCATAAATTATGAGCCGTGGGTCGAAAGATGATGAGGTGGAGCTCGTTAACTTGCAAGGCGCGGCATGGAGTATCTACTCTCCTTCGTTGACGACTTCTTGCAAGACGGTTGTAACCGTCCCACTGTGACCGAGCGCGGTTAAAGACGGTTGTAACCGTCCCCTCCTCTTTACCTCTTTGGGCGGGGGGGGGGGGGGGGGGGGTTACGGGTTTCCCTTGGGTATAAAAGGATTCCATTTTGTCCCTTTAGGACATCTCTTATCTATTCTATCTACTTTGTCCTAAAACTATCATGGTAATAACATTACCCAATCTTGTAATAGCTTGGCAAACACAATCTTAATATAATATACGGTCCATGCGGCCTTACGTCATCGTTCTATTCATTTGATATATCTATTTCTTATATACGTTATTTTTTTTGGATTTAATAATTTAGGCTACCCGAAGTTAATTAAATCCATCACTACCATTTCCCCTCCATATTAGCCACTCCCCAATTTTTAAAAAAGTATTTATTTTAATGATTATTTGTGAATTGGTGACTCTCTCCTAGGTTAATAAGGAATCTGTATATTCAATAAAAGAAGATATGTCAAGAAAAAAAATTATTTTTATGATTAGTAGTGAATTGGTTGGCCTTCACCCTAAGTTAATTAGAAAACTATGTATCCAATATAATAAAAAGATGACACATCATGGAGCGACTAATATGAGTAATTGTAGGCGGTCTTTAAAATTGTAACTTTTTGAAAATTATTGTGCACCAGTAAACTAATTGTACGACTTAACTAAAATTGTAACTTAAGTTTTCTAACCTATTGGATTAAGCACATAATTTATTAACTGAAAATATATAATATGTTAATTAGCTGAATTTTAAATTAGGATCTACCTCCACAATGCAAGGTGGACTAGAATTGAAGCCGAACTCAAAGGGCTCAACCTCCTCTCATTGAATTTGCAGGCTATCTAGGGCATGTATAGTCATTCTCTGAAACTCAGAGGCAGTGAAAGCGCGCATTCATTCACAGTTAACATATCCATCCATCGATCTCTCCTGGTACCGACCAAACCTCAACAGGAAATTGAAGAACATTTAATACAGATATACATATATAACAAGAATCCCTTTATTATTTCTGTTGTAATCAAATCCAATTCCTTTTTTGGCATCTAACTTTCATTAAATATTTTGCAGCCATCTTTGATGCTTCACCTAAATGTTGGGTTCTTAAAATTAAATAAAAGCAACACCTCATCCCATTTGGAATTAAATCTTCTATCTGCATATGCTGCTGCATTTTCCTATGAGATGCTTCATCAATTCAATCACTTCATCCCGCAGCTAAATAAATAAATAAATAAATAAATAAATATATATATATATATATATATATATATATATATATATATATATATATATATATATATATATATATATATATAATCAAGTGAAAACCAATCTTAATCTGCGAACCTGCAAACTTTTGAAGGATTGTACCGCAACTATTACATAATTACACCACTACGACTCCCGGACATGTCCGGAAGAACTTGCGGTGCAGTTGTATCCGTGTACTGTACAATCATATAGTAAGTACTGTACAATTTTTTACAAATTTATAAGTTCGTCCATTAAAATTAGTTTACATCGAATTATGAACCTATATATATATATATATATATATATATATATATATATATATATACCTCTTTTTAATATTAATATTACTTTAATTTAATTCTACAAGCATCACCATTGTTTCAAGTTTAATGATCTGTGCCCAGATCCATCACATCGCGTGACTTATGATCTCATCACGTGTCTCACATCCAGATTCAAGGCTTGTACTAAGTTTATTATTATTATTTTTTTTTTATCAAGACAAGCTAAGTTATTTTATGCATATTATGGTTGGAAAATTTATATATATAAACTGAGACGTAAGTTATCATTTTAAGTAGGCTTCATTAACACATTGAGTTAGGTCAAAAAAGATTCGAATTATTTAAAGTGGTGAGATGAATTTTGTATATTGATTAATGGGTAGTCAGGGTAGATGAAAAATTAATTCTCAAAATGTACTTATTCTTATCATTTAAATTTAAAGCTTAGTAAATGAAAATTTAATCAAAGTATCAAATATTCAAATTTGGAACAAAATCAATAGTAAATGGGCTACTTATGGTCAAATTGAAAGTCAATGATAAAAATTGGGTAATATCAATTGTCAATGGTCCATTCTTGGAATTAACTCTAATAAAAATTTGCCACAAAATAATTGTGTATGGTAGAATTTTCCGAAAAATAAAGGCATATATATATATATATATATATATATATATATATATATATATATATAAAAGTCGGATTAGGTGAGAACAAGTCTTTCTATATAAACATGCACTACACAATACAACGCTATCAAATGCATATGTGTAAACAGGGACGGAGCCAGAAAATATGTTGAGGGGGGGCAAAGAAGTAAGGATGGATTCAATGGCGGATTCATAAATTTTTTTTAGTGAGGGAAAAAAATTAAAATAAAAGAGAATGTTTAAAAAAAATGAAATACTTAAAAAGTATAACAATAAATATTGTTGGATATAGCGAAAAATAAAACATATTAAAACTTTATAAAAATATTTATAACAAAATATGAAACATAATTAATTTGATAAAACAATTCGAATATAAAACGCATTATAAATTACACATTCCATTATTAATATAAAGAAAGTTATATGGAAGTTATATATATCATGTCAAAATTTAATTGTGTTAATCAAAAAAGTGAAGAAGACTATGACATGTCAATGCAAAGACTCAAACCTAGGCCATTCCGAAAATCGTACACGTTAGCTACCACCTTGTCTATCACAACTTTTGTTCACATAATCTGTTTTATAATACTTATATGAATAATGTACTATATATACATATTATATACAATATAGGGTAGGGGTGGGGTGGGGTGAGGGGGGGGGGGCAGCTGACCCCCTGCCCCCCCTCTGGCTCCGTCTATGTGTGTAAAAGTACACTCAAACTGGTGCACCGAGCAAAATTACAATGCGCGCATCCACACAAGGAGATATATTAGTCTAGATTGTCCATAACTAATCGACTTAAATCAAGAAGACTAATAGATCACTCCCATTAAGAATTAAATTTGGAACCTTGTAATTATCAAATCAACAGTTCCACAAACTAAAAGTACATAATGCACTTGTACATATCATAGGGTGCATTTTGTAGTTTCTGTGATGCACTAAAATGTTTTTAATATTTATCAAATTGTCAGTGTGTTTTCTCATTCCTTTAGAATTAGTGATTATCCTATATCAACAACTAACTTCATTGCAATAGTTCACATTTTTTTAAACGTAATTAATTAAGGTCTTGTTTTCATTGAATGCTATCCTTATGTGTGTGTGTTGTTCGTATTTCATTATTAATTCAGCAATCCCATCAGGATGGGAAGATGGGCCATCTGGTGATCTATCAAGTTTCATTATCACATTAATGGTTACATTGAGATTTCTGATGGAAGCATTCAACTTCATCTCATCTACTTTTGCTTTAATTTCTATCTAAACAAAATCCGGCCCCCACCTATTATATGAACTAACTAATTTTTCTAACTTTCAATTCTTATATGCCACATCTATAGTAAACCTTTGAAGTGTAAATCACAAAGCATCACATATATGTCAGCAGTTAGGTTCAAAATGTGATGAATGCTATGTATGTCATCATAGTTAGAAGATATACATTAACTATTATAGTGACAATTATCAGTTAATCTAGATCACAAAAATTAAACAAGATTAGACAAACCGCCTCATCAACTGGTCTATAATTGCTACTAATAATGCTTGTAAACTAGTGTGGCTGATAGCAAAGCAAAGCTTCTCAACTAATTTGGAATTAATTGTTATAATAATATTATTATTATAATTAATTAAACCAAGTCAACTAATGCAGTAAATAAACATGGGTGTGTGGTATGTCATGTATGATTAATTAATGTGAAGAGTGACCTAGATTATAGCAGTACATGGAGCATTAGTTCCCTAATTATTAGCTTTCCTTTTAGTATACTCGATTACAATTATTGGCAAATTATGATGTCCACACATTTGAAAGCTCAAAATCTTTGGAGCTTTGTTGATCCCGGTCTACCCGAAAGAGCTGATGCAGCCGCTACCCGGCGAGATCAATTGGCCTTGGGACAGATTCACCAAGGTGTTCATTACTCCATTTTTGGGCAATTAGCTCGTGCTCAAACAGCAAAGCAAGCTTGGGACATCTTAAAGGTGTCAAACAAAGAAGTCGATCGGACAAATAAGTCCAAGTTGCAGTCGTTGAGAATGTTGTACGATAATTGTGAGATGACCTCTACAGAAACAGTAGATACGTATTTCACTCTTCTTATTGATATGGTGAATAAGATGAGGTTATACGAAGATACGATAGAAGATGGTGCAGTGGTTGAAAAAGTTCTTCGAACTATGCCGATGAAATATGACCATGTGGTGGCTTCAATCACAGAGTCACACAAAACTGAGCTCTTATCAATTGCAGAGCTGAAAGGTATAGTAGAAAGTCATATTGACTGGATTGCGTCAAAATCGGAACCACTTGAAGAAGAAGCTTTGAAGAGCCAAGTCACCCTTAATGTGACTGACACTAATCAAACTGGTGGAGGATCAGGTAGGGGTCATGGGAGAGGAAGAGGAGGATCTAGTGGAAGATGTCGTGGTAACTTCAACCAAGGAGGGGGATGTGGTAACTCCAACCAAGGAAGAGGTGGAGGTAATACCAAGCAAGGTAAATTTCCATTTCATTGCTACAATTGTGGCAAGTATGGACACAAGATTGCAGATTGCTGGTATAATGAGGACAATCGTGGAAATCAAGCAAACATTGCTGAAAACACTGCTGAAAAGTCTGGTGAGAGTTCAGAAACCTTACTTTTGGCCAACGATAGTTTTTCTGCAGATAAGAACATATTGTTCTTGGATACTGGTGTAGTAACCGTATGTGTGGGAAGAAATAATTTTTTTCTGAACTGGATGAATCAGTCCGGTCTGAATTGACATTTGGCAATAAGTCAAAGGTGCCAATTTTGGGAAAAGGTAAAATCCCTATTCAGTTGAAGGATGGTACTCACAATTTTATATCCGATGTGTTCTATGTTCCTGAACTACACTAAAATTTGTTGAGTATGGGACAGTTGTTAGAAAAATGATATAAGATAAATATTACTCAGGGGTGTTGTACCATTGCAGATGCTAAGGGAGTCTTGATTGCAAAGGTAAATATGTCCCAAAATCGACTATTTCCTTTAAAAATTAAGCATACTCTTCTTACTTGCATTAATTTTGAAGTTTGTGATGATAATTGGTTATGGCATATGCGGTTTGGGCATTTTCATTTCTCTGGATTAAACTATCTTGTGAGAAATGAACTTGTTTCTGATTTACCTATTGTGAATGTCCCTGATCGTATCTGTGAGATTTGTGTGATTGGGAAGAAGCATAGAGATCCCTTCCCCGCGGGCAAGTCAAGGAGAGCCACAAAACAGTTGGAGATTGTTCACTCAGACCTGTGTTTGTTGAGGGTTCCCTCACATGGAGGTTGTAAGTACTTTATTACTTTCATTGATGATTTCGGTAGGAAAACATGAGTTTACTTTCTGAAGCAAAAGTTTGAAGCATGTGATGTTTTCAAACAATTTAAGGCTTTTGTTGAAAAGCAAAGTGGTTATGAAATTAAAATCTTGAGAACTGATAGAGGTACATAATATATTGCTTGTGATAATTTTCTGAAGAAGAAGGGTATCCAACACCAGATGACAGCCAAATACACTCCACAACAAAACGGAGTGGCTGAGAGAAATAATAGATCAATCATGGATATGGTGAGGTGCATGTTGAAATCTAAAAATCTGTCTAAGCCTTTTTGGGCAGAAGCTGTTGCTTGTGCTGTCTATGTGTTGAATAGGTGTCCAACTAAGAGTGTCCGTGATAAGACACCTAAGGAAGCTTGGAGTGGAAGAAACCCTCTATAAGATATCTCAAGGTTTTTGGATGTTTGGCATATGCACATGTGCCAGATCCATTGAGAAAGAAGTTGGTTGATAAATGTGAGAAGTGCGTATTCATTGGTTAAAGTGATGCTTCCAAGGCTTAAACTATACAATCCTGAAACTAAAAAGGTTGTTATAAGTCGTGATGTCACTTTTGATGAATATGGTGCTTGGGATTGGTTAGCTAAAAATGAAAGTTCAGTTTTTATTCCTGTTGTTGAAAATATTGTTGAGCAACCGATTCCAGATAATGTCCAGTCTCCTTTACAAGCAGAGTCGTCAGTTCGACGATCTCAGCGCGAGCGCCACTTACTAGCTCGGTTGCAAGATTATGTTTTGGGTCATGATAATGACCTGTCTAATGAAGAGATTGTTCAATTTCCTCTCTTTGTAGATTGTGATCCTTTATCATTTGAGGAGGTTGCTACAGAAACTCATTGGCTTAAGGCAATGGACGAGGAGATACGTGCCATTGAAAAGAATGGTACCCGGGCGTTAACAGATTTACCTCCTAGAAAGAAGCCAATTGAAGTGAAGTGGGTTTACAGAACGAAGTACAAGTCAAATGGAGAAATTGACCGTTTTAAGGCACGGTTAGTAGCAAAGGGTTACAAGCAGAAACCAGGTATTGATTATTTTGAGGTTTTTGCTCATGTAAGTAGACTTGATATAGTTCGAATGGTTATTTCTCTTGCTGCTCAAAATGATTGGAAATTGCATCAAATGGATGTTAAGTCTGATTTTTTGAATGGTTTTTTTGAAGAAGAAATATATGTTGAGCAACTTGCAGGGTTTGTGAAGAAATGGGAGGAACATAAAGTGTACAAGTTGAGAAAAGCCTTATATGGCTTAAAACAAGCGCCTAGGGCGTGGTATGGTTGCATTGACTCATATTTTGTTGAAAGTGGTTTTATGAGATATCATCATGAACATACTTTGTATGTCAAATGCACGGATTCTAGTGATATTGTTCTAATCTGTCTATATGTTGTTGATCTGGTTTTTACTGGAAACAACTTGAAGCTTATCTCATAATTCAAGGAGGCACTCATTAAGAGGTTTGAAACGACTGATATGGGCCTTATGGCTCACTTTCTTGGCCTTGAGGTTGTTCAGATGGATGGTGGAATCTTTATTTCACAAAAGAAGTATGCTATTGATATTTTGAAAAAGTTCAAAATGAAAAACTCCAAACCAGTTTCAACTCCGTTAGCTGAAAAGTTAAAGGTGTCCAAAGATGAGTGTGGTAAAAATGTGAATGTTATAACTTATAAAATCTTAATTGGGAGTTTGAGGTATCTGGTGGCAACAAGACCAGATATTTATTTTGGAGTTGGAATACTTAGCAGATTCATGGAGGAACCAAAAGAATCACATTGGGCTGCAGCAAAGCGAATTTTGAGATATGTCAAAGGTACGAGTAATGATGGAAATTTTTACTCTACTAATGAAGTTGTGAAACTTGTTGGGTACACAGACAGTGATAGGGCTGGAGATATTGAGACCAGAAAAAACACATCAGGATATGCCTTTTATCTTGGTTCAGCCATATTTTCTTGGTCTTCAAAGAAGCAGCAGATTGTAGCACTTTCAACCGCAGAAGCAGAATATATTGCAGCAGCAAACTGTGCTACTCAAGCAGTTTGGCTGAAGAGAATTTTGGAGTTCTTACAACACAAGCAGGAAGCACCTACAACTATTTTTTGTGACAACAAGTCAGCAATTTCGTTGTCCAAGAATCTTGTCTTTCATGGTCGCAGTAAACATATTGATATCAAGTATCACAAAATAAGAGAGTTGGTTGCTGAAAAACAAATCAACATTGAGTACTGTTCAAGTGAATGTCAAGTTGCAGACATTTCTTAAACTGAAGAAAGAAATTGGGATGACCAATATATCCAACTGGGTTTAAAGGAGGCAATGTTATAATAATAATATTATTATAATTAATTAAACTAAGTCAACTAATGCAGTAAATAAACATGAGTGTGTGGTGTGTCATGTGTGCTTAATTAATGTGAAGAGTGGCCTAGATTATAGCACTACATAAGCATTAGTTCCCTAATTATTAGCTTTCCTTTAGTATAAATATGTTGCTTTTGTTCATTTGTTAATTATCCAGCAATAAACATTATATGTTATTCGTCTCTCTCTTTCTTCTCAATTATATATATATATATATATATATATATATATATATATATATATATATATATATATATATAAAATTAGGTTCTGGTGCGGTTAGGGTGCCCAGGTGCGGTTGTACGGGGTTTAATCTGGATCATTCATCTCGCTTAAATCAACATTCAGGATTACCAAAATTTAATAAAAAAAAAACGCGGTGGCAATTTTGTAATTTTTGCATCTAGGTCAAAATTAAGGTGAGCAGTGTTGTGATTAATGTGCGTGAGTTTTGTATATAAGATGCGTGAGTCTTGTGCGTAAGGTGCGTGAGTTTTGTGCTTAATGTGCGTGGGGTTGTGCTTAATGTGAGTAGTTGTTAAAACTTACAGGGTGGGCTTTTGTGCTTAAGGTGCGTGAGATTTGTTCTTAATGTGAGTGGAGTTTGTGCTTAATGTGTGTAGGGTTTGTGCTTAATGTTTGTGAGGTTAGTGATTAATGTCAGTAGTTGTTGAAACTTAAGGTCTGTGAGTTAATACTTAAAGTGCGTGGGTTTTGTGCTTAATGTGCGTGAGGTTGTGATTAATGTGGGTGGGTTTTGTACTTAATGTGCCTGAGGTTGTGCTTAATGTGCGTGGGTTTTGTACTTAATGTGCGTGAGGTTGCGCTTAATGTGCATGAGTTTTGTACTTAATGTGCGTGAGTTTGTGCTTAATGTGAGACATTTTAAAATCTTAAGTGTGTGAGTTTTGTGCTCAAAGTGCTTTGTTCTGTGCTTAATGTGTTTGAGTTTTGTACTTAAAGTGAGTGATTTGTGTTCTTAAGGTGTTTTGTTTGTGGAGTTAAGGTGCATGGTGATTTGTGTATTTAAGATGCGCCATGTTAATAATTAAGGTGCGTCCAACCGCACAACCGCACGGAAAGCCATCCCCGCGCCTGGACCCTTCCACACACACATATATATATATATATATATATATATATATATATATATAAACACATAGATATATTATATTTAATATATCTAACATTAATTAACAACCAATTAAGTTGTGTTTGAAATGCATAATTCAGCATGATTCAAGCACTATAAACAAATTCATTTATGCAGGTCAAATTTAGTACAAGCACTGTGGTCTAGCGTAGATAGTAAGGTAGATAGCAAGGGGGCTAGTAGGGTGAGCCATGGGCACTAGATCAGAAAGAGGGTTCAAAATTTATACACTCTCGTACACACATCTAAACCAATCGTTAGTTACATATTGACGGGTTTAATTAGTTAATTTAGGGTACTAAGACGATAGTACTTGAATAAGTTGTGTCATCTTCATTACAATAACTTTAATAAATTTTAGTTAATTTACCTTTTTTTTTTTTTTTTTTTTTTAAACACCATCACACCTTTGTTAATTTAACATGAATTTATGATACAATATAATCTAGCCACATTAGTGTATAACCGCTTACATGCATAGACAGATAAAAAAGAAATGTCTTTTAAAGTTATGAACCCACCCGTGCCGGCAAATTATGATCCACACAGTGTTGTGTGGATCATAACAAAAAGTACATTTTTAATATACTAAATGTATATTATTTTCCAGAATACAAAATATGGTCCACACAATAATGATTGACTAATGCCTTCTCCTTTTGATCCTATCCTTTCACAATTTTTGTATTCACCAACTTAATAAGTTCTCCATAGGAAACAACCAACTCACTAATGATTTGTCTGTGCGCCAATGAATTGAGTTTACTCATCCCTTGATTCTCATAATATAAGAATTTGAAATTGGTTTATTTGTCTCTGAATCTATTATTCAACACAATTTTAGCTTCCTCATTAACTTTAATTGTTAGATGTAGGTAATAAATTGTAGCCTTTGGAAATCATATATGATAGTAATCGTCACATGGAAAACAACATTCCTTGCATGGTGGAATTAGCAACTTCATTTATTTGGAGTTATTGAACAACGTAACAACAAGCTCTGACATAGAGGCTGGCAAGATGTGATGAAGAAAGAAAAAAGGAAGACAATGGTAGACTCCTAGCTAACTTAGTTAAGGCTTTTCCTTTTCCTTTTCCTTTTTATTTTTATATAGGGTTGGTTATACAATGATATTGTTAGGTGCACTACTACAAAATTCACATACAACGTCGGGCCTTTAAGGTCGCTATATACATAGCCGGCGTTAAAGACTTTTTAATTATTATTTTTATTTATTAAATTTATAACGTCGGCTATTTGTCGTTATAAATAATAAATAAAAAAATAAAAGAAATAAATACCCTACGACGAAAGCCAGAATGAAACCACTAATGGGAAGTATTATATCTGAGTCTCAGAGTGCGTTTATATCGGACAGGCTAATTACGGATAATATATTAATAGCTGCAGAAGTTGGCCATTTTTTGAACAGAAAGCAGTGTGGAGTAGCAGGATGGGGGGTATTAAAACTGGATATGGTGAAAGCCTACGACCGTATGGAGTGGTCTTTTTTACAAAAGATGCTTCTGGCCCTGGGGTTTGATGATAGATGGGTGGAATTGATGATGATGTGTGTGACCACTGTGTCTTATAGTGTACTAGTTAATGGTTCACGGAGTAATCAAATCACCCCAACCCGTGGTTTACGGCAAGGTGACCCTTTATCACCTTATCTATTCATTATTTGTGCTGAAGGGCTCTCATTGTTACTACAACAGGCGCAATCAAGAGGGGAAATCCATGGCTGTAGGGTGGCTAGGGGAGCACTACCAATCTCTCACCTATTCTTTGCTGACGATAGTCTGCTTTTCTTTAAGGCAACTATTCAGGAGGCAGGGGTGGTTAGGCATCGTTTGGACGAATATGAAAAAATGTCTGGGCAGGCGGTTAATTACCACAAATCAAATATATGCTTCAGTAAGAATACACGGGATGATATACGAGAGGAGGTTGCCAGCATATTGGGGGTGATGCATGCCCCAAATTTTGGCAAGTATTTAGGGCTTCCTTCATTTGTGGGCAGAAATAGAAAACCAGCGTTCTCATATATTGAGGACAAGATAAGACAGAGAATCGGCTCGTGGAACAAAAAACTTTTATCACAGGCAGGAAATGAGGTTTTATTGAAAAGTGTGGCTCAGTCTATCCCTACCTTTTCAATGAGTGTCTTTTTGTTGCCTATGACTCTGTGCACTGCCATTGAGAGGACCATGACTCGTTACTGGTGGAGATCGAAGGATGACCAGGGTATCCACTGGAAGGCATGGGATAAGCTATGCATTCCCAAGAAATATGGAGGTTTAGGATTTAAGGAGTTACGTGCCTTTAATCTTGCTATGTTGGGCAAACAAGCGTGGCGGTTTCTAACACAGCCACAATCTTTGGTTTTAAGAGTGTACAAGGCCAGGTATTATCCAACATCTACTTTCTTTGATGCACGCTTGGGGAATAATCCAAGCTTTTGTTGGCGTAGTATATTGGCAGCACAGGAATTAATTTGTGGAGGAGTGAGGCGCAGGATTGGGAATGGAAAATCAACCCTCATATGGGATCATCCATGGCTGCATGATGAGCATATCTCGAAAATAGTAACAGAAAAACCACCCCAGTTGGCACATGCAAAGGTAATGGGACTAATGGACCAACAAACAGGAACTTGGGATAAGGATATTCTCAGGGATATTTTTATACTTGAGGATGTGGCACGAATTTTAAAAATACCTGTATCACCAGATTATGAAGATTTGTGGTATTGGTATGGGAACCCAAAATGAGAGTATACAGTTAAGAATGGCTATAGAACACTAGTGGGTGACTACACTCAACCGATGGGGACCTTTGATAAATGGATGAATTTGTGGAAGCTTAAGATCCCCCAAAGTGGAAAACATTTTTATGGAGAGCTCTAAATGATATTTTACCCACTACGAAGAACCTACTTATAAAGAGAGTTGATATTGATCCAACATGTGCCATGTGTGGGATCATGCATGAAGATATTGTGCATTCTTTAATCACATGTGATTATACGGCCAACATTTGGACACAATCCCACCTTCCAATCCCCAATAGTGTCACAAATATTTTCAGTGATTGGTTTAATGATTTGTTAAACATTTTAGATGATAATGAGATTATTTATGCAGTGGCTCTTCTATACTATATTTGGCGTACGAGAAATGGGGCTGTATGGGAGACATGTTTACCCAGACCACGGAAAGTGATTGCAATGGCAACCTCGGCCGTACAAGCATGGAAATTGGTCCACCCCGGACGGACGAGTACGATAACCACCTATGCGGCAATTGGCCGGAATATTCCTGCCAATCCAGTAACTACCACGGTGCAAAATGGAAATCAAGATACTACTGCCACAGCCACTACAATACATCTGACTCCACCTGCGCCTACGCAACACCACGCTGCTTCCTCTCCCATGCGGCACCAGTGTTATTTCGACGTGGCATATATTCACCAAACAAACAAAACGGCGATGGGGGCAATTCTACTCAACGGGCAAGGAGGTTATATTTCTGCTATGTTGTCTCCCATGATGGACTGTTTTTCACCTCTAATGGCAGAAGCTTTTGCATGCAAAGAGGCTTTATACTGGTTAAGAAATCGTGGGGTAAGGTCAGTAGAACTTTTCACGGATTGTTTGATGCTTCAACAATACCTATCATCAATGGTACACTCGCCACGCTCATACTTGGGTTATGCCATTGATAGTTGCAGGACTATTATGTCGTCTTTTGATTATTGTTCGCTTTGTTATATTCCTAGAGTAGACAATTATTTAGCTCATACATTAGCATCTACTGTTTTATCTCAGTCAACTATTATGTACTCGGACTCAGGTCCACCAATCGCTATTTCTGCATATTTTGAATAAATGCTGTACAGGCTCCTTTCAAAAAAGTGCCCTATGACGTCAGCTATCTATCTAGCCGACGTCGTAGGATTTATTTTTATTTTTTTTAAAAAAATTGTTTAGATATAACGTCGGCTAAACGTTATTAGCCGACGTTATACAGTAAAAAATAAAAAAAAGAATAAAAGAAATAAATATGATACGACGTCGGCTAACTATTTAGCCGACGTCGTAGGTTTATTATTAATTTTTTTTTTTAAAACTGTTTAGATATAACGTCGGCTAATTGTTATTAGCCGACGTTATATATTTATTAAAACAGATTTGCGCTTTAAATTTCAGTCATTCTTCACCACTCTCTTCGCGTCGCCATCGCCTAAGCCAACGCCCTCCTCTCTTTGCCATCGCCACCGCCAACGCCACACCGCTGCCCAGCCGATCGTCCCTCCGCCGCGTCGTTTCTCCGCCTCGGCGTCCACCATCTCCCACCCCCACATCGTCACCTCTCCGTCGTTGCATCGCACTGCCGCCGCCACCGCTCCGCCACACACAGACGCGCTGCCCAGCCTCCCCGCCGTCCGCCGCACTACCGCACCACAGTCCGCTGCACTCCCGACCGTCGTCCGCTGCTCGCCGCCGTCCTAGGTAATTTTTTTAATTATTAATAATTAATTTGAATTTTAGTAAATATAATTATATTTTAGGGTTTATTTGTATTATATATGTAATTATTATTGATTTATTTCGAATTTTAGTAAATATATTTGCATTTTATGGTTTATTTGTATATATTTGTAAATATTATTGATTTATTTCGAATTTTAGTAAATATATTTGCATTTTAGGGTTTATTTGTATATATTTGTTATTATTATTGAAATATCTCGAATTTTAGTAAATATATTTACATTTTAGGGTTTATTTGTATATATTTGTAATTATTATTGATTTATTTTGAATTTTAGTAAATATATTTGTATTTTAGGGTTTATTTGTATATATTTGTAATTATTATTGATTTATTTCAAATTTTAGTAAATATATTTGCATTTTACGGTTTATTTGTATATATTTGTAATTATTATTGATTTATTTCGAATTTTAGTAAATATATTTGCATTTTAGGGTTTATTTGTATATATTTGTAATTATTGTTGATTTATTTCAAATTCTAGTAAATATATTTGCATTTTAGGGTTTATTTGTATATATTTGAAATTATTATTAATTTATTTGCATTATATTTGAAATTATTATTGATTTATTTAGCTAGCTAGACTTTTACATTAGGTTGCACAACTTGCTTGTTGCTTAGTGTACTGAAAAACTAATACTACTAATAACTAGTCTATGCTCACCACAACAATTATTTTAGATATTTGTTGAATCAATGTTAACAAAAGTTTAATTGGAATTAATATTATCCTAGATTGACTTGTGATGGATAAAAGTTGGATGAATGCTTCTCGGTTGAGTACGGAATATGAAGCCGGAGTTAGAGAATTTATAGAGTTTGCAAAACGTCATCTTCCAAATAATGATGCGATGTTTTGGTGTCCTTGTAAGAAGTGTTGTAACCTAAAACTATTAAGTGCAAAGGACATATATGATCATTTAATTTGTGATGGAATTAATCTAAATTATACAAAATGGATATGGCACGATGAAGGAGGAAGAGAGACTAGTACATCTAACATGTATGTTGACAACGAAGCAAATGAAGATGCTGAGTCTGAAGATAGGTTGGACAAAATGTTTCGTGATGTTGGAGAAGAGTTCACAAATCGATCAAATGAGTTGGATGAATTATTAAATGATTCAAAACAGCCTTTATGGCCCGGGTGTAGTAAATATACCCGCTTATCTGCTGTTTTGAAATTATTCAACTTAAAAGCTGGGAATGGATGGAGCGACAAGAGCTTTACTGCTTTACTTGATTTAATAAACGATATGCTTCCAAAAGATAATGGACTCCCGAAGAGTACATATGATGCCAAGAAGATTATGTGTCCCATGGGTATGGAGTATGAAAAGATACATGCTTGTCCTAACGATTGCATATTGTTTGGAATGATTACAAAGAATTGAATGCATGTCCAATCTGTGGGGCATCTCGGTACAAAATAACAGAGCATGTTGTTGGTAAGGCAAGTTCGAAAGGGCCACCAGCTAAAGTTATGAGGTATCTCCCAATTCTTCCAAGATTTAAGCATATGTTTGCAAATCCAAGCGACGCGAAAAACTTAACATGGCATGCAGATCAAAAAATTTCTGATGGCAAGCTTTGACACCCAGCTGATTCTACTCAATGGAAAACCTTTGATAATGCTTTTCCTGAATTTGGCAATGAGTCGAGAAATCTTAGACTTGGCATTTGTACTGATGGTATAAACCCTCACGGGAACCTAAGTAGCAAGCATAGCTCGTGGCCAGTTATCTTAGTGATTTATAATCTACCTCCTTGGTTGTGTATGAAACGCAAATATATATTACTGTCCTTGATGATTTCTGGCCCAAAACAACCCGGTAATGATATAGATGTCTTTTTGGCACCTTTGATTGAGGACTTGAAAAAATTGTGGGATGAAGGTGTGTTAGTGTTTGATGCCTACCGGAAAGAGAATTTTAAGTTGCATGCTATGTTTTTTTGCACAATCAATGACTTTCCAGCTTATGGAAACCTGGCTGGATATAGTGTCAAAGGACATAAGGCACATGCCCTATATGTGAAGATAATACATGTTATTATCAACTTGTCCATGGCAGAAAGACAGTCTACTTGGGTCACCAGAGGTTTCTTGATAGAGTTCACCCTTACAGAAGATTAAAAAAGGCTTTCAATGGGCAACAAGACTATACAGATGCTCCACAACCACTGATTGGGATTGAAGTTTATGAACGTGTAAAAGGTATAAATGTTACTTTTGGTAAAACTCAAAAGCTTAAATCTCAAAGAGGTAAGAGGTTAAGAGCTAATTTTGAGATACCTCCAAATGAAAAGAGTCCATGGAAAAAGAAATCCATATTTTTTTTTATCTTCCATATTGGAAGACATTAGATGTGAGACATAGTATTGATGTGATGCATGTGGAGAAAAATGTGTGAGGGAGTCATGTTAGAACTCTTTTAGATATAAAAGGTAAGACTAAAGATGGACTCAATGTTAGATTAGACTTGATTGAAATGAACATACGAGCTACATTAGCTCCACGTCAAGGAGATAAGAAGACATATTTGCATCCATCTGCTCATACTTTATCAAGAAAGGAGAAAATAAGTTTTTGTGAGTGTTTACATGGAGTCAAGGTACCACAATGGTACTCATCAAATATTAGAACACTTGTGAATATGCAAGATTTAAAATTGGTGGGATTGAAATCTCATGATTGTCATGCCTTAATGCAGCAACTATTGCCAGTGGCTATTAGAGGCATATTGCCAAAAAAGTTGAGATATACTATTATAAGGTTTTGTTTCTTTTTCAATGCTATCTGTGGAAAAGTGATTGATCCAGACAAACTAGATGAATTGCAAAATGACATTATTGTTACATTGTGTCAGTTGGAGATGTATTTTCCACCGTCATTTTTTGATGTCATGGTTCATTTGGTTATACATCTAGTGCGAGAGATCAGACAGTGCGGTCTTGCTTATTTGAGGTGGATGTACCCATTTGAAAGGTACATGAAAGTCTTAAAAGGTTATGTGAGGAACCGATATCGACCATGAGCATCTATTGTTGAAAGCTATATTGCTGAGGAAGTAATTGAATTTTGTACTGAATATTTGGCGGGGGTAGAAGCTATTGGTCTTTCTAAGTATCGACATGAAGGAAGAAGTGCTGGGAAAGGTACTCGAGGACGCAAAGTAGCCAGTATGTCTTGTGAAGATATTGAGCAAGCACATTTGTACATCTTGCATAATACAAGTGAAGTTGAGCCATATTTAGATGAGCACAAGGCAATGATTAAAGAGCAAAATCCAAGAAAGACAGACATGTGGATTGTGAGCGAACATAATCGTACTTTTATTAGTTAGTTCAAGAATAAAGTTCTGAGTGCTGATAACTATTCTGAAACAGTATGATGGTTAGTTCATGGTCCTTGTATGCAAGTCATATGTTATACTGGATATGATATAAATGGATTTTCTTTTTATACAAAAAAAAAAGATGAAAAGAGCACTATGCAAAACAGTGGAGTTTCTTTGGTTGCAAATTCAGTGCACTTCAGTAGTTCGAAAGATAAAAATTATGTTTAGAGTGCCGATGTTCCGATGTAAATGGGAGGTTGATTATGTTCAGTTTAGAGTGCCGATGTTCCGATGTAAATGGGTAGATAGTAAACACGGTGTTAAAGCTGATGAGTTAGGGTTTACACTTGTCGATTTGAACAGGGAAGGTCACAAAAATGAGCAATTCATAATGGCATCTCAAGCAAAAAAATTATTTTATGTTACTGATCCTAGTGATAAAAATGGTTTGTTGTTCTTCATGGAAAGGGACAAATTACTGGTGAAGGGAATGAAGATGTTAGTTATGAGATTGAGGAAATACCACATTTTTCTTCAAGTTTATTGCCAGTTATTATAGATAATGAGATAGATGAAGTGCATGCATCACGGGATGATCATCATGAAGGGCTATGGGAGAATTGATTATTATTTGTAATGCTTTAACTTCTTCTTGTGTTTACTATATCTAAATATTTACAGTTATATTTATGTATATTATTCTTTTGTCATTCACTAATAATTTCTTTGCTAAACAGGCATATGGATTCACCAAATGACCCCCCTATTGATAGTACCACCCAAGCTAAAGGTACTAATACCAAAGCTAAGAAGAGGGGTGCCACCGTTATGACAAAATTAATTTCTGGGCGTGGTGACACAAACAAGAAATTGGTGGTTCAATTTGATAATAAACACGATGCTGTTGGAGTAGGGAGCGCCCAATTCAAAAGTTATTTTGCGCTGATTCCACGAAGCAAAGTTCCTATCACATATAAAAATTGGAAAGTGGTCCCAGAAGAGAGTAAAGCGTTGGTGTGGGATGATATCGTGGTATGCAACTTATTTATAAAACTTTTGAATTAATTCTATTTAATTTGTTTCTAATAAATAATCTTGTCTTGCAGAGCGTTTATGATATTCCCACTGATGCAGATCTGAAGGATTCTTTGATGAAATATGCGGGTGAACGATGGAGAGACTTTAAAAGTAGATTGAACAGAGACTTTGTATTCAATAATGAAGACCCAATAAACAATACTCCATGTAAAAAATAAACATTCGTTGATCAAAATACATGGAAAAAGTACGTGGAGCTTCGTAAAACTGCAGAGTTTGAGGTATATATTATTATTTTTCTATCAATTATTTATTAACTCAAATATATTAAAGATATATTATTACTTAATGTTTTCTTTTTGTGTAGGAATCAAGAAAGAAACATCAAGAGGTACTGTAACACCCCGTGTTACGGCCTTCAATCCCGGATTAATTATTAAATTAATCCCATTAATAATAATTAAATATGATTTAATTCGGTTAGGTTTCCGTCCACCATGAACCGTGGACCCTTGCCTAAATTAGAGTCCTAAGCCTATTAGGAATAAAGAAAGTAAACCCTTTACTATTCAGATTCTAATTAGGAATCCTAGACCTAGTTATCTATTAGGAATAAAGGAAGTAGGCCTTTTACTATTCAGACTACGATTAGGATTCCCTTTAATTAATTAATATGGTCCACTATGGACCATGGACCCTTATCCCTAAACCCAATCCTTAGTTCCAAAAGGAATAGAATTAGCAAGCCTATAATATTAGTTCCTAACCAGGACTCCTAAATATATAAATAAGGGACTTAAGAGGCACCTAGAACCCCCCACCACAATAAACGTTCCACCACCCCAAAGTGCTCCAAGAATCCCCTTAGAAGAAATCAAGAAAGCAAGAAAGCTTAAAGAAAGACCCTTCATAGCCAAGGAATTAATTAAGGCTAAGAGGTAACCCATGTCTCAACAAAACCTATTTTCATAGCTATGATTCCCCCTTAGGGTTTCCCCATATTATTGTGTATTAATGGTTTGTGATGATTATTATTGATGATTGATATGATGATCCCATGAGGGATCTTGATAATCTTGATATTGGGAGATTCTTGATGATTATATGGAGTTCTTGATGATTATGTGTTGTTCTTGATAATTGTGTGATGTTCTTGATGTTTATGTGTTATTCTTACCGAATCTTGCAATTAGAAGAGGAACCGTATTCTTGTTGATATAAAAGTGATTAGAACCCTAGGTTGTATCGTATGATCTTATTCTTGGATTATCGGGTGGGGGAAATCGCATGTTTGGGTGTTGATTATATTTAGAAAAGCATGATAGGTTATGTGCCGTTCGTTTCTTGTATTTGATTCGTTAATTGTCTACGTGTTGTCGTTAATTGCGTTGTAAAGTGTCTAAGCATGGTTTCGGGTTCCACATCGGTTCCCGGGGCGAAAAGTGTTGAAAAGAGTCAGTGGGGGGTAGGGGACCCGCCACCTACCCGCGGCATTCACGGGCAGCTCCGGCAGCGGGCAGCCGGCGGGCGGGCAGCTGCCCGCCGGGCACCCGCTGCCCGGAACAGTGTTACCGGCGGGCAGCCGGCGGGTGGACCCCCACCCACCGGCTACCCGCTGGAATTTCCCCCCCCTCGGGACCCCGGCTTCCCCGTTTGATGTTTCCCCGATCCCTGTGGTGTCCCAACGGACCCCGTTTGTCGTGCCTATGTCTAGTTTGATATTTCGGGTACCGTTCGTAGGTTTATGAGTCTATTATATTGCATGCTAGTTGAATTGGTATCCCGTTGACCTAGGTGGAAGAAGTATGAACCCCTTAGGACAATTCTTAGTACGTGATGGATCACGCATAAGGTTGTTATACGCTTTATCCCCCTTCCCAATGTGTAATGTGGGTTGCATGTGCTTGCTATGTGTTATGTGTGCGTGTTACCCCAATTCGGTTGCGACCAGATTGGTTATCCTGAGCTGCGGTTCAGAAGCCGGCTATGGTCAGATGGGAATTCCTGGCTGTAGTCGGATGACGGTATCCTGGGCTGCGGTCCAGAAGCTGGTTGTAGTCAGATGGGAATTCCTGGCTGCAATCAGGTGACATCTTTCCTGAGCTGCGGTTCAGAGGCTGGCTGTAGTCAGATGGGAATTCCTGGCTACAGTCAGATGACATACTCTCTTGGGCTGCGGTCCACTGTTTGGTTGCGATCAAACATTATGATGAGCTGCGGTTCATCGGTCGGTTGCGATCGGCCTCCCCGTGTTGCGATACGGGGCATGGTGCTGTGGGGCCGTGTCAGAGCTATATGCGCTGACCCGCATGTATGGGCATGCGAGTGGTCCTGTGGCGCCAACAACGTGCGTTATGTGTTGTGATATGGACGAGTTGTGATTAGGAGTGTCTTGGGGGATGTGACTATGGGATTTATATTGGGGATTATTCATGTTGGGTTATGATCATTGTTTATGCTTTGCCTTATTTGCCTTATCTGTTATGAACTGCTTATGACTGTTATAACTGTTACTTGTGTCTGGCCTTATCTGTCGAGTCATTCCCGGTTTTAAAGCTAGAGTTCGTAGGATATATCTTCATGCTCAAAATGGTTTTCGTATATCTATATATATCTCTATATGTATTGTATTTCAACGCGTTGGAGTGGGTTACCAGCATCTCTCGCTGAACAGATATATTTGGCTTTCAGGCACAGAAGAATAAGTCACTGGAGAGCGCTAGTACTTGGAACGTAGAAGTAGTTGGTCCCCTTTCGGCCTGCGTGCCATATTATGCATTTACATTATTGAGGATATTAGTTAGTTAGCCTGTGCACCTGGGTTCTCCAGCTCAGGTGTGGCATAGCACCCCGTACACTTGTATTATGTTTTGGGATTTAATGAGATAATACCTTTATTTTATAAGTTTTAAATGTCTTGAAAATCTGGGGTGTTACAGGTACAGAGTAAGAATGTCCATCCACATCATTTAGCCTGAGGAGGCTATAAGAGATTGGAGAAGATTATGATGGATGAGAAGATGAAAGAACAAGAAGAAGCTGCAAGTTCAGATCCATCGTCAATATTTTCTCCTCCATCTCCTCCAGCTAGACATGAAAAGTGGAAGAGGGCAAGAATGAACAAATAAGGAAATATTAACAACGAAGCGACTAGAATGGTCGTGGAAAAGATTGTAAGTAATATGTTATAATTTTCTACATTATTAAGATAGATAGCAATCATTATTAAATATTGTTTTTATATGTTATGATTTGCTATCATTGCAAGCTTCTCAAGGAGAATTTGTTGAGTCCAGTAGACAAGATATATTGTCTAATGCCATAGGTACAGATGAGACATGTTAGAGCCGTGGGTAGAGCACATGGCTCAAAAAGTTACTTTGGTCATGCAAAACGTCGTCAAAGCCAGCCTACACCAGAAGTAAAAGATATGATTAAGACAGCAGTTGCTGAGGCGTTAGCAATTCAAAGAGAGCATTTTGAAACATCCTTGCAAGCAACCATTCAAGAGATGAGGAATGAAATTAGTAGTATGAAAACTCCAGCGGCTCAACCTGTACCATTGTCATAGTGAAAAAGCAAGTTCTCCAGACCCTTTTGCTGATTTACAGGCCGTAAGTAATCATTTATAGCTAATCTTATTATTATTTATTAAAAACATTTTAGCTATTTTTTAATATGAATTCATGCAGTTAGGAGCAGAATGTGAATTGTATTTAGAAGATCCCATTAGACGTAAAGTTGCACGTGAGACAGTTTACAAGGCCGAAAGGGTTCACGGGATACAAATACATGTGGATCAAGTGAAGGTCAGCGTGAATGAAATTCTCGTGTCAAGTGCAAAGGTACCCTTCCCTACCGATGAGGTTCAACTGTTAAGGGATGCACTGCACAACTTTATTATTTGTGTTGGTCCCAAAAGAGGTAAGGTGAAAGTCTAGATGGGGGGGGGGGGGGGGGTGAGTAGACTTTCAAACTTTTTCGCACAGCACAACAATTGCTAAGCCAGAGATAAACCAAAACTCTTAACTAGATTGTTAGAGTATGGTGCACATCGGAATTAAATAAAGATAAAGTGTGTGTGAGATTGTGTGAGTTATATCTCGTGTGAAGCAAGTAAAGAGCAGTAAGTAAAGAAAACAATAAAGAACACAAGACAATTATAGTGGTTCGGAGGTGGTGTAATCCTCCTACTCCACTTGCTCTTCTCTCCAAGAGCAATTCACTATATCCACCACTTCTTGGTTCCAAAATATAATGAATTCCGTGATCTAGTGCTTTGATCACCAAGTCCGCACTAATCACGCCCAGTGACACCACACTGCTGCTTCGGGTTTCACGTCGCCGTGCTACTATCCCAGGATTTCACGACTCCGCGTTACTCCCCCCCGTCTTCCACACTCCGGTAGACACGTATCCCGTGATCTAGTGCTTTGATCACAAAGCCCGCACTAATCACGCCCAGTGCCTCCGACACTGCTGCTTCGGATCTCACAGCTCCGTGTGACAATCCAGGATTTCACAACTCCGTGCTACTTTCCTCCCTTTTCTTGTTTTGCTCCAAAACAAGTTTTGTCTTGCTTCCAACTTCGAGACTCTGTAGTTGATCTTCAATGATGCGCTTAGTCTCTTGTAGATGAAGATTCTAACACTCTTGATGATTTTCTCGTGATAGCTCTGAGTGTTTTCTCTCTTTGAAAATATCAAGTAAAGCACTTGATTTTTATGCTCTGTTTAGCTCTGCTTTTTGAACTCTCAGAATATTTCTCTTTGAAGCTCTCTAAGTTCTTTTTCTTTTCTCTCACTTGAAGATTTGTTTTGGTATACTCTGTACCAAATGAGATTTTTGCTATTTGCTCTCTTATGCTCTATTTCGTATGTCTTGCTTCTGCTTTCCTCAGCTTCAATCTTCATCCTTTTATAGCTGGTAATGAGAATCTGTCTGTTGGAAAGAAACGATCTCATTTTTTGAATTCTTGTATCTTTTGTCAGAGATCTTATCTTATCTTCTGGCAAAGTGTCAGAAGAGATAAGCTAGCCGTTGGTAGAGCTTCAACTTCATGCAAATGAGTTCCCAAACTTCATCTGATATTCCTCTAGTTTTTTTCACGTTTCTTGGGAATATCTGGGTCTCAGTTTCGTGTAGAATGGCTTCTCTGATCAACTCTGAAGTGGTTATTGGGATTTAAATTCTTCAAAAATATTCTTCAATTTAATCCCATACTAGTTAGACTAGTATTTTTCTTTGTGAGAAATTCTTCACTGTAAGTTTTCTCATCTTCTTCGTCTGGGTGTTCTAATGTTTCAAACTGGCTTTGAACTTCCTCCCAATTTGAATTTCTCCTTTGTAATTGACACCCAATTGCAATTGACTTATAATTGGCACCCAATTTGAATTTATTCATTGTAATTGGCACCCAATTGACTTTGACTTGTAATTGGCTCCCAATCTACTCCTGGTGCTTCAATTGCTTCCCAATTTGAATTATTTGACTTTGACTTTGAATTTCTCCATTGTAATTGGCACCCAATTAACTTTGACTTGTAATTGGCTCCCAATCTACTCCTGGTGCTTCAATTGCTTCCCAATTTGAATTATTTGACTCCCAATCTACTCCTGGTGCTTCAATTGCTTCCCAATTTGAATTATTTGACTTTGGCTTCAATTGGCTTCAATTGCTTCCCAATTTGAATTATTTGACTTTGACTTCGAAATTGGCTCCCAGACTTCTCCTGGTATTGAATTTCATTTCAATTCAATTGCTTCCCAACGTCTTCTTTTAATTGATCCCCAATTTGAAATTGCATCCCATACTACAACTTGAATTGGCTCCCAATTTCAATTTTACATTGGCTCCCAATTTGAATTGATTCCCATGTGAAACTAGCTCTCAATTTCAAACATGTGTAACTTGTGCTTTGTGGCTTGTACCCTTGCAATACATTGCATTCATCCTAAGTCTCAAAACCTCTAACATCTCTCTAAGAAAAACCTCCGAGCTTACAAGATGAAATTGCATCCCATACTACAACTTGGATTGGCTCCCAATTTCAATTTTACATTGGTTCCCAACATGAATTGATCCCCATGTGAAACTAGCTCCCAATTTCAATTGCTCTGAAATCGACTCCCAATTCCTTTGAATTGGCTCCCATCTTGAATTGATTCCCATGTGAAACTAGCTCCCAATTTCAATTGCTATGAAATCGACTCCCAATTCCTTTGAATTGGCTCCGAAATGCAATTGCTTCTCAATTGGGTGTCCTTTGAATTGGCTCCCAAGTGCAATTGCTTCTCAATTGGGTGTCCTTTGAATTGGCTCCCAAGTGCAATTGCTACTTGTAATTGACGCCCAAAGCTAAACTAGCTTCTCAATTGGGTGTCCTTTGAATTAGCTCCCAAGTGCAATTGCTACTTGTAATTGACGCCCAAAGCTAAACTAGCGCCCAACTCCATCAGACTTAATTAATTTTGGCTTCTCAAATTTTACCTTGTAAAATTATTAATGGTGAGATTTGAACTTGAGCCATTTCACATAATAAATCAAACATCTTCCACTTCGTCCATACAACTTATTGGTTAAATATCCAATCATCTTTGATGTACTCCTTTTTTTCCATAGATGCTTGATCTCCAAGTCAAATTCATGCAATCTTCCAATCTTAATTTTCTTTCACGAAAATTCTTCTGGATATCTTATTGAGTAGTAGCGACGTGAATTTCATGTTATTCATCTTCTTCTTCAATTTGTCATTTTCTCCAGACAAATTCTTGATTTTAGGCTTTATATCTTCTTCTTCTATTTTCATGCATCTTCCTCTGTTTTTCTCTTTTGCAACTTAAATAATTTCCCGATCATGGTCTAAGACTCTACTAGACCTATGAAATAAAATTGGGGGTTCTACAAATACATATTTGGCATATCAAAACCATTACACTTTATTCCTAACAATTTCGCCCCTTTTGATAATGTCAAAACCTATACTCAGTCATTGGCTTTAAGTCTTTGAAAAATAATCATTTTGCTCAATTTTATTTGACAAAGTCAAGATGAGTTTAACAAATGGTTTTCACAATTAAAAAAAACTTGTGAATTAATTTTTAGACAAGCTCCTAAACGCATCTTGATTTTTTTTTTTTAATTTTTGAAATCATCATTTTTTTTTTAATTTTTATGTGCGTTTTGACATTCCTTGTCTTTTTAATTCACGAAGGTCTAATTACAACAAGCAAATAAAATTCTAAACTCAAAATAGACCATGGGAAATTATTATTGATATATTTCGAATATTTAGAGAAAAACGCAACAGAGGTTCGAAAATAGCGAAAATATCAGTTTAAGAGATTTTCCAGTTTACCTTCTGGGTTTCTTCACTCCTATGTCTTTCTTCATAATTTCCTTACATGTTCTCTGAGCTTGAAGAAATCATCTTTGAACTTCGCATTCTGAAATCTCTTTGTAACTTGCCCGGCCATGTAATATCCAAAAGCTTCTTTAATATTGTTGCCTTGAAGAACTCCAGCTTCCCACCATAAAACACATTCTTCGAAGCTTCTTTCTTCTCCAAGATTCACTCCCATATTTCCAGTGAAATCTCTTAGTTCATACCACATCTCGGTTCTTTTCCTTTTTCCTTCTTCTTCTTTATTCTTGTCCGAGATCCATTGGGCTTGATCGGCTGCAGGCCATTTATTGATCATGCTTGGTAGATTTTCCTTAGTCCATATTGTTGTCTGAGTGGCAGGACCTTTAGAGCATTCAAACCAGCCACGAGTTTTAGCAACTTTCAATGTACTCGTACCAAGACTAGGACTCGCGAATTGAGCAAAACCAATCTGAGATGGTCCTTGTGAGGATTGTCCGCGGCTTCAGCCTCGGCCTTGGGTCGGTATTACTGGCTGTTGTTGGCTTCCAAGAATAAATTCTTGTTGTTGCAAAGCCAAGTGACTGAGAATTTCTTCCCCCCTTTTGGCGTTATCAACCAAAAATGCAAGGGTCTTAGAATCTCGGTCTTGGTTTTCTTTCACAGTTTCAACACCATTGTGTGTTTCAATAGAAACAACTTGTACATTTTCCAGCTTGTTTGTTCCAACCGTGAGCTCAACTTCAAGTTTGTTGATTCGGCTTTCTTGATCTTGTATCGCCTTGATTTGTAGCAAGTGACGTTCGTTGTGAATCTTTTCAGATGCTTCATGTTCCTTCTTCATGAGTTGGATCACTTCAAGTAAGCCTTTTGTCAATTCTCCTTTCCAGACCCTTTCAGCTTTATCAATCTGAGTCTTCAAAATATTTTGATACTCCATTAATTCCTTCAGATTGACTCGTGTATCTGTGTGTTGTTGATCCATGTTTTGATTTTGTTCAATCAACTTCTCTCCAATGGTTTGACAAACAACATCACCGGATTCGGCAACTTTAGCAAATAAGGATGTAAAAATGCCATCTTCTTGATCACTTGTCTGCACAAAATTTTGAGGAGATCCGAATGGACTCCTTCTCGGATCTGTGAGAACGGGTGTATCAATGAGTTGCATCCTTTCTTCTTCTTCAGGTGATTCGACTTCTTGATTGAGATCACCAATCTCTTCTTCTAAGACTTCTGTTCTTGTGTAGTTGTCTGCAAATAATTCTTCATTTTCTATAACAGGGTCCATAATAGGCATGGTAGACTCGGTATCGTGTACTGGCAATACACTAGATAAATCCTCTGTGACTTGTTGTCTACTCTCAGTAGCAACTTCTACTGCAACTTCAACTGGTAGATCTCTTCTTATTTCTTCTGACACTTCTCCTCTTAATTCTTCTCGTACTGACACTTCAACTTCATCAGATCCCACAAGTCGTTCATTGCACTCCAAATTCACATTAATTGTTGTGGGGGTCAAATCAGATATCAATAAAGAGGCATCATTAACCTTTACAGGTATGTCCATATGACTATCAGTAGTCATGATTGGTACATCAATGAGTGCCGTTCCTTCAGTTCTTTCACCAAACACTTCATTATCCACAAGAGATGTGTTACCTGGATAATGATGTGTGTCATACACTGACCTTTGTAGAGCTAACTGAAGAGATATTTCATTCTGTCTTTCTTGTTCGGCTAGACGGTCTTGAATCGTATTTCCTCCTTTGATTGGTGATTTTCCTTTTTGTCTGGTTGTCTTCTCATGTAGCTTCATATGATAGACTTGATTCAAATCCATGTTGAGTGCATCTAGCATCACGTTAGTTCCGCACCATTCCAATGAAAAGTCTTCACCCCATATCAAATCTGGGGTGATTTTTGACATGAAAGAGTGATATCTTTCAAGTTTCCATTCTCTCCAAGTTTGCACCATTATTAATTCTCTCAACAGTTCCGGATTGTCTTGAATGAGAGCTGAGTCAAAAACTATAGATCCTACACTTCCTTCGGCTGTAGATTAACTCGAGAGCCTTCGTTGTAGATCATTAGAAACTTGCACATCAACTCCTGCAAATTCTATTCTTGTTGTATCGTCAACACCTTCGGCCAACATGTTCGGTTCGGCATATTTGAGTGGAACAACGGTCATAGCCGTACTGATGGCTTCTTGATCTCTTCCTGACCGATTGCTTGATCCCATTTGATTACTTGAGGCTGAGATTGCTTTGCTGCTTCTCAATCTTGAGCTCTGGGGTGTTTTTGAACTTGTGGAACTTCCACCTTCTTGTCCTTTTCTCTGGCTTGATCTTTTCCAAAAATTCGCGCTAAACTTTCTGAAGAGTACTCTGTAGATTCCAATATTTTTGTGCTTTCTCATTCGGTTTGTCTTCTTTCTTAGGAGTTCTCCAATGATGAGACCATATCCAACATTTTGATAAAAGCGATCCACAACAGCGGGTTTGTTTATTGGTTTGGCAGCTTGCACAAATAAAACCATCTTCCTGTAGATAAATTTTGTCCATTTGAATTTCATTCCTTTCATGATGTCGTCCATCAAGCATACGGTTGATGCGGTCAAATCTTGAGTACTTCCCAGTTTGTGTTCAAGAATCTTGTAGATCATGTCCACCAACATCTCATATTCAATCTTCAACACGTTCTTATGATCGGATACATCAGAAAAGATTAGAGCCGTAGAACCACGAATCTCGTTCCAAAAGTTTTGAACTACATAGCTGTGAGATTCTGGCATTAACTGAGATTCAGGAAAATTGAAGCACTTGTGCATATCATTCTCAGTTATTGAAACTTCTGATCTTCCAACTCGAGATTTGATTGAATCCTTTTCAACGACTACATGTAGACAGAATTCAACTACATCTTCTTCAAAGGTTCCAAAGAAGTTATATGTGAAGAAATCAAACAGTCCGTAGTCCTTCAGTGCTTGAAGAATTTTCTCGGTCGTATCTTTGTTGGTAGAACCCAGTTTGAAAAACTTGGGATTGAGTACCATTCCATTAGTCACTTGTTGTGAGAGAGCTAGAATATGATTGATTTGCTTTCTTCTAGATTGAGCCATGATGATCAGATCGGTTGATAGAAGAGGGACGATGTAAATTTGAGAGAGAGAGAGAGTTCTATGATATTTTGGATGTCTGAAAGATTTTTCTGAGAGATAAGTGAGGGGTTTATATGAGGAGGGTGATTCGAAGGGGTTTTTTGAATTTTAAGAGAGAGAGATGAAACTTCTCAATTGTACCCTTTGGTTGAGGTGTGTCGAATGGGTGAGTTTAGGGTAGATGAGTCATCTGATAGATGGTGTTACGAGGAAAGAGAAAATATCATCATTAGCAGACAAGAGCATTTAATGCTCACACCTCTTTAGAAATACCACCTCTTTAGAAATACCTAATGCACGTAAGGTGTAGAGGGTGAGATTTGAAGAGACACTTAGGAAGGATTTGGGTTCTGATCTCCTTGAGATTTGTTTATGGGGATCACTTGAGAGGAGGATTTTGCTGGCAGGTGAGATGTGGGTGACGATTTGAGAGAGAGAGAGAGTCTGTTAGGGAAGGATTTTGATTTGGAGAGGATTATGGGGGGAGGTTTAGGTTGGGTGGAGGTTTAGAAAGGGTAGGAATTTGTGGGTGGAGGTTTGATACCCAATTAAACTCTGATTTTCCTCCTTTATCTCCTGATTTCCTTCTCAAAATCGTGTACCACAAACATAATCATACTCAAACATCTCGTTAGTAACAAAAATCAACCATAAATAATCAATCACACATAACCATATATTTAATCATAAACACGGCAATTCCTAATCAAATTAAACACATTTTGGAAATTAACAAAATTATCACACATATTCCAAATTTATATTTAGAAACCTCTTCACATAATTTGCACAAAAATCAGATTCCAAAACATTTTAGAAACTAACAAAAATATTTAACTTTCAGCTCAAATTTCTAAAACATTTTTATAGCAAATTATATCACATAAACCATATATGCACGAAACACATATATAATGCAATAAACACATTAAAATTAGAGTTTTAGACAAATAGTTCATGCAAACAGATTAATCAACTTATACAAACATGAAAAAAAAAATTTGCATACTAACTAACACATTGAATCATGCAATTTTAAACAAATAATCAAATAATCACGAATTGCATATTTATCAAATTAATTTGCATGGCATATAATTTCACGTTAAATAACACTTGCAAATACACAAATAAATTCTAACACATATTGCAATTTTATCACACAAAATTTCAAATAAATATATTAATATAAACACGTAAAATAATTTATTTTGAGCACAAGTATCAAATTAAATTGAAAGATTAAGTCCAGTGATACTTAGCTCATTTCGATCATTCCCAACTCGTGCCTTAAGGTTGAAAATCTCGTTTCGCATAAAGGCTTCGTGAGAATATCAGCAACTTGGTTTTCCGTAGGGATATATTCGATCTTTAGATTTTTCTTTTCAACGTGATCCCTTATGAAGTGATGTCGAATGTCGATATGTTTATGTAATTTTTCATTTTCTCTTTTTTTGATAAATTAACAAGATTAGTCAAATGTCCGAGATTACTGATTGATTCAGTTACGAAGATAGTCAGTAATAATCAATCATGTAGAGGATGTAAGAGAAAGATAACATCACAAACTCAACGACACAGAATATTTACCCAGTTCGATACAATGTGTATCTACGTCTGGGGGACGATCACATAGGCATCCAATCCACTAAATCATAATCCAATGTACAAAGGTAGATATACAATAATCTTACC
Organism: Ipomoea nil; assembly: GCF_001879475.1. Classification (NCBI taxonomy): domain Eukaryota; kingdom Viridiplantae; phylum Streptophyta; class Magnoliopsida; order Solanales; family Convolvulaceae; genus Ipomoea; species Ipomoea nil. The sequence goes on along the minus strand of NW_017616755.1, from coordinate 570,835 downwards.
CAAGTGCCCCACAAAAGGTACAAACCCAGTCTACACAGGTTTAGTGGATTGTTGAAGATGGAGAGCCATGCATACAGAAGTTCAATGAAATCCCTTCACTTGGAGAGCCCACTCTGATGCAGTCCACTTCAATGACGCTCTTTAAGGTTGTTCCCACAACAGTGTGATCACAGTGTCCTTTCGTTTAAGCAGCAGTGATTCTTCTCAAGTTCATCATCTTAATCACCATGAACATATTGTATTGAGAAGATACATGACAATCAAAGATCTAGTCTCATATAGCAGATATGGAGTGTTTCTTCTTACTTTCGGCGTAACCCTAATTCTCTTCCAATAAGGGTACTTATAGATTCTTCAATAAACACTCTCTCCATAGATGACTTTGATTGTGGAAGGTAGGACTATAAAATAGGAATGTAATCTCAGAAGATTAGGTCCATAACTTTCTTGAAAATATACGCTGATCTTCTTTCCAAATTTGTTTGATAAAACCGCGTACAGTCTTTTAGAAATCAGCTTCCTAAATCAGATCTTCAGTGTCAGTCCTTCTGTTGTTGCTTCTGATTGATCAGTCGTCTGTAGAGCTGGACGGACAAACTCTAAACCTATCTTAGTATGCCATAATAATATTGCCAATTATAATATGGGGTTTTTGAACATTTAAAAACACTAACAAACTCCCCCTTTGGCTATTATTTGGAAAAACAACTCGACTACATAGATAGACAAAACATAAAGAACTAAGATAGGTTATTATAAAGAAGCAACCCATGAGTCTGATCCGATTACATAGAACTAAAACAAAAACATAAGATCCAAGTAGTGGTTCCATCAAAAACAACGCCCAGCCAGGGCCAGAAGGTACACAAACACAAAAACTCCCCCTGAGTTCATACTACTCCCCCTTTTTGCCAATGATAGCCAAAGGTCAAGCATTGGAGGGAGTGTCACTGTCAGACTTCGCAGGATCAGCAGCAGAGACCTCAGTCAGGCTTAAACGAAGAACAGTGGCTAATTCTGTACGAGCCCCTGTCACCTGTTTAGCGATTATGCCATGAACGGTCTCGAGCTCAGAGACTCTTGCCTTCAATTGGATAGAGAGTTGAAGATCTTGTGCATGCGGCGAGTTATCTCCCGCTGTATCAGTCTCAGGATTGGAGGGTGCAGTCACCGGTGTAACATCACAGATATGATCTCCAATCAACAGACGCCGGTCCACCGTGTAGAGAAGGGTCGGACTGATCACCTCACTCGTCATAGGCTCAAGGCCCTGTAATGTAAGAATTCCAAAGATAAAATTTGGAAAGGGCAATCGTACCTTTTGTTCTCTCGGGTGAATCAGAGTGAGAATATGAGAATAGATCCATGACCCAAGGTCAAATGACATCCTGGTTCCAATTCTGAATAAGAGACTGGCCAGTGGCTTGCCAACAGTGTGGAAATGTGCCGAAGGGAGCCAGTTATGTAGAGCAAGACGATGAAGAATCACATATTTTGAGGTGAGCTGAGAGCTAGGTAGAGTATCCTTATCACCAGTAGGCCATTTGTCAGCTTGTCCACCTGGGACTGTTTTGGCCACTGCATCCCAGTCAGTGATAGCTTCCTCTTGGACTCCTTGCAGGCCATAGTATTCGTTAATCATGTCAGGGCCAAACACATACCATTTCCCTCGAATGTAGATCTGCAGTGGATGCTCTCCAGACAAATTGTCCATCTCCTCATTGAGATTACAGTAAAATTCGTATGTGAGCAGCTTGGAATAAGGACAGATGGCAGTGACAGTCTTCAGAATACCCACTTCTCTCAGCAAGGGCAGAACATCACAGACGGAATTCATCTGGTTTTCATCAACCGATCTTTGAACAATCAGTTCTCTTCGGACCATTGTGGACCACTTGGCTTGAGCAGAAGGAGAAACAAATTGAGGTCTGTAAATGGATGTGTCAGAGCTTTCAGCAGCTTGAGCCTCAGGTGTAATGCTCCGACCTCTGGCACGGGTAGCAGGTTTCACTTTTCTGGTGGAAGATGCGAGGACAACAGGTGGTTGAGCAGCAACAGAACCCTTTTGCTTAACAGAAGAGCGTAGAGTCTTGAAAACTTGTTGGATAGGTGGATTAGATTCAGATTTGACTGTTTCACTAGACTTCCTGTTCTTCTCAGGCTGATCTGTGTCAGCATTGTCATCACCTGTCTTAGCAATAACTTTTACAGGAACATTCTTCATCTTAGATATTCTTGTTTCTTTGGTCGGGGATTGAACAGGAGTCACAGAATGACGGGACTCAGATACTTGAGCAGAAGAGCCATCAAGCAGATTAGTAACCTCTCGTATTTTAAATTTTGTGGAGTCAGGATGAGCAGTGGCCTCAATGGTTGGAATGTCAGATGGAGGTGCTTGAGTGTAACACCCCCCAAAAACAAGACCTAAAAACAAGTCTTAACACATGCAGATTAACAACAAAACACTAGCACAGTGGAAGATAAAAAAGATAACTGGATAAAAGGAATCCAAAACGGGGTGTTATGCCACGTATACCACACTTGGCATACGCTACGGCGACAATCTGCAAGTGTATCACTATCCCAAAAACAACAAACTAGAACAATCTAAAGACATTGGCACACAGGCCTCAACAACACTGTCTAAAGATACAGGTGCTAAGCTACCGGCTCTAGACATCGCGCTCGACTACGCATAACCTGAAAGATACAAAGATAAACATCGGGGTGACGCCCGGTCAGCGAATAATGCTGGCAACCCACCAATACCGTTAAGTATCATAAATATGTAGATATATAATATGAAAACCATTTTCGAAACGGAATACATATATATAAGTCAAAAGCCAAGATCAAAAGACAACACAAGACTCACCACTCACAAGGATAACACCGGGAACACGTCCCAACCACAAAGGTTAACCACACACAAGGATAAAGACTCACCCGACGGCAACACATGCCAAAACACCACAAGACTCCGTGACTACACACGTCACGAGAGAAGATCACACAACAACGGCTTCACAAGCCCTCGTGGCATCACCCATCACGAGTTGATATGCCTTTCTTATGCCCTGTTCCAACCTTATGGCTACCCCCAACCTTGTACCTTCAAAGCCAACCATTACCTCTAGAAAACCCCTGTACAGCCAAGTCCAACCTTATTCCGCCGGGATCGTCGTCCCCCACCTACAGACCACCAACGAAAACCCACCAATTCACGGCAACACATGCCCGGATAACACAATGTTATCCCCCAAACACGTGGACTCAGCCACAACTCCATAATCACGTCACGGCCACCACGAGGACCGCTGCAATACCTTGGTGACTAGTGTCCCATACCACTAATCGTGCAATCCAGGTAGAGCCACACACGCACCACCACTCACACGAATCAAGCAACGGATTGCAAAAGAGGTATGAAACACACTCAATCAAGAGACGGGTCACCACCCAACAACAACAACGACGCTAGCATTAAGATAATAACTAGCAAGCTCAACAACGGGGAAACTCAAGATAGTTCCGAGGAACACACAAGACACCACACGGTTCAACGAAACACAATGTTGAACACTTAGCACGATTCACAACACCAAAGATCCTACATGGATACCTACCATATAGCTCTAGGCCTACGAAACATCAAGAAGACGCTCAAATAGTTCCACAAAAGAACATCGGGAGGCCAAAAGATCAAAGACCGAGACAAACAAATCACGGGGAACAAATCCCATCTCAACACCATCGTGTTCCCCGCGGGTGGACCCACGGGTAGTGCCCCACCCGTGCTCCCGCCCGCGGGTACAACACCCACAAGGCAACACGTTCCCGCGGGTAGGCCGGCGGGAGGTGCCCCGCCCGCAGTTCCGCCCGCGGGTACGTCCCTGTACCACAACAAATCCCTTCAGGGATTTTCTCCTTCAAACACAAATTCAAATCCAAAACATGCCAAATCTCACCAAACACAACAAAATGACTTGAAGCATGGAAAATGCCAAGCAATGTCACAAAAGAATCCTAAACACAAGCTCTAGATATGCAATATCACAAGATAAATGCATAAACTCTCACATTTCATAGCAAAACACAAATAGAAGCCAAGAAATCATATATAGGTAAGAAAAATAGGTTTTTTAGAGCATGGGTTACCTCTTCAAGACCAAAATACTCTTCTTACACCACAACAAGCTCTCCACTAAGCTCACTAGCCAAACCCACTTCAAGATCAAACCAAAAGATCATAAAGATCCTACCTTTAAGAAAAAGACAACTAAGATGGAACCAAAAAGACTAGACAAGCTTAGATCTTACCCTTCTAGATGGCAAAATAGAGGAAAGATTGAATCTTGGAAGCAAAACTTGGAATCTTGACAAAGGCTTCTTTTGGCTTGAAGAACAAGCTACTCTTCTATTCTAGAGAGAAGGTAGAGATATTTTCTAGGAAATGTAAGGGATGAAATGAAGAAGTCTTCTAGGTTTAAGTTACAAAACTAGCTCTTGGTGAAAAGACAAAGATACCCTTACTAACTCTTAGAAAGTGTAAGGAACAAGGGAACTCCTCTCAAAGCACAAGGTACAACACCACTTAAAGATTGACTAGTCAAATACTAGTCCTTGAGTATCAAAAATCAGGATTTTAGGAATCAATTCCTCAAAAGAAATAAAATTAATTACTCAATTAATTCATGGATTGGAGTGTGGATTTTTGGGGTGTCACATCCTCTCCCCCTTCAAAGAAGTTTCGTCCCCGAAACTTGGGTACAACGAATTAAAACGAATGGTAACAAGGAAACAAAATTGTGACAAGATGTCCAAGAATATCCATTTTGGTCAAAAACTCCAAAAGTTCTCACAAGGGTTCCAAAGCAAAGAAAAAGGCATTACGAATTCAAGGATAGGCAAGAGATCAACAAACGGATAGATTGGGCATCAAGAACTCTAACCTCAACACAACTCCCAACTTCTAGACAACAACCAAGAACTAAACTACTAACCCAAACACCAACTAACACACTAGCTAAACAACAAGGCAACAAACAAAACAAGCAAGCACACAAAGCACACAACAACCAAACACCAAGCTACAAAGGCTAAGAAACAACAAAGAAGAAGCGAACGGGGTTACCACAACGCAACAAAAACTCTTCACTCTCCGACTCTTCGGCCTCTTCAGACTCTTCCTCTTCGGCTTCAACTCTGTGACTAGAACTAGCTTCAAACCGATCCAGCCTCTGATGCACTGTGGCAAACTGAGACCTCACAAACACAAAACCTTCGGTGATCAAACTGTTCTGCTGACGAAGCAAATAGACAACGTCTTGCCCTCTCTTGGTGCGAACTTCTTCCCTTCTACGGCGTTCCTCACCGTCTGATTCACTTACTTCAGCTTCAGCGGTCTCCGGTGCTCCTTCTTCTTCTTCCTGATCTGTTTCCTCTTCAACTTCTTCGTCACCACCCAAACTCTGGACTGCAAGGCTCAACTTCCTGGCATGGATCTCAAGCTCAGCAGCTAACTCTGCTCTCTCAACAGGTGTTTTCCTTGCAACCTCTTCAAGCGTGATGTACTCACCACTATCCAACTGAAAAAGATTACAACTCCGGAGATTGGCGGTATCCAACACCATCTTTCCCACAGCCTTCGAGGGACAACCATCCACACTAACACCTTTCTTAACCAAGATCCAACTTAGCACCATGCCATACGGCAAACTCTTCCGGTTGTGATCCCGGCAAAACACCATGTGTTGCATCATCAAAGCAGGCAGGTTGAACGTAACCATATTCTTCAAACAGAAAGCAAAGGTACACTCCAACTTACCCAACAAACTGCTCTTGTTGTTATTAGGCAACAAACAATCTGACACCAACATAACCAAGATCCTTTGTTCCGCAGACAACCACTTCCTTTCCGGCCTCGAAGCTTGAGTGAAACCACTCGTACGACCAAACAGATAGCTCAAATAGTCACGGTACCCCATGGTATTCGTACTAATCCAAGAATGGCCACTGTACTGAGCCACTCCGGTAGCAGACAAACTCAACAACTGGGCTAACATCTTCTCAGACAACACAACCTTCACACCTCTCACCTTAGAGGTGATCTCAAGCCTTTCACCTTCCTTCGTCACAACCATGTGACGGTAAAACTCTTTCACCAAACTCGGGTAAGTCTCGGCCCTTATGGCGAGAAAACCATCTAACAAACCTTGAAACTTAAGCAAATCCAACAAGGAACTTGAAAAAGATTCCAGGTCAAAAGCTTTACCTTCAAGCACAAGGTAGTGGGCATCCACCCATTCCGCTTTTCTTGCCAAACTTGACCTTCTAGGCATGGTGGAAGATGATCCAAAGCTCAACAAACAAAGCCCGCAACTCCTTCTTCTTCTACCACACTCTCGCGGCTCTCTCTCTCTCGCTGCTCTCTCTCTCTCTCTGCACTCTCTCTCTCTCTCTGCACTCTCTCTCTCTCGCTGCTCGGCGGCACGGCTACAGCAGATCGGCGGCGGCGGCGGTGCGGCGAACTCCGGCGGTGGCGAGGCGGTGGTGCGACGGGCAGGTGGTGCTGGGCGACGGGATGGGGTGGTGTGTCGGGTAGCTCATGGGTAGGGAAAAAGAATAAGATGAAGAGAATTTTGGGGAAAAAAATTAGGGATTTGGGTGAGATTGGGAAAAAAGATGATTAAATTTGGGGATTTTGAACAAAGTAGGATTTCAAGGTTTAAAAAGGAATTAAAATTGGTTAGGTTTTAAGAAAGATAATTGGTTCAAGTGGTTTAGAGGTTGGGTAGAAAAGAAATAGGCTAAGGTTCGAAACTCAAAGGTTACAAAGAAACATTAGGTTCAACTTTTAGGCTACACAAGGAAAGATTTTGGTAGGGATTGGCTATTTTTTCCAAATCAAAGAATACTTGGAAAATTTAGGGAAAAGCACAAGGAATTGTTGTAAGAACAACCAAGTACAAAGGTGGAAGAATTGGGCTAAGCACAAGATAACTCAAGGATTTTAGGCTACACAAGGAAAGATTTTGGTAGGGATTGGCTATTTTTTCCAAATCAAAGAATACTTGGAAAATTTAGGGAAAAGCACAAGGAATTGTTGTAAGAACAACCAAGTACAAAGGTGGAAGAATTGGGCTAAGCACAAGATAACTCAAGGATAGATGGCTACCATAAACAAGATACCAACTAAAGAAAACACTTAGCATCCAACGAAAAACTAACAAGCAAGGGAAAGCAAGCCAAGGATTGCAAAACAAAGACAACTACGAAACACAAGATAGCACCCAAGGCAACAAAGAACACAAAGACAACTGCGAAACACAAGATAGCACCCAAGGCAACAAAGAACACAATGCTCTCGGGGACACAAGGATAGGCTCAAAAACAAGGGTTACCTGCTAACTCTTCCTCCACCAGACCCTCCGACTCCGCCTGCGAACGCGCCATCACAAAAACTCTCCCCGGCGGCCTAGCTCCAACAGCTCCGCGACCTGAACTACCTCCTGGTGCTCCTCCGACTCCCGGGAGTGGCGGCAACACTCTCTGTCCGACAAGCTGAGGACACTCCGTAACTCTATGACCAACAACCCCACAGCGAAAACACTTAAATGCCTGGCCATAGCAAACTTGGCCCGGACGCACCTTCCCACACTTGCGACAACCAACCGACTTAGCTTGAACCGGAGGCTCCATCCTAACTGGTCCTTGAGAAGAAGATGACACAACTCTAGCCGAAAAACTCGGTCGGGGCTTCTTGAAAGCAAAAGAACCACCACTCTCAACTCTCTTCCTAGCCAACTCAAGCGAACTCTTCTGAAGCTGCTGAACACGAAACAGATCCGCAGCACACAGATACGCATCCTTGAGGGAACTAGGTCTACTCACCGTCAACGCTTTTCGTGCCTCATAATTCAGACCGGCAACGAAATGCTCAACCTTGACAAGCTCTGTAGGCACCAACATCCTCGTGAAGCGCGCTAGCTCTAAAAACTTCTTGTGGTACTCCACCACAGATAGGGGTCCTTGCTGCAGATGAAGGAACTCATCAAACATGGCGGCTCACACATGCGCTGGGTAGAACGTTTCGCGCATTCTATCCTTGAGCGTGGTCCAATCAAACCCAGGCTCTTCAAGAAAGGCCGGACTCTCGTGAACCCACCACAGATCAGCTTCTTGGCAGAAGTAGAACGTTGCCAGTTCTACTCTCCTCTCTTCGGGACAACCCACCACGGTAAAAATCTTATCAAACACCCGTAGCCACTCTTCAAGGACTACAGGGTCTTCTTCACCAGCAAAGAAAGGCGGCCGATGCCCGGACACTAAACGACCCACATCGCGGTGCCCAATCGGAGGCGGAGGCGGTGCAGCTTGATTGTTGTTCAACAGAGCTTCACTGAGAGACTGCATCGTCTGTGTCAGCTAATGGAGATTCTGGGCGAGCTGCTCGTTGGTCGGGGTCTCTGGGAAGCGAGCGCGAGGACGAGGAGGCATCGCACTTCTGCTACAACAACAAGGTTACCACAAAAAGCAAGCAAGCATGCAAGACAGAAAACAACACACATCTCACCGCGCAACCTAGAGTCTTAAGCTTAACACTTAACTCCTTAAGGCCGCTTAGAGGTCTCAAAACACACTTAACCACTTAGAAAGTCTAGACTCAACTCTTCCTAGGCTCTAAACCTAGGCTCTGATACCAACTGTAACACCCCCCAAAAACAAGACCTAAAAACAAGTCTTAACACATGCAGATTAACAACAAAACACTAGCACAGCGGAAGATAAAAAGATAACTAGATAAAAGGAATCCAAAACGGGGTGTTATGCCACGTATACCACACTTGGCATACGCTACGGCGACAATCTGCAAGTGTATCACTATCCCAAAAACAACAAACTAGAACAATCTAAAGACATTGGCACAAAGGCCTCAACAACACTGTCTAAAGATACAGGTGCTAAGCTACCGGCTCTAAACATCGCGCTCGACTACGCATCACCTGAAAGATACAAAGATAAACATCGGGGCGACGCCCTGACAGCAAATAATGCTGGCAACCCACCAATACCGTTAAGTACCATAAATAGGTAGATATATAATATGAAAACCATTTTCGAAACGGAATACATATATATAAGTCAAAAGCCAAGATCAAAAGACAACACAAGACTCACCACTCACAAGGATAACACCGGGAACACGTCCCAACCACAAAGGTTAACCACACACAAGGATAAAGACTCACCCGACGGCAACACATGCCAAAACACCACAAGACTCCGTGACTACACAAGTCACGAGAGAAGATCACACAACAACGGCTTCACAAGCCCTCGTGACATCACCCATCACGAGTTGATATGCCTTCCTTATGCCCTGTTCCAACCTTATGGCTACCCCCAACCTTGTACCTTCAAAGCGAACCATTACCTCCAGAAAACCGCTGTACAGCCAAGTCCAACCTTATTCCGCCGGGACCGTCGTCCCCCACCTACAGACCACCAACGAAAACCCACCAATTCACGGCAACACATGCCCGGATAACACAATGTTATCCCCCAAACACGTGGACTCAGCCACAACTCCATAATCACGTCACGGCCACCACGAGGACCGCTGCAATACCTTGGTGACTAGTATCCCATACCACTAATCGTGTAATCCAGGTAGAGCCACACACGCACCACCACTCACACGAATCAAGCAACGGATTGCAAAAGAGGTATGAAACACACTCAATCAAGAGACAGGTCACCACCCAACAACAACAACGACGCTAGCATTAAGATAATAACTAGCAAGCTCAACAACGGGGAAACTCAAGATAGTTCCGAGGAACACACAAGACACCACACGGTTCAACGAAACACAATGTTGAACACTTAGCACGATTCACAACACCAAAGATCCTACATGGATACCTACCATATAGCTCTAGACCTACGAAACATCAAGAAGACGCTCAAATAGTTCCACAAAAGAACATCGGGAGGCCAAAAGATCAAAGACCGAGACAAACAAATCACGGGGAACAAATCCCATCTCAACACCATCGTGTTCCCCGCGGGTGGACCCACGGGTAGTGCCCCACCCGTGGTCCCGCCCGCGGGTACAACACCCACAAGGCAACACATTCTGACGGGTGATGCCCCGCCCGCCGTTCCGCCCGCGGGTACGTCCCTGTACCACAACAAATCCCTTCGGGGATTTTCTCCTTCAAACACAAATTCAAGTCCAAAACATGCCAAATCTCACCAAACACAACAAAATGACTTGAAGCATGGAAAATTCCAAGCAATGGCACAAAAGAATCCTAATCACAAGCTCTAGATATGCAATATCACAAGATAAATGCATAAACTCTCACATTTCATAGCAAAACACAAATAGAAGCCAAGAAATCATATATAGGTAAGCAAAATAGGTTTTGTAGAGCATGGGTTACCTCTTGAAGACCAAAAGACTCTTCTTACACCACAACAAGCTCTCCACTAAGCTCACTAGCCAAACCCACTTCAAGATCAAACCAAAAGATCATAAAGATCCTACCTTTAAGAAAAAGACAACTAAGATGGAACCAAAAAGACTAGACAAGCTTAGATCTTACCCTTCTAGATGGCAAATAGAGGAAATATTGAATCTTGGAAGCAAAACTTGGAATCTTGACAAAGGCTTCTTTTGGCTTGAAGAACAAGCTACTCTTCTATTCTAGAGAGAAGGTAGAGATATTTTCTTGGAAATGTAAGGGATGAAATGAAGAAGTCTTCTAGGTTTAGGTTACAAAACTAGCTCTTGGTGAAAAGACAAAGATACCCTTACTAACTCTTAGAAAGTGTAAGGAACAAGGGAACTCCTCTCAAAGCACAAGGTACAACACCACTTAAAGATTGACTAGTCAAATACTAGTCCTTGAGTATCAAAAATCAGGATTTTAGGAATCAATTCCTCAAAAGAAATAGAATTAATTACTCAATTAATTCATGGATTGGAGTGTGGATTTTTGGGGTGTCACATTGAGACCCATAAACTTCAGCCAGAATCTTATCATCTTCGCTGGAGGAGTCAGATGGGTGAATCACTCGATACGGTTGAGGAATCGAAGCAGATGGTAGTCCAGCAAAATGTCGCACATGCTCCAGACTTTCACCTAACGATGTGGCAGTGTAGACTAGGATTCCATCTGTTTTCTCAGACTTATGGTAGCTTGAGAGGTCAACAGACTCAACATTAGCGGGTAAAACAGAAGGATCATCAGCAGGGCAAATTTCTTTGGGATCAACAGTAATCTCAGCAGATGGCAGAACAATATTATTAGAAGAGAATACAATTAGACTCAGAGTATTGGGCTCATCAGATGATTTTTCTTTTTCATCAGACACATGCAAGACATCATTTTTCACACAATCAGACTCACTTAACGGCAGGGATGAAGGATCAGCATTCACAGGGGGTTTCTCAGAGATCAAAGCAGTTAAATTTTCATTATTAACAGGCACACAAGACGGAGTAGCAGAATCATCATGTTTATCTGGTGAAATTTCAATAGGAGAATCAGAATTGTTTGACCTGTTTCGGAGGATCTCCAGTCTGTGTCTTGCCTCTTTTTCAGCAGCTTCGAGATACAAGGGCTGCGACTCTGCTTGCCGTCGAGAGACCTCAGCAGATTCTAGGGCTCGTTGTGCAAAATGTCGAAGAAATGCCCCGACCCGATTTCCATCCGAGGGTTCTGGAATAGATATTGGAGACACCTCATCACTGGCTTCAGAAACCATCATCAGCTGTTCAGTTGCATCTTCTTCAGACCAATCAGCATAAAACTCTGGGTAGTTTGTCATAACAGTCACCAATATCTCATCACGAAGTAGAGGATCAAGCTTGAGTTTCTTCTTCATGGCAAACTGTAATAGCATCTGGATGTGCTTAAAAGCCACTTCTAGAGAATGTGTCTTGCTTCCGAGTTTGATGATGATATTTCTTACTGGATCCGCCATTGGAGATTTTTGTGAGAGGAGAAGAACAAATCAAGGGAGGCAAGGATGCAGAGAGAGAGGAAGACTGAGTGCTGAGGTACTCGTAGATATTTTTCTTCTTGGCCCGATAACAAATAGACTTAAGGGTGATGAACCCTAATTAATGTGGCTAGTCAAATAGAATGCAGACGCGATTGATTTGACCCAACGGTACAGCTTCTTTTCAGGAAGGAAACGGAACCCAAGGAAATTTGAATTTCAAAAAGATTAAAATCTCTAAGATATCTTTTAAGATATATTAGGTTATAGAATCCACTTAACATAATAGAGAGGAGTCTTAAAAAGGAAGACAAATCATAATTCTGACCCGTATACGGAAAACTCCACTCCTCTCTGACTGACCAACTGCTTTATTAGTCAATTCTGCAAATTCCCAGAGCAGACTTGAGAATTTCAAAACGATTTGCATCTAGAGGCTTAGTCAGAATATCCGCCAGTTGTTTGTCAGTTTGAATATATTCCAATTCAATCTCCTTGGATTCAACCAGATCTCTGATGTAATGATGCCTGATATCAATATGCTTCATTCTGGAATGTTGAACTGGATTCTTTGAAATATTAATAGCACTGACATTCTCACAATAGAGTGTCATAATCCCTTGAGTAAGACCATAATCCAGCAACATCTATTTCATCCATACTAACTGAGTACGACATCCACCTGTAGCTATGTATTCTGCCTCTGCGGTTCTTAGTGAGATTGAATTCTATTTCTTTCTTAGCCATGATACTACGTTCTTACCAACAAAGAAACATCCTCCGGAAGTACTCTTTCGATCATTAATATTTCCTGCCCAATCAGCATCACAGTATGCAACAAGACTCAGTTCACTGTCCTTGGAGTACCAGAGGCCATACTGCATCGTTCCTTTAACATATTTCAGAATGCGTTTTGCAGCTATCAGGTGTGATTCCTTTGGGTCAGATTGATACCTTGCACAGATTCCAACACTGAACATTTTGTCTGGTCGACTGGCTGTTAGATACAACAGACTGCCTATCAAGCTGCGATAGACTGTGTTATCCACTGATACGCCAATTTCATCTTTCGATACTTTTATGGAGATGGAGATTGGTGTCCTAGATGATTTACTTGATTCCAGATCAAACTTTTTAACTAGATTCTTAGCATACTTCTCTTGTGAAATAAAGTATCCTTCAGGACTTTGCTTGACCTGTAGACCTAGGAAGTATGTCAGTTGACTAACCATGGACATTTCAAATTCTTCCTTCATCACTTTTACTAACTCGTCAGTGTATTTCTGTAAGGTTGATCCAAACACAATGTCATCAACATAAATTTGGGCTATGGTTACATGACTTCCAGTAGTTTTTACAAACAGGGTTTTGTCAACACTTCCCCGTTTATACCCATGTTGGAGCAGATACTGTGTCAGTCGTTCATACCATGCCCGTGGGGCTTGTTTGAGACCATAGAGAGCTTTTCAAAGCTTATAGACATATGATGGATGATCTGGATCTTCGAAACCTTTAGGTTGAGCCACATAGATATCTTCGTGGAGATAGCCATTCAGGAATGCTGTCTTGACATCCATCTGAAACAGTGTGAATCCCAAAATACATGCGACAGCCAACAAAATCCTGATTGACTCGAGTCTAGCTACAGGAGCAAAAGTCTCATCATAGTCAATCCCTTCAATCTGAGTATACCCTTGAGCCACTAACCGAGCTTTGTTCCTTGCTATATTCCCAGCTTCATCAGTTTTATTTTTAAAGATCCACTTAGTTCCAATTACGTTGATATCATCAGGTTTTGAAACTAGATCCCAGACATGATTTTGCTCAAACTGGTGTAGCTCCTCCTGCATTGCCTTGATAGCAAGCAGACCCAGATACTTCTGTCAAATTATTTCTTATTCTGCTCCTGGTCTTCATCCCATCCGATGGATCTCCAATAATGTTATCTGATGGATGGTTTTTCTGAGTTCTGGTAGTTTTTCTTTTCCTGTATCATTTATGAGGTTTGTCTTCTATTCCAAACTTTCTTGATCTTCATCTGACGATTCTTGTGGTTTGGGCTGACTGTTGCTATTAGTGGCAGTTGGGTCACTGAGAGGAAGCTCTGTCACTGAATCTGTCACTGTTGTGTCTACTGATTCTTCTGGACTGTCATCTATAACCACATTTACTGACTCCATCACAGATTGAGTCTTCTTGTAGTAGACTCTGTGGGCACGACTGTTTGGAGAGTATCCAAGGAAGATGCTCTCATCACTCTTTGGTTCGAACTTCCCTCTTTGTTCTCTATCGGCCAGCACATAACACTTTGTCCCAAACACATGAAAATACTTCAGATTTGGCTTCTTACCTTCCAGATCTCATATGGTGTTTTGGTTGTTCCTGGTCTAAGATAGACCCTATTTATGGTATGACAGGCTGTGTGTACTGCTTCAGCCCAGAAGCGCTGCGGCAGATGCGAGGCATGTAGCATAACTCTAGCCATTTCTTGTAAAGTTCGATTCTTTCTTTCCACTACTCCATTCTGTTGAGCAGTTCTAGGGGCTGAGAACTCATGTGATATACCGTGCTTGGAGCAGAAATCTGAATATAGAGAGATCTCAAATTCCTTTCCATGATCACTCCTCAATCTCTGAACTTTTATTATAGACTCATTCTTTTCCTTCTGAACTCTTATACACAGAGTTTTAAAGGCCTTGAAAGCTTATGTCTTTTCTCTCAGAAAGTATACCCAGCTGTATCGAGAGAAATCATCTACACACAAATATGTATTTCTTTCCCCCAATGTTTTCAGTCTGTGTTGGCCCCATGAGGTCTATGTGGACAAGATCTAGGCACTTCTCAGTGGTGATGCCTCTTACTGCTTTGTGTGGAGTTCTGATTTGTTTCCCAATAGCACATGCACCACAGATTTTTTCCGGATCTATTCTAATCTTAGGTACACCTTTCACCGCTTCCAGTTTTATCAACTTATCCATATCTCTGAAGTTTACGTGACCCAGTCGTCTATGCCAGAGTTTTGATTCATCAGATTTGGATAGGTGACAAGTAGTTCCATTTGCCAAACATAACAATTGTCTGAGGACCGAGTTCCTTCCATGACTAGTTGATTTGCTTTGTCACTAACTCTGCAGCAGTTACGATCGAAGCACACATTCCAATTTTGATCACACAACTGGCTGATGCTAATTAGATTCGCTTTCAACCCACTGACTAGCATGACTTCTTCTAATTGAGGTAAACCTGGTACATTTAGGATACCTTTGCCAACTATTTTCCCTTTTTGTCCATCTCCATATGTTACAGCTCCACTGCTGGGTTGAATAGCCATCAGACACTTAACATTTCCTGTCATATGTCTGGAACACCCACTGTCAAAATACCATCTAGCGTCAGTTGTAGATGCAGTCAGAACAATGGTGGGGTAGCAAATAACTTCTGACTTCCTGACCCAAACCTGTCTAGTGAATGGTGTAATGGTCTTATTCTGATATTTTTCCTTCCTTTGATCTCTGTAAAAAAAAATAACACGCAGGCCGAGTATGACCTTTTGTTTGACAGTAGTGACAAATAGGGATGTAATATTTAACTTTGACAATCTTATTTTTGAACCTTGAATAATGAGATTGATGAGTTAATCTGGCCAGGCCAATATCAGCAGTCTGGTCGTACCTCCTTCCCTTGTTCTGCACTTACTGAGATGACTGTCCTTGTTCATAGTTGTGATCAGCTGTGGTCTTAGACATACCCTCTTTGATGAACTTAGGTGCGTTATTCGAAGATTCACCTCGTTCAAATCCCAGACCCTTTTTATCATTAGGATTTCTGCCAGAGTCTAGAATCTTATCTAGGGTAGATGTGGTGTCCATCATCTGGATTTTTTTCTTAAGACTCTCCAATTCCTTGATCAGGTTTCCTTCTCTGGACCTTATCTGAGTGATGAGATCTTCTTTTATGACTAGATCTGTATTCAGTTTCTTTAGAAGATCATTTCTTTGCTTCAGCTCCTCATTCAGATTCTTATTCGCTTTCACAAGTTGTTCCCAGCTAGTAACAAGTTTTGCAAATTCTGTTTCAAGTTGAGTATGTCTCTCTTCAAAATCATCAGTTGATATGTACGATTCTTCATCTGATTGATCTCCGTCTGACTGAAGGTCTGTAGCAGTAAAGAAGGCTACAAGGTTTCCCACATTATTATCTGACTGGTCATTTGAAGTTTCCTCCTCATCATCGCTTAAAGTAGCTACAGGCATAGCCTTTTTCCTCTTGAGATACGTTGCACATTCAGCCTGTATGTGTCCATATCCTTCACATTCCCTACACTGCACTGACCGGTTGAGGGATTTACCTGTGTCTGTGGAACTGTTTCTGTTTTGTCTTGTTCGACCAGTCTAAGATTGATTGTTCTGTGAGAAAGGTGTTGTTTCAGCCTTTTGATATGAGGAGTTGTTTCCTTTGTATTGTGTCCTGGTAGACTGACCTTGACCCTTTCTGTTGAAACCTTTTAAGATTTTCTTGAAATTCTTGGTTAGAAGTGCCAAGGTTTCATCATCTATGTCGTCTGTGTCAGATTCTCGATCAGCCTCAGCCACAAAGGCCACTGACTTTCCTTTTCTGTTGCTTCCAAGATCATCATCAGCAAGAACTTCTAGTTCATATGTGTGTAAGCTTCCCATAAGTTCTCCGACAGTCTTCTTTTCCCAACATGTGTGTTCCTGAATAGTAGTTACTTTCATTCGAAAGCGTTTAGGTAAAGATCGAAGGATCTTTTTGACCACTCTCTCATCAGTGAATGGTTCTCCAAGAATTAAGGCTCGGTTCATAAGATTCTGAACCCTACTGTGGAAGGTCGAAATGGTTTCTTCTTCAGTCAATCTGAGTGCTTCGAATTCTGACAGAACCATTTGTAGCTTTGACTGTTTGACATCACTAGTTCCTTCAAATCTGGTTTCAAGAATTTCCCATACCCGTTTAGCCTCTTTTACTCCTGTGACAAGAGGAAAAACAGATTCATGCAAAGATCCTACAATTGAATTTAATGCCTTGTTGTTTAGATCTGAGACATTCGTTTCATCGTCTGTCCAAGTCTCCATGGGCTTATCTTCAGTAACTCCTTGTGCATTCTGAGTAGTGGGACGACTCCACCCAGTTAGGACAGTACGATAAACCCTGGTACCTTGTGCTTGAAGATATATCCCCATGCGAGCCTTCCAGAAGGAGTAGTTATGACCATCTAGTTCTGGTGGTTTCATACTTGCATCCATCCTGAATACAAACAACCAGCCAACGAACACACAGAAAAACTTGCGAAAGACAGAGAGAATGCAAAACTAAAAACAACCCGACGGATCAAGTCACTATGTAGACTTAAAAGCTCTGATACCACATGTAATTTTGCATTTTCTCTTTTTTTTGATAAATTAACAAGATTAGTCAACTGTCCGAGATTACTGATTGATTCAGTTACGAAGATAGTCAGTAATAATCAATCATGTAGAGGATGTAAGAGAAAGATAACAGCACAAACTCAACGACACAAAATATTTACCCAGTTCGATACAGTGTGTATCTACGTCTGGGGGACGATCACACAGGCGTCCAATCCACTAAATCATAATCCAATGTACAAAGGTAGATATACAATAATCTTACCCAAGTGCCCCACACAAGGTACAAACCCAGTCTACACAGGTTTAGTGGATTGTTGAAGATGGAGAGCCATGCATACAGAAGTCCAATGAAATCCCTTCACTTGGAGAGCCCACTCTGATGCAGTCCACTTCAATGACGCTCTTTAAGGTTGTTCCCACAACAGTGTGATCACAGTGTCCTTTCGTTTAAGCAGCAGTGATTCTTCTCAAGTTCATCATCTTAATCACCATGAACATATTGTATTGAGAAGATACATGACAATCAAAGATCTAGTCTCATATAGCAGATAAGGAGTGTTTCTTCTTACTTTCGGCGTAACCCTAATTCTCTTCGAATAAGGGTACTTATAGATTCTTCAATAAACACTCTCCATAGATGACTTTGATTGTAGAAGGTAGGACTATAAAATAGGAATGTAATCTCAGAAGATTAGGTCCATACCTTTCTTGAAAATATACGCTGATCTTCTTTCCAAATTTGTTTGATAAAATCGCGTACAGTCTTTTAGAAATCAGCTTCCTAAATCAGATCTTCAGTGTCAGTCCTTCTGTTGTTGCTTCTGATTGATCAGTCGTCTGTAGAGCTGGACGGACAAACTCTAAACCTATCTTAGTATGCCATAATAATATTGTCAATTATAATATGGGGTTTTTGAACATTTAAAAACACTAACAGTTTGGTTCTTGAGTGAAGCACCGGATTGTGAGTTATAGCGATTGCACTAGTATTATCACAATAAATACTAACGTCATCACAATTAACTCCATAATCCTTCAATTGTTGCTTCATCCACAAAATTTGCGCACAACAACTTCCTGCAGCAATGTATTCGGCCTCGGCGGTACTAGTTGCGATGGAATTTTGCTTTATGCTGAACCAAGAAACAAGCCTTCCCCCCAAGAACTGGCATGTCCCGGAAGTGCTTTTTCTGTCTATTTTGCAACCTGCAAAATCCGCATCTGAAAAACCCGTTAGAGTAAAATCTGTACCTTTTGGATACCACAATCCAACATTGATTGTGCCTTTCAGATATCGTATGATCTTCTTTGTTGCGGTGAGGTGGCTTTCTTTTGGATTTGCTTGGAATCTTGCACACACTCCCAACTAGCATAAGAAATGTCTGGCCTGCTTGCAGTGAGATATAGAAGAGAACCAATCATTCCTCTATATTTTGTTTGATCGACATCCTTTCCATCTTCATCTTTGTCTAGCCTTAATGATGTGCTCATTGGAATTTTGATCGATGATTTTCCATCAAGGCCAAACTTCTTTATCAAGTCGCGAGTGTACTTTGCTTGATTGATGAATATTCCTTCTTTCAATTGTTTGACTTGTAAGCCCAAGAAGTAATTCAATTCACCCATCATGCTCATTTCGAATTTATTCTGCATAAGCTTCGAAAATTTCTCACACAAAGAATTGTTAGTGCTTCCAAAAATAATATCATCAACATAGATTTGCACTAATAAAATATGATCACCATCTTGAATTCTAAATAGAGTTTTGTCAACAAGGCCTTTGGTGAATCCACAGCTTATCAAGAACATTGACAAGGTATCATACCAAGCCCTAGGTGATTGTTTCAACCCATACAATGCCTTTTTAAGTTTGTAAACTTTATCACCTTCGCCTTTTACCTCAAAACCTGGTGGTTGTTCAACATAAACTTCTTCTTCGAGTAGACCATTCAAGAATGCACTTTTCATGTCCATTTGATAAACAGTGAAATCTTTGTGTGCGGCGTAGGCTAGGAAAATTCTGATTGCTTCAAGTCTGGCTACCAGTGCAAAAGTTTCGTCAAAATCTATTCCTTCTTCTTGAGAGTACCCTTTTGCAACGAGCCTTGCTTTATTCCTAACAATCACGCCTTCTTCGTTTGCTTTGTTCCGGAAGACCCATTTGGTTCCTACAACATTGTGGTTCGCCGGTCTTGGAACAAGTTCCCAAACATCATTTCTTTTGAATTGATCGAGCTCTTCTTGCATAGCATCTATCCAATTCGGATCATTAAGAGCTTCGTCCACTTCTTTTGGTTCAATTTGAGATAGATAACATGTGAACAATGTTTCCATGGTAGATGATCTTGTTTGCACGCCTTCATGAATATTCCCAATAATTAATTCTGGAGGGTGATTTTTTAGCCATCTTAAATCTGGTTCAAATGGGTGCATGGTACTGGGTGGATCCATTTGTTGTGTACTGGCAGTGTTGGTTCGAATTTCATCATTTAATTCTTCTTGAAATTGATCACCAACTTCACCAGTAACTTGATCACTAACTGGATCACCAACCTCAACCCGTACTGCATCTCCATTCTCACGTGCGGCTTCACCTCCAAAATTATTATTAAAAGAATTTCCAACTTCTTCTGGATGAGGGATGGGATTTTCTAGAGAATTAATTTCCAACTCATCCATTCCCTGCAAAACATCATCTATACACGTATCATTAGTATCACAAAAATCAATATGACACTTGTTACCATTTTGTTCGAATTCTTCACCCAGAGCGCCATTATTGATCTGTGATTTTTCGGCAAATACCACGTGTATGGATTCTTCAACCACCATTGTTCTTTTATTCAAAACTCTGAACGCCTTACTGGTAGCTGAATATCCTAGAAAAATTCCTTCATCTGCACGCTCATCAAAAGCTTTTAGATGCATTTTATCATTAATATGAATAAACCATTTGCATCAAAAAATATGAAAATAACCAATATTTGGTTTCCTCCCTTTATAAAGCTCATATGGCGTCTTCTTGTACTGCTTATGAATCATGCTTCGATTTTGCGTGTAGCAAGCAGTGTTGATAGCTTCCGCCCAATATCGTTTCGGGAAACCGGCTGCACTAATCATCACTCGTGCGGCTTCTTTGAGTGTCCGGTTTCTTCTTTCGGCAACACCGTTTTGTTGTGGTGTTCTTGCGGCAGATAATTGATGAGAAATTCCATGTGAATTGCAAAAAGCTTGTATAACTCCATTCACGAACTCGGTTCCACGATCCGTTCGTATTTTTGATATTTGCAATTCTTTCTCATTTTGGAGTTACTTCAACAGCTTTGGTAGAACTTGCTCAACTTCATTTTTCTTCTTGAGAAACACGGTCCAAGTGTACCTAGAAAAATCATCAACAACAACGAGAGTATATTTCTTACCACTTACACTTATTGGATCAACCGGTCCAAATAAGTCCATGTGTAGTAAGCTTAGCAATCTTGACGTTGACTCGTGTGTCTTTGAATTGAATGATGATTTGATTTGCTTTCCGCGTTGGCATGCATCACACACTTGGTCCTTCTTCAATCTTTAATCCATTTTTCTTGATCGTGCCAACTCCTTTTGTAATTCCATAATTTTGGTTTCCTCCGAATATAACTTTTGGTCCATCGATTTCTTTGAAATTCACTAGATATGATTTATTTCTAGTCATGTGGCGTGGGCAACCACTACCGATGTACCAAACATCCTGCAAAAAAGATTAATTAACTTTAGGTACCCATACTTGTTTGGGTCCTTTACTGTTAGTGATTTTTGGTAACCAAACCCACCTAGATCATATTGAATTAAGATGAGGAGGTTTGTAACCGTTTGAGATTCGATAATCATAACTCACATTAGAAAACATTTTTGGCACCGGATTTTGAAAAACATTTTTATATTTTGGCACCTAGGAAGAGGATTGTTGCTTTGGTCTATAAAAAGCATTACATCTATTACACAACCAATCCTTTTGAGTGGGATAAATTTCCCAACTTTATTTCTAGGAAAGCTTCCCTCTTTTCTAAGAAAACTTTTTGCACTTGACTCTTTGGCATATCTTTGCTTGTAGAATTTTTGTTGCTTTGCCGTAGTGTAGATTTGTTTCGGCCTTTCAACATTCAACTTTGCTTTTGTTTGATAGCCAAGTCCTTGTCTCATCGTGCTATTCTGACCTTTAACAAATTTTACCACTTGAACTTTATTATTTAAAGTTGCAATAGAATTAGTCAGATTTGGAGGGGTTTGAGAACATGTGGAGTCATAACCGATTCCGGTTCTATCTCCTGATGGCTTTTGCATACTCACCATCTTATCCATTATTTTGGACGAGTTAGTGAACGTAGCAATGGTTGCCCGAAGGTTATGTTCTCTAACCTCTCTTGCTTTACACTCTTCTTGAGGATGAATATTTTCATTCTTCAATTTACTCACTTCAAGTAAAGCATCTTGCAATTTTTTATTCATTTCTTCTTTTTCAAGAATTAGAATATTATTGCGCTCCTTGAGTTGAGGATGAGTGAGCATAATCTCTTGACATTCTCGCATTAGATTGTCAATCGATTCACGAGAAAAAGAAGAATTAATAGCATTGAAAGAATTAGATGTTACCTCTTCTTCCTCTGCTTCAAGAGCCATAAGACAATCTTCACTTGTACTCAACTCAATTAACTTGCATATTAGAGCTGTATCATCATCCGAACACGAGCTTTCATCGCTTGATGATGAATCCTCCGAATCATCATTTTCGTTTGGTTTGTTGCTAACGAGAGCTTTTCTTTTGTCGCGCTTGAACCTTTTGCTTTCGGATTTGTTCGGCGTAGATTCAACATTTTTGCCTTGATACTTACTAACGATCGGATATGGACAATTTATTTTAAAATGTCCGGGTTTGCGGCAATTGTAGCATAAATCCTTGTTTTCTTCGACTTTTCCTTCTTGTGTCATGCGAGAGACGAATTTTCCACAAGCAGAATTTTTGTTGTCTCCTTTTCACATAAACCTTCTAAATTTTTTAACAAAAAGAGCAAACTGTTCGTCAGTCATAAAATCAACATTATTTTCTATTGACCTGGAGGTTGACGGTTGTTCGGCCATTAGCGCAGAATTTGGAGCTTCATGAACATCATCATTTTTGGCCTTCATTTCGAACTCATATGCTTTTAGATCACTAAATAATTTGTCTATAGACAACATTCTTAAATCTCGGTGATCGCGCATAGCCATAACCTTCATATCCCATGCAGATGGTAAGCCTCGTAGGATTTTGAGATTAATTTCCTTTTGGCCAATATTTTTGCCAAGATAATTAATCTCTCCAAGAACTTTGATCATTCTAGCTTCCATATCTGCTATACTTACATTTGAGAGCATTTTGAAATATTCAATTTCTTCATAGTGATTGTGAGCTTGTTGTCGTTCTCTTATTCATCTCCTTCGCCAATCTTGATGAGAGTTTCCCATATTTCTTTAGCAGTAACACACTTTCGGATCTTCGGAAATATTGTACCATCTACGGCTTTGAATAGAATATCCTTGGCAATATTGTCAAGATTATTTCGTGTTCTATCATCCGATGTCCATTCCGGTTTAGGCTTTTGTACGTACTGTGGAGCATCCGGGGATAGGACAAACGCCGTATTGATTTTTAATATTTCTATTGGGCCAGTGGAAATAACTTCCCACATTTCATCGTGTAAAGCCGATAAGTGTACCTACATACGAACTTTCCAATCATCAAATTTATCAAGTGAGAATAATAGATTTTGAGCTAAATCTTTCTTCATCATCATCACGAGAGATATGAAAGATTAATCCAATCACACACTTTGTAGAATGGATCAGCCTAGCAGTCAAAAACAGTTGACCCAATTAGGCAACTTGTTTTAATACCAAAGGTTGATATTTGTCGAAAGACAAGCTGACTCAAATAGGTTACAGGCTCTGATACCAATTGTTGGTATCAGTTAAAGACAAATTGACCCAAATAGGCAACCCGCTCTGATACCAATTATTGGTCCCGAAAGAGGTAAGGTGAAAGTCTAGGGGGGGTGAATAGACTTTCAAACTTTTTCGCACAACACAACAATTGCTAAGCCAGAGATAAACCAAAACTCTTAACTAGATTGTTAGAGTATGGTGCACAGCGGAATTAAACAAAGATAAAGTGTGTGTGTGAGATTGTGTGAGTTATATCTCGTGTGAAGCAAGTAAAGAGCAGTAAGTAAAGAAAGCAGTAAAAACACAAGACAATTTTAGTGGTTCGGAGGTGGTGTAATCCTCCTACTCCACTTGCTCTTCTCTCCAAGAGCAATTCACTATATCCACCACTTCTTGGTTCGAAGATACAATGAATTCCGTGATCTAGTGTTTTGATCACCAAGCCCACACTAATCACGCCCAGTGACACCACACTGCTGCTTCGGGTTTAACGTTGTCGCGCTACTATCCTAGGATTTCACGACTCCGCGCTACTATCCTAGGATTTCACGACTCCGCGTTACTTTCCCCCCGTCTTCCACACTCCGGTAGAAACGTATCCCGTGATCTAGTGCTTTGATCACAAAGCCCGCACTAATCACGCCCAGTGCCTCCGACACTGCTGCTTCGGATCTCACAGCTCGTGTGACAATCCAGGATTTCACAACTCCGTGCTACTTTCCTCCCTTTTCTTATTTTGCTCCAAAACAAGTTTTGTCTTGCTTCCAACTTCGAGACTCTGTAGTTGATCTTCAATGATGCGCTTAGTCTCTTGTAGATGAAGATTCTAACACTCTTGATGATTTTCTCGTGATAGCTCTGAGTGTTTTCTCTCTTTGAAAATATCAAGTAAAACACTTGATTTTTATGCTCTGTTTAGCTCTGCTTTTTGAACTCTCAGAATATTTCTCTTTGAAGCTCTCTGAGTTCTTTTTCTTTTCTCTGACTTGAAGATTTCTTTTGGTATGCTCTGTACCAAATGAGATTTTTGCTCTTTGCTCTCTTATGCTCTATTTCGTATGTCTTGCTTCTGCTTTCCTCAGCTTCAATCTTCATCCTTTTATAGCTGGTAATGAGAATCTGTCCGTTGGAAAGAAAATATCTCATTTTTTGAATTCTTGTATCTTTTGTCAGAGATCTTATCTTATCTTCTGGCAAAGTGTCAGAAGAGATAAGCTAGCCGTTGGTAGAGCTTCAACTTCATGCAAATGAGTTCCCAAACTTCATCTGATATTCCTCTGGTTTTCTCACGTTTCTCGGGAATATCTGGGTCTCAATTTCGTGTAGAATGGCTTCTCTTATCAGCTCTGAGGTGGTTCTTGGGATTTAAGTACTTCAAAAATATTCTTCAATTTAATCCCATACTAGTTAGACTAGTATTTTTCTTTGTGAGAAATTCTTCACTGTAAGTTTTCTCATCTTCTTCGTCTGGGTGTTCTGATGTTTCAAACTGGCTTTGAACTTCCTCCCAATTTGAATTTATCCTTTGTAATTGACACTCAATTGCAATTGACTTGTAATTGGCACCCAATTTGAATTTCTCTTTGTCTGGGTGTTCTGATGTTTCAAACTGGCTTTGAACTTCCTCCCAATTTGAATTTTTCCTTTGTAATTGACACCCAATTGCAATTGACTTGTAATTGGCACCCAATTTAAATTTCTCCATTGTAATTGGCACCCAATTGACTTTGACTTTAATTGGCTCCCAATCTACTCCTGGTGCTTCAATTGCTTCCCAATTTGAATTATTTGACTTTGACTTCGAAATTGGCTCCCAGACTTCTCCTGGTATTGAATTTCATCTCAATTCAATTGCTCCCCAACGTCTTCTTTTAATTGGTCCCCAATTTGAAATTGCATCCCATACTACAACTTGAATTGGCTCCCAATTTCAATTTTTCTTTGGCTCCCAACTTGAATTGATTCCCTTGTGAAACTAGCTCCCAATTTGAAATTGCATCCCATACTACAACTTGAATTGGCTCCCAATTTCAATTTTACTTGGCTCCCAATTTCAATTTTACTTTGGCTCCCAACTTAAATTGATTCCCGGCTCAATTTTACATTTTACTTTGGCTCCCAACTTGAATTGATTCTCATAGGCTCAATTTTACTTTGGCTCCCAACTTGAATTGATTGATTCCCATGTGAAACTAGCTCCTTATTTGAAATTGCATCCCATACTTGCTCTGAAATCCCAATTCCTTTGAATTGGCTCCCAAGTGCAATTGGACGCCCAAAGAATTGGGCGTCAAGTGCAATCCCAATTCCTTTGAATTGGCTCCCCAGTGCAATTGGACGCCCAAAGAATTGGCTCCTAGCGCCCAACTCCATCAAACTTAATTAATTTTGGCTTGAACTTGAGCTATTTCACATAATAAATCAAGCATCTTCCACTTCGTCCATACAGCTTATTGGTTAAATATCCAATCATCTTTGATGTACTCCTTTCTTTCCGTAGATGCTTGATCTCCAAGTCAAATTCATGCAATCTTCCAATCTTAATTTTCTTTCACGAAAATTCTTCTGGGATATCTTATCGAGTAGTAGCGACGTGAATTTCATGTTATTCATCTTCTTCTTCAATTTGTCATTTTCTCCAGACAAATTCTTGATTTTCGGCTTTATATCTTCTTCTTCTATTTTCATGCATCTTGCTCTGTTTTTCTCTTTTGCAACTTAAATAATTTCCCGATCATGGTCTAAGACTCTACTAGACCTATGAAATAAAATTGGGGGTTCTACAAATACATATTTGGCATATCAAAACCATTACACTTTATTCCTAACAATTTGGTCAAAGAAGTTGGTTGAGTTGTATACCCAAGCTGATGAGGTATGTATTTTCAAAATTTTTGGATTTTAAAATAGTGTTTAATTTACTTTTTAAAAACATTAATTGTTACTTATATTGAACAGTTAAAAATGACTTATGATTCCGGTGTGCAACGACCTTCTGTTGATCTCACTATAGCTGATCCGACTTCTTTGAGTCCTCGATGTCTAAAGGTATATAAAATTGTTCGCAAACTTGATGAAAATGTTGTGATAAAGATGGAGCGTGGTATTGTGGGCGATGTTGACTATCCCTTACAACTTGACCCGTTGGAGATTATGTGTTTCTTAAGGATGGAGACGTTAGATGTTTCCATATTGCAGTTCTTTATAAGGTAATAATTAAGTTCTTTACTTATATTTGTTTATATAATATTTTTCATTTCATCTATTATATTACTAATATATATGATTGATTGTATTTTTGAATAGGGGTCTTTATGACAAATTTGAATTGGCATCAAAGACCACTTATGGCTTCTTAGACCCACATTTCATTCAACCAGTTTCGAATACTATAGATGAACGGACAGGGTATATCAACGTCACCATGCAATATGGACAGAAACAATGCTATCTAGCGCCATATATTTTAAAGTAGGTTTTAATTGTTTCAAATAAAATAACTTATATATAATACACTTCTATTATATATTATATTTACTTACAACTAATACATTATTGATTTGTAGTGACTATTGGATGTTGATGGCAATTTGTCCTCAACTTAATAAAATCTATTGGTTTGATTCAATTGGAGGCCAACCACGTGATGACATCAAAGATATTGTTGAAAAGTATGTGAACTTATAAGTATTAATATGTTAATTAATAAAGTATGCATGATGTCATAAAATATTTATGTATACTAATCTCTTATAATTTTAGATGTGTCAATTCAGCAAAGTTGTTGAGAAGCAATGGATCAACTAGTTCACCAAAATTGACTAAAGTTTTGGTAAGTATTTATACATTTGTAAAACTACATATGTTTTATTGTTTTTTATTAAATAAAATTTAAATTTATTCATTCAAATGTAGTGTGCTCAACAAGTTGGAAGTGCGGCATGTGGATATTATGTGATGAAATACATTCTTGAAATTCTTTCCAAAGAAGCATGTGTGTGAATGGATAAGGCATGTAATTTAATATAATATCTTTCTCTTTCTAATTTTAAAAATGCTAGCTTACTAATTATTTAATAATTATCAACTTTGTAGATTGTTGAGAGAGTTGGTGGATCGAGCTACACTCAACAAGAAATTGATAAGAGACATATGGGCCGACTTCTTTGTTGATGTATGGTTAAGTATGTAAATTGAACAAATTGATATTAGGTTTTGATAATGTTAACTTGTATTATTAATTAGTATCAAATTGTGAGATTTATTACTTTTATTACTTGTTTGATTATAAATATTAGATTCTACATATTTTGCTGTGGTTGTGGTGCAATAATTGAGCAGGTTTTGGATGTGGTTGTGAGTAATTTGAGCAATTTTTTGAGTATAAATGGACAAATAAACTGTATATTAAAAAAACATACAACGTCGGCTAATTAGTATTAGCCGACGTTGTATATATATTTAAAAAAATATATACAGTTAACAACGTCGGCTAATTAGAAAGATCCGACGTTGTAATATATTTATAAAAAAAAATGTTACAACGTCGGCTAATTGGTATTTAAAAATAAATTAAAAATGTTACAACGTCGGCTAATACCAATTAGCCGACGTTGTATATTATTTATTAAAAAAAAAACGTTACAACGTCGACTATTTCGTATTAGCCGACGTTGTAGATATTTATTAATTAAATTAAAAATATATATATAACGTTGGCTATTTAAATAGCTAACGTTATATATAATATATACAATGTCGCCCAAAACAACGTCGGTATTTAGCCGACGTTAAAGGTGCTATTTATCCGACGTTAAAGGTCTGCTGTGTAGTAGTGGTGAATTCATACATTTGGATTAAATCGACTAAAAATTATTTGTTAAATAAAGAAAACGCAAGTAAGGAGAAGAAGGAAGACACAGAGAATAGAGAGTGGAGGATGATCTTCTTATTCATCCTTAGCCATTCTTATGGTAAGATATATATATACAAGGTAAGAGTAAATATATACTAAATGTTACAACTGTTACAACATGGATAATAATGTCCACAATAATATTTATAACATTCCCCCTTGGACATTATTTGACATGACCCTGCCTCATAAAACTTGCTAGGAAAACCATGTGAGAAAAACCTAGACAAAAGGAATATAAAAAATGTTGTATTCATGCCTCGTTAAAAACTACGTGGGAAAAAATCAATTTTTTTTTAATGCTACTGGCTCTATTACAATGTAGTATCTGTTCATATACTTTCTCAACCTACTGAAACACAAAGAACCATGAAACACAAAGAACCAATAACACCTCCACTGAGACTCAAACTCACAACCTTCCAAATGGAAGTCCCACCCGAGTACCATTAGACCACATAGTCTTGGTGAGAAAAAATCAAGTTGAAGAAAAGAGTACATGATATTTGTAAAATCATATATTATACGGATTGCCTCATTAAAAACCTTAACTTAAGAAAACCCTGTGGGAAAAACTTAGTTAAGGGAAAAAGAGTACAACCATAAGCTTTCAGGGCACAATCGGCATAATCTTCAGGATTTTGGGGTTTGTCTACTTAAGCAATTATTTTGCAACTTTTCCCCATTTACATTACTATATCATACTCATGCCTCGTTAAAAACCCCATTAGAAAAACCACGTGGGAAAAACCTAATTGAGGAAAAGAGTGCATGATGTATGTGTATTCTTGTTTTAGATTAGCTGTCTCATTAAAAACCTTAAGCTAAAGAAACCCAGAGGGAAAATGCTTAGCTAAGGAAAAGAGTACAATCATTAGTTGTCAAGATCCAATCTTGAGGATTGATTCATGTAAAACGATACTCCCCCCTCAAGATAACAATCTTTAAGTCAATACATTAAATTTCTAAACTGTATAGATGAATTTTGTAAATAAATATGTACAACTGTCAATGGAATGAATATACTCTGTAATAATCTCGTGACTCTTCTGGAGCTCACGTGGGTATAATATTGACATCATAATGTAGTCAAAAGGATTTCATTATATATTCTTTTATCATTTGTGCAATAGAATCTTTATTGTCCCTTTATAGGACAATGATGGTAAATATAGTACAACCAGTTTTGGAACTTGGCATTATGGGGATATAAAAATAATAGTCAGTACCCAAGTAGCCCATTATATATTGGCTTACTGGTGTATAAAAATTCTTCAAGGAAAAACTCAATCTTCAAGTCGAGATAATACTTAGCTTTCCCAAACTTTTGTTTCAAAATCTCCGTCTTTAGACATGAACTGATATCGTCAAGCTCTTTAAATATTTCATTGATGCTTATATCATCAATATTGACTAAGATAATAAATAAATTCATTATCAACTCTTTATTGAGCACATAATGGTACATATTATTGTTGTGCTTTTTATCAAAAGCAGAAAACCCGAAGGTGATGTGAAGAACAGCAATGTCGAAGGCTTTATGCTTCTGGTTGATTTGGCAAGTTTGTAAGTAGGTGGAGTAGAAAATAATATCTGTGCCGTGTTGTTTAACACTGCCGTAAAAGCATATTTTATATATATAACATTCTTTTATATTAATAGTGAGATGTGTAATTTATAATGTGTTTTCTATTCAAATTATTTTATCAAATTAATTATGTTTCATATTTTGTTATGAATATTTTTATAAAGTTTCGATGTGTTTTATTTTTCGCACATATCCAACAATATTTACAACTATATTTCGTAGGTAATGGTTATAAAAAAATTCTTAGGTAAATTTATTTTTTTTTTTAAATTATCCCTTTTGTTTTAATGTTTCACTTTATTAATTTTTTTTTTTAAATCTGTACTACTTTTTTGCTCCCCTTCAATCGAATTTCTGAATCCGTCCCTAGCTCTAAATGGCACTTGGCAGTTGGGAGTACCTCCCTGGTCCCTACTTGAGTTAAGCTTTGCATGCATGTTGTAACTGGGCATGCGTTGGGCTATTTGGGCAATTGGGCTGCCTTCCCTTTCTCATGGAGCCATATATTCCAATCACCGCAAATTATGCTGTGCAACCGAATGCACCTTGCAAGCTGCATACGGTTGCAAAATGGCGCCGTTTTGGTTAAAAAAACGCGCGTCCCACTTAAAGAAGAAATCAGGTTCGATTCCCGGCAATAGCATTTTTATATATCCAGAAATTCATAACTATATAACCACAATTTCATAACTATATATCCACAATTTCATAACTATATATCCACAGTGAATGAATGAAGTAAAAATCCACAATGAATGAATGAATGAAGTAAAAATCCACAATGAATGAACTAAATATCCACAATATATGATTGAACTAAATATCCATAATGAATGAACTAAATATCCATAAATTCATAACTATATAACCACAATTTCATAACTATATATCCACAATTTCATAACTATATATCCACAGTGAATGAATGAAGTAAAAATCCACAATGAATGAATGAATGAAGTAAAAATCCACAATGAATGAATGAATGAAGTAAAAATCCACAATGAATGAACTAAATATCCACAATATATGATTGAACTAAATATCCACAGTGAATGAACTAAATATCCATAAATTCATAACTATATAACCACAATTTCATAACTATATATCCACAATTTCATAACTATATATCCACAATAATGCTATTGCTGAGAGTCGAACCTGATTTTTTTTTTAAGTGGGACGCGCGTTTTTAATCAAAACGACGTCGTTTTGAACCGTATGCACCATGCGCATGGTACATTCGGGTGCACAGCATAACTATTGTCCAATCACATACTATTGCTGTACTATTGCAATTTTGCAACGTAACTCTGCTATTTATGCTACTTTCATCAGCTAATTTAGGTCAAAGTACTTACGAGATCCTTGTACTATAGTGTTTTGTTCAATTTAGTTCTTATACTTTTATTTTGTTCAATTTAATCTTTATACTTTAAAAAGTGGTGCAATTAAAGATAATAGTTAACGGTGTTAATATTCCCGTTAACTTATATTACTGTTAACTTGGGTTATGTGGTGCTGACATCATCATTGTCACACCATGATATTTATATTCCTACTCATATATTACTTTATAAATATTTAAAATTAATTACTTTTACCACCAATATATTAAATTAATTAGTATGTCCAAAATAAATAATTACAACCATGTTCCTAATGTGATTTGGACACTTGATATCAGCATGCTTGTAATTATTTTACTGGCTCTATTACATTGTAGTATCTATTCATATACTTTCTCAACCTACTGAAACACAAAGAACCAATAACGCCTCCACTAAGGCTCGAACTCATAATCTTCCAAATGAAAATCCAACCCAGGTACCATTAGACCACATAGTCCTGGTGGACATATTACTGTAATATATTAGTGGTAAAAATAATTAATATTAAATACTAGTATATATAAAAGTAAAATCCTCCTTCCCAAATTTTTCCCCCAAGACTTAGGGGCATTTATGTAATGTCCTAATTTAATTAATTATAAAAATTATATATTATATATTATTCATATCCGTGTATTTACTTATTATTACTCAATATATAAAGAAAATTACGTGTGAATAATATATATTAGGTTATTAGGTAATGATTAGGTAGTAGTGTATGACTAATTACCTTAATTAAATATAAATTAGGTTACTATAAATCTGTGCATAGCATATATTAGATTAGATTGCATATTTGCCATATATGTATATTAGGATGGTATATTAAGTAGAGTAATAGGTTTAGTATTTTACTAGAAGTTATTTTAGTAAAATAATTAATTATATTAATTAACCATATATATTTTCGTAAAATTAACAATCAATTATTATTACATATTATATATTCCGCAATTCTCTTCTCCCACCTCTACTCTATCCTATGCGCAAAGCTCAAGCGCGTAAGTCTGTTGTACATCAACCACTAGCGGACGCCATAGATTTCTAGTTCTACTATCATTTTGTGTATATCTTATGCGCCATTCCTTCTGCGCCAAAGTTTTTCTGGCTTTAATTCATTTTGCTTTTAGCATTGCAGCAAATGACGAGTTGTATGGAGAGAAACAAAGGTTGATCAGTGGTTTCCACGGTTGAGTTTTTCATTATCTTAGTTTTTTTTTTTTTCTTTGTGGGGTTTGTGTGTGTTTTTCCCTTAGATTTCTTCTACTATCATTTTGTGTATATCTTGTGCGACGTCGTTCCTTCTGCGCCATAGTTTTTATGCATTTAATTCATCTTGCTTTTAGCGTTGCAGCAGATGACAAAGTTGTATGGAGAAAGACAAAGGTTGATACGCGAGTTGCATTGGTGAGGTTTTTATTTTCTTAATCTTTTATTTTTCGTTTTGGGTTTTGTGTGTTTTTTTTGTGTGCATTTTTGGATTTTTAAACAAGAAAAGTTGTTCATAAGAAAAAACAATTTTTTTTTGTTTATTTGTGGAAAAGATATGGATCTAGAAAGATCGATCGGGAAACAGTAGAGTTCCTTGCTCATCAAGTCGATAAAATTTGGAGAGGGACGGATTCTCTCTATATGTAAACATATAGGGAGGGAAGCATGATAGGATCGGAATACAGTAAAAAAAAAAAAAAAAAAAAAAAAAAAAAAGTTGTTCCTCTTCATCTGATGAAGATACTTCTTCTAATTCTGATGAAGAATTAAAGGTCGGTTGATTAAAATATCTCTTTATGTGCATGCTTGAAAGTACCATTTACTGTTGTATGCTTTTATTGACATAAATTTAATTTCCTATAATTAGATTCTTATAAAAATTATTATTCTTATATTTTTTTTTTGTTTTTGTTTTTAGAGTATGGATTATTTGTTCCATTCAATGTTTAAAAAAAAAAAAAACAAATTTGTGGGTTGTGCTTTAAGTAGTGACAGTATTTAATGGTGTTTTTATTGTTGTCAGAAACCCGCTTTTAAAACTATAGTTTCACCTAAGAAATCAGTTTGACAAATCTAAAATCATGTGTTTTATGCAGGAAGGATTTTATTTTTATTAATAGCATATATTATGATATGATTAATATTATTGAAGTAAGAAATTTATATATGATAAATTACTAAATATAATTATGGTAATATTTATTTAAAATTTAATGAAATTAAAATATAATCCTCATATGTAGTTTCTCGCCCAAACTTTTATTAATATAAAGTTATTTTGTCCCTAACATTTTTTCCAACTTTATTTAGTTATTTGACTATTCTTGCCATTTTAGGACTTTCTGGATTGAGAGGTGGTTGAAAGTACTATTGGAACTTTGGAGCGTAACAAGCAATGTGATGCTAAAGATGGTAGATTTGTTAACTAATTGACTAATTGATATGTATTTAAAAAGAATAACTGACTAAGAATAAAAATTGCACGGAAATTAAGCCAATTGAAAAAGAAAATGAATGTTAATAATTGATTAAAATTAAAAATGATCCCAAATTAACTAAAATGAAAAAGGAAATGGTCAAACCGTACAAATAATAATATATATAAATTGGAAAAGGAATCTGTTTTAATATTTGACTGAAAATATTAAAAAAATAATTTGTTATTAATAATTAACTAATTGATATGAATTAAAAAATAATAATTGATTGAGAATAAAAATGGCACAAAAATTAGGCCAATTGACAAAAAAAAAACTAATATTAATACTTGATTACAAATTAAAAATATCCTAAATTGACTCCCACGGAAAAAGAAATACCCAGAGTCCTCGACCACCCAAACAATAGTATAGATAAATTGAAAAAGACATCCGTTATTAATAATTGATGACTCGAAATATTAAAAAAAATAATTTGTTATTAATAATTAACTAATTGATATGTAGTAACAAAAAAATAATTGATTGAGATCAACATTTGATACGAAAATTAGGCCAATTAAAAAAGGTAATAAATAATAATTTTTTTGAAAGGGGAAATAAATAATAATAATAATAGATTAAAAATTAAAAATTAAAAATGATCACCGATTTACTATTTCGAATAGGAAACCAATTAACTATAATATAGGTATTATATGGGATACATATGAACCCGAGCTCATTGGTTTCTCAGAGCCAAATTATATCGTGCACCGCGGTGCATAATCGATTATGCACCGCGCATCAAAACGACGTCGTTTTATTTAATGAAAAGAAACAGAATCTTTGCAAAAAATAACTCTGTTCTTCAGTTTCATTTTGTATACACTGCAGTTTCAGTTCAACACAACTACAGTTTCATTTCGATATAACTACAGTTTCATTCCATATTTAAACACTCAACTATGTAAAAATGTTATTTAATTTTATTTTATAGACACTATAGTTTCATTAAAACACAACTACATGATCATTTCAATATAATTACAGCTTCATTGTACAATATACACTCAAATATGTGAAATATTATTCAGTTTCATTTTATATATATACTGTAGTTTCATTTCACCACAACTACAGTATCATTTTTATATAACTGCAGTTTCATTTAATAATATAAAAATAATTCGTGAGACAGTGTCGGTTTAGACACACTGTAGTGTCACTCCGTTATAACTGCAGTAACGACGCCGTTTTGACGCGCGGTGCATAATCGATTATGCACCGCGGTGCACGATATAACAACTGTTTCTTAGAGAAAAATAGTCATGCAATAGGCAAACTATTTTGAGAAAACATTGCACATAGAATATTGTTACTATATTATTGCATGACTATGTTAATTATATGTCAATTAAAAATGTAATGAATATTAATAAATGATTGAAAATTAAAAATGGTCCCTTAACTATTTCAAAAAAAAAAAAAGAAACGGATTAACTATAGTACAGGTAAATTGGAAAATGAATCTATTATTAATAATTGACTAGAAATATTAAAAAAAAAAGAATATGTTATTAATAATTAACTAATTTATATGTATTAAAAAAAAATTGACTGAGATTAAAAATGGTTGGGAAATTATGCCAATTGAAAAAAGAATGAATATTACTATTTGACTCAAAATTCCAAATGTTTCCCGATTAAATATTTCGAAAAGAAAATACATTAACTATAGTATATGTATTATATGGGATACATATGGATCCGAGCTCATTGATTTCCTAAAGAAAATAGTCATGCACTGGCACAAAGAAGATTGTTACTACGTTATTCAATGACTATGTTAATTATATGACAATTGAAAGGTGTTAGCTCTAGACGAGGATGGACAAGATTGTGTTGCCACTACAAATGTCGTCTACAAACATGTTTCAATAATGTGTAAATATAACCTGTGATATTATGTCTTTTAATGGAAAAATTGTCATATATCTAGACAAAAAATATATTTTCCATACAAATAAATTATGATATCAATTCATTCCTATAACTTAGTTGCTAGAGAACGGGCACATTTGCCTAATTTATAAAAATACTGAACAATGATAAATAAAATTTCCAAAGTTACAACACCGCATGCTTACATCAACACATTAGCCATTAATTTGAGCAATTATTTGCTCAAATTCAAGCATTGATAACATAAAAACACATAAACGATCCAAACCATACCTTCAATTGCACTATATAATATTTGATGTTCTAATTTATATAATTATATATCGATCCAAATATTCTTAATATATTATAACAAATCCATTCCGTGCATCGCACGGGCGCAAATACTAGTATTTATAAAATAATATATGAGTTGGAATATAAATATCATGATGTGGCAACAATATAATGATATAAACGTCATGTAAGCAAAGTTAACAGTAATATTAACACCGTTAACTATTGTCCTTAGTTTTACCACTTTTTTAAAGTAGATGGACTAAATTAAACAAAATAAATGTATAATGACTAAATTGAATAAAACACTATATAGTATATGAACTTCATAGGTACTTTGACCACTAATTTATGCATTAATGATTTAATGGAGTGTAACCTGGCAAATTATACCGTGGATCATCGTCCACATTGCAAAGTGAAGCACTGAAAATGTTCATTTTGCCTATTAAATATTCATTTTTTAATGTACTAATGTTCATTTTTAAATGAGTTAATTACCAAAATGGTCCCTTGACTATAGCAAAATTACCAATTTGATCCTTGACTATTTTTTTTTAACCAATTTGGTCCTCCCTTTGTTTGATCGTTAGTCAACCGTTAACTTGGGACCAAATTGGTAATTTCGCTATAGTCAAGGGACCATTTTGGTAATTAACTTTTGGGGTGGACAATTCGGTTTAGTTTTCTCAAATCGAACCGTACCGAACAGAACCGAACTAGTTTGGTACAGTAATATACCGAACAATCGAACGGTATTGGATTTTTGTATACCAAACAGTTTGATAAAAAAACCGATCCGAATTATTCGGTAAAAAATTGAACTGAACCAAATACCGTCTGATTTTTTTTAAAAAAATATATATAATAATAATAATACTAATAATAAATATATATATATATATATATATATATATATATATATATATATATATATATATATATAAAAAGTAAATCCAAGTCCCTTGCTGCTTGCTCTGCCGTTCAGCTCATATTCTCACGGGTATCTCTCGTAAATGTTTTATTTGATTTATTTATGGTTTGTTATCAAAAGTTATATATTATGTGTTATGGTGTTTACATAGTCCATATCCAAAGTCTAATATGTAACAAAATAGCAATCCAAAGTTTAAACGGTGTTCAATTCGGTTTGGTTTTTACCAGACAATTCAGTTCGGTTCGAGTATTTACCGAGCCGTTCGGTATACAAGAATCTATTACCATTCGGTTGTTCGGTATATTACCGAATCTAACTAGTTTGGTACGGTTCGGTTCGAGAAAACTGAAGCGAATTGTCCACCTTTAAAGTTAATTACCAAAATGGTCCCTTGACTATTGCGAATTACCAATTTGGTCCCAAGTTAACGGTTGACTAACGGTCAAACAAACGGATGACCAAATTGGTTAAGATTTTTAAAGTTGATGGACTTAATTGGTCACAAAAATAATCAATGACCAAATTGATAATTTCGTTATAGTCAAGGGACCGTTTCGGTAATTAACTCTTTTTAAATAATATACTTAAAAATAAATGTTCAGTACATTAAGAATGAACATCCAGTATACCAAAAATAAATCTTCAAGATACCAAAAATTAACTTTATGTTAGTAATTCATCTTACAATATAAATCATGGTACACAGTATAATGATTGGTGTAACCTGGGGCAGGTTAAGGTTCACCAATATATACCCCGCTTCATCAAGACATTTGGATTACTTTACTACCCTAACCTAATTCAAACAAAAAAAAAAATCGGTGGACCAAGGGCATTGGCGGATCTACAATGGGGGCAGTGGGGTTAGCTTCCCCCACTAACCCCTCTCCCCTTAACCTTTATACACACACACACACACGCGCACAAACACACACACACACACACACACACACACACACACACACACACACACTAGTATAGTCCCCGTGCGATGCACGGGATGAATATTATTCAAGATATTATCTAATTGTATGAATAATTGAATACATTATTAAATTAAAATTTCGAAATTACAAAATAGAAATAATAATGAAAATACATTAACACACAATATAAAAAAATAAGTGTCACACAATTAGAAATTATTGAAGATTTCATGGTATACTACGTTAGTTGCGATGCACGGTAATGTTATTATGGTGCAAGATATAAGACAAGTAATGTTGAACATATGTTAAAGTCGTACGAAAGATAAGTCACCCGTGCAATGCACGGAGCTGAAATTGTAAAGATTTTAGTTAAGTTTATTTTTTAATAAAGCTTAGTCTGTACGAATTTTAAGTAATTGATCTTATATTACTACTAGTTGTTTTATGCGCTTTGCGCAAATGAAATAATGCCCAATGATTATTTTTAAATAAGTATTTCAAAATATATCAATGCAATATTATATCGGAGATGTTCATGCATAAGTAAATAAATATTGAATTTGTTTATTTAAATTGGTAATTTAAAGTATATAAATGCAAGATAATATATGAGATTGATTATATTGTTATTAAAATAAATGTTTGCAACTTTGTAATAATGTTAGTCTAAATACTTAGTCTAAAAATGATAGTCTAAATAAATACTACTTTTGGTTTAAATTTCTCTAATTCTTCTTAATTCTCTTTTGTGTAGCATTGTCATTGTCTTCATCTTTAAGTACATGTCTTTTTTTTTTTTTATTGGTAGTGTGTCATGTGCAATTGAGTTACTGTTTTTTTTTTTTTTTTTTTTTGTAGTGTGTCATGTGCAATTGGGTTACTGGAGGTAGCATGGATGAATTCATTGTGCAATGAGATTATGGTGTAGGAAGCTTTAGATTTGTCTTGTTGTGTATATGATGAGATCTTAATTGTACAATTTATTCTTTATCTTACAAGCACCTATTGATATTTGGTAGTGGTAGTTTTTCCCCTACATGTTTAATGTGTTGTGAGATGTGTGTTGTAGGTTATCATGTGAAAGTATTGAACAAAATATTAATATTTATTATATTTGTATAAAATACTTGGTAAATAAATATATATATAACATATTTTATATTATAACTTTAATATTTAATTACAATATAATGTAAAAAGAAGGCAATGAACAATGTAGTCAATATAATAATTAATAAATTTGAAGTTAATGAATTTTTGAATTGTAGAAAATAAAGATAATATAACTAATGAAATTATATCTCTTTCAAATTTTTTATAAAGAATAATTTTTTTAATTATATTAAAAGCATTATAGACATCTAATTCTAAATTAATTAAATGCATATGTATTATTTTTTATTGTAACTACTAATTTATTTAATTTAATAAGAGTAATAAAGTGGCGTACATAATTTTCATCAACAATAATGAAATCATTGATTTTTTTTAATTTACATTCGTTGTTGAGACAAATTGTTTTGAGAGCTTGTCAATGACAATTGTCACAATTTCTATCAATAGAAGATGATAATAAATAATTCAAAATATATAGTTACAATAGATATTGTTATAATGATATATTAAAAATTAACTTACAAATTTCTTTAGAAGTTTTCATGCATTGATAAAATTTTGATGTGTAAACTTGTTCAATTGGAGCCAGTGGGATGTCAACATTGTCAATTCTTTGGAAAGTGGTCCTACCGTTTTAGAGTCCAGGTGTAACTGTATTTATGATCAACGACTTTGTAGCTAGGTTGCGCATGTTTGACAATAATGCAAGAATAATTTTGTCCAATAAAAAAATAATAGTATAATATTTGTAAAGTAATGTACAATTGTACCATTATAAAAATACACACAAAAAATATTGATACCACAACGACCTAAATCATACCAATAATGCAAATGTATAATTGAAATATTAAGTTTTTTTATGATCTAAATAATCAAAAGAAGATTAATTCAACGAAAAAAAAAAAACTTAACCTAATTTTTTTTTAAATGCATAAAAATCAAATGATTTTTAAAATTCTTGATTTATAATCTTTGATGCTTAACTTTGAATGTTATGTATTTAGTCGGACTAATTATTTGACCAAAGTTTATGTTAAATTTTATATTATATATATTTTTAATACATTTTAACATATTCGTAGTATATGTTTAACAATTATGCCAACTTTAATTGGAATGAGATTCGAACCTAAGACCTTTCTTATAG